>NC_044980.1:159810175-160125579 GCF_008728515.1 Papio anubis | reverse complement strand
GTCTCAGCCCAAAATCTCCTTAAGCTGATAAGCAACTTCAGCAAAGTCTCAGGATACAAAATTAATGTGCAAAAATCACAAGCATTCTTATACACCAGTAACAGACAAACAGAGAGCCAAATCATGAATGAACTTCCATTCACAATTGCTTCAAAGAGAATCAAATACCTAGGAATCCAACTTACAAGGGATGTAAAGGACCTCTTCAAGGAGAGGGATGTTTTCAAAGGCTACCGGGGCAAGGAAGCATCCTTTGTCTAATCATTGATTTTCGATGTCTGTTTTTATCGCAGTATACAATAGGAAATTGGCAGGCTAACTCTGTACAGGGGCTGGGCTAAGCGTTTTACATGTATGTTCTAATTTCATTCTCACAACAATCCAATAAAGTAAGTGACTTTGATCTCCTATGTTACAAGTGAGGAATAGGAGAATTCAATAGAGATTAAGTGACTGGGTCAAGGACATAAATATCATAAGCTGTAGCTTTCGAAAATCTGATATTGTGAAAAGTGAAAGAAGCTGAATTTAATGTAGTGAAAGAAAGATTTTCTTCTCAAAGTCACAGGTATTTCTGAAGAAATGGATATTATTCCTCAGTTTGAGGGAGAAGAAAGGGCTGGATATTTCTACTTTATTACATTGCTGCTAACAATTACTGAGCTCTTATTAGTTGTCAGAAACTGAGTAAGCACTTTATGTATATTATCTCACTTAATATAACTATTGCCCTATGCGACAGGTTCTACCAGTGTTTTCAATTTCCAGAGTTTAATGACTTAAGTCGCACATTAAGATTTAAAGCCTCCAGGCTTGCTGTAGAGTGTGTGCCATAAATACTGTTGTACGATTAGGCCATTATAAGATAAAGCAACCTCTGTTTTATCAAGCAGCTAATGAGTAGCTTGACTTACCCAAAAGGATGTGTTTATAAAAATTAGGGCATGTTATCCAACTTCTCAACTGAATTACATATGGAATAAAAGTAATGTATCATTTAAAGGAATTCTGAAAACATAATCTGAAGGTTGGGTAAATAAATTATTCAGCATAAGTGTTTTTAATAATATTATTAAAAAGGAGGGGGTTCAAAACCCGAAAACTTCAATGATCCCACCAAAGGAGACTCAGATTATGGCACATCCACATGAATATGTAATATTCAGCCATACAAATAACGTTTGCAAAGATTTGTGAATAATATGGGAAACTACTTCTCAAAGCTTAAGTGACATTGATAATTGCTTTTAGAATAAGGTTTCAAATATATGCAAGTATTTTTTTTAAAAGTCTAGAGAAAATACACTAACATGTTAGCAGGGTTTATTCATATCCAGGTGATAAAAATTAAGGAGCATTTCCAATTATATCCTACAGCATTTTAAAAATTTTCTATCAGTTGTACATATGACTTTTGTAATCAGGGGAAAATTATATTTTTGAAAGATAACTCTATAGTGATGAAACATTTTTTACAACTAAAATACCATCTCATAATTTACATGCACTCAATGCTCCATCACAGGGGTCAGCAAACTTTCTCTGTAAAGGCCTGGATAGGAAATATTTCAGACTTTGCAGGCCAAGCTGCAAAATTGAGGGTAATATATGCATACTCACATAACAAGAAAGAAAACAAATGCCCACAGTTTTTGACGAAATTCAAAATATACTACTAACCATCTAGCATAATTTTTTGTAATACCAGTCTAGTAATGAAAAGACTGAAATTCTTTTTGTAGGTATATGCTAACATTTTGCTTAATTGAGGTTCAAAGTCAGTGTTACTATCATTGGCATTTATTGTACATGTCCACCTGTGAATGCTGATCTAGAGTGAGCTTCTAGTTCATACTTATTTCATCTTTGAAAATGGCTGTTCACACAGGTATGTGACACATGTGGCACTTGAAATGCTGTCGAGTTATAACTGCTTCACTGTGACTTATAGTGTGCCAAGCAGGGAGCGTCACATATGGTCTCTGTTGCAGCTACAGAACCGCGCCTTTGTAGTGTGGAAGCAGCCATAGACAATGCCAATGGCGTGGCTGTGTGCCAATAATACTTTATTTAGGGAACACTAAAATTTACATTTTAAATCGCTTACAGATATTACAAAATATTATTTGAGTTTTGATTTTTCAGCTATATAAAAACATAAAAACTTAACATTTTTCTAAAAAAAAGATTCTAAAAAAGAGGTAAATCTATTTTCAGCTGATGGACTGTACAGGAACAGGCGGCAGGCCATATTTGGTCTGTGGGCTGCAGTTTGCCAATCCCTGATCTAGAAGTAGGCACACATCTCTTGTAAACTTCAGCAGCAACCATGTGATAGCCCTGGATGTAATTATATATCCTTTTTAAAAAACTGAAATGCCTTTATATAAAATAATATCTTTAATTTCACAAATTAATTCTTTTATGGGTGAAGAAACTACACAACCGGACAGTAAAAAATATTGAAAAGACATTCTGAGGATATGCTTGTAGAATCAGAAATAAATTAAGGGTTCTGATATCCAAAATGTGTTATATCTTTCAGACTTGTGAATTTTTTCTAGGAATTCCTGGTTGTCAGAAACTGTGCTGCTAAACAGACTTATTATATTAACCTTTCAAGAAATAACATCAAATATTTAGAATCTTAAAAATAAAACTACCAAGCCTACTCAAGTTCCATCTCTCTGTCTTATGTTTACGTGTTATTTCTCCCCTGACTGGCTACTTGAGGCCTTTAGCTGAACATAAAAGATACTCTAAAGGGCTAGGGAGAATGTTGAGCAAGAAAATATTTGATAGACGCTTAAAGAAGCTGAAAAGTGTTTTAAAATAAATTAACTACCTGCTTTGACCATATCCTTGGTGCAAAGTTCATTAAGAATTGATGTATGAATCATTTACATCGTAATCATCTAGATTTTGTGTCAAAAATGCAGATTTCCAGGCCTAAGTGATTTCTAAGGGCACTAACTTTGGCGCACTAGAGTTTCAGAAGTTGTTCCAGGAAAACACTCAATGGCTACCATTGCAAAGCATCCCAAGTCCAGATTTCCTCTTTAGTAATTACATGCATAATTCTGCATCTTTTGCTCACCTCATTATGAGATAGAAATTTCTTTAAAAAAGGGTCAATACTTGGAGAAATCATTTTGTACCTGATAAAAGGGGGTACACTCTTTATAAAAATATGACAAGCATTAACCAGTGCTTATGCCAGGCAGCCATTTGTGTAACTCCTATTATGGTAATGTCTTAATCAGTGAGAAAGAGAGAGGGGAAGTAAGCAGTCAGTTAAGAGGGGTGCCAGGGAAAGCCTTAGGTTGGGATGGAAAAGAAGACATAAGTGACTATTGGTTCAAGGATTCCAAATGAAAGCTTACCTGCTGGAAGATGGGATTCAAATATGCAAAGCAGGGCACAAGTCAGAACCATTCCCAATTACTTTTTAAAACTGTAAACAATTCAACCACATTCCTTGAAGTATGGTTGCAAATGCCTTAGGTGCCTTTATAAAATGCAGATTCCTGGACCTTTCTCAGACCTATTGACTCAGAATCCCTGCAGTGTGTCCAGACATCCGTATTTTAAACCATTCAAACAGTCATGCATTAAAATGTTAAAATGGCCCACGCCCTAGACACATGATTTTGTTCTTTCTTTTGAATTGTTAAATGTCTTTAAATTTTGCATTTCACCAAACATCTTACTGATCTTACCATGCTTCAGGTTTCCATATACCAGGGGATGAACTTGCAATGATGGCTTCAAGTTTACAGTCTAGTAAGTAAATATGCTACCATATGCAGAGTAAAAAACGTGACGCCAATAAATCTAAGAAGCTATGAAAACACTGAAAAGTGAAAATGAAAACTTTATGGTCAAGTAAAGGGCCCATTTTTTCTTTGGGATATTATATTCTGCTTTTTTAAAGATGATTTTCCAGGTAATAATATTTTAAATCCTAAATTCCTTATTCATGATTAAAATCTATTTGTTTAGACTATAAACTTGACAGTGTTTCTAAAAAGTAATCTATGAAGAATGTATATTAAAATAATCTGGAAGTCAATGAGTTTGTCCTTTAAAAATTCTTAGTTTGAAGACTTAATCTATTCTATTACATTTCTGTTATTCGATAGTTTGGGATAGTAGGACCCCAAATCTTTCACTTTCACATAATTAGGTACAGATCAATAACATACGAAGGAATTTCCCCTGTTTTGTATGCAATTTAATTGAGTTGTTTAGGGGTTAAGTAGAATAAAATCCAGCAAAAGTGTATATTTCCAAGTATTCTGGTCTTTACAAAAAAACTGTGATATCTCAGAGGTTTAGATAAATCTGGCTTTGGTCCAGTGTCTAACTTTCTGACTGTGTGTCCTTGGACAACTAATATAACTTCACAAAATTTGTTTCTGCTTATATCTACTATACTAAATTTAGTTCCAAACTGGTAATATCACTGTCAAACATACATGATACACACACACATATACACATGTACCTGTATACACACACACACATATATATAAAGAAGTCACATGCAATCACGCTTATTTTGCAATATTGTGAAAATTAAATAAAATAATACATACAAAGTGATTAGCAAAGAACTCAGCCCATGGCAGGTACTCAAGGAACATTAAGGGGTGGGGCTGAGAGAAAGTAAGAGCAAGAGAACAAGGCACTTGAGGTTGGAGCAAAGAAAAACGCAAAACGGAGAAGTCATATCATAAAAGCGAGAGAGGAAGGTGTGAAATGTTTTAAAAATGGTTTGCTACTAATATCTTCAATATCTGTGCTTTTTTGTAGTGAGATACAACTTTTCTTTTGTGCTATTTAAAACAGTGGCCATGCCAGCTTCTCATTGATGGAATGGACATCATTAAAATAAGTACAATATAGAGTAACCCCAGAAAGGTTACAAGTATTTCATCTGAACTCTGAAAATGTCAAGCCATATCCGGCTGGTGGATGGTGATAGGAAACCCATTTCCAGTTATATGTTAATGAAGGCAAACAATGCACAAGCTACAAGGAGGGGAAAAAGACCAGAATGAGCAGAGTCCAGAGTCTATGCCATTTCCTACATTTCCAGCCTCATTAAAATATGCAGATTGTATCATTAGGAGACAGTTTCCTGGCAGAGTTTTCTCCTGGAGTTCAGTAGGCACATGTTTGGCAGTTGTTATCACAATGAGTTAAACCACAACTATACTCTTCTATGTAAAAACAAACAGAAAAGAAGATGAGGAAACAGAAGCAGCTCCTGCAAGCCATGTTTTCATTTGGATTGTTTTATATTCTTCAAAGTATTAGTCAGTATTTTTAAAGAAATGGCCACTGAGGCTTGTTTGTTTCAGTCTTTCCATGATATACAAGAACCACACTGCAACTTCATGTTTTCCTGGAATTTCGCTCTTCCCAGTTCACACCTCGGTTTAATTTAGCAAGGTGATTACGAGTAACTACTAAATTGAATGAGCAGTAATTCAAAGACCTTCCCTAACTAAACTTCAGCTTCAAAACAAATAAGCATTTTATTGTTCATCTCAATTCCTTACTTCTTTCATATCTTCCTTTTCTCTTCATTACCTGCTTGGTTTCTTTTTTTCTTTTTTCTTCCCTTCTTTCCCACCTATTGCCCTCCTTTCCTCCTTCCACCTTAATATATTATCTATGTATGTATGTATGTATGTATGTATCTATCTATCTATCTATCAATCTATCTATCAGTCTATCATCTATCCATCTATCTATCCTCTATTTATCTATCATCTTTCTATTTTTTTGGTGGGCAAAGTGGAGAGGGAAGAAAAAGTGATATTAAAAATATATCTTACCAGTAAGCCTAATAGAACCTCACCAATCAACACTTTTGACATGAAGGTCCAGTGCAGATTACTACTTTGAGAAAACTGGTGACGGAATAGGAATACTAAAAAGGTGACTGGTAATCAAATTTATTTTGTAGATAACAACATTTAACAATGCAATAATGTGAAACTGTATGTAAACAATATGTAAACAATAGATGTCAGCTATTTTTATTACATAATACTATTTATTCAATTTCCTCTGTTAATGGTTCTTTAAGCATAGTCTGAGACCCCCACACACACAGGGCCTGGAGGTCATAACTATTTTTATTATAATGTTTATGCATTTTTTTCTTTTTTATTGTGTTGACATTTGCACCAGTGGTGCAAAAGCAATGAAGAGGAAAACGGCTGGTTCCTTAGCACGAGTCAACGGCATAGCAGAAAATTGTTTTAGTAGTCACTGTATTTTTTTTTTTTTTTTTTTTGCTATTATTCACTCACAGAAAACAAATATTCTAGTTTCACTGAAAAATGCTTTTGGTGAAGCAGTAAAAATTATTAATTTTATTAAATCTTGGCCCTTGAGTACATTTAAAAAATACATTCTGTGTGATGAAATGGTAAGTATGCATAAAGAATTTTAGTTTGGAAACCAAAGTATCATAGTTGCCTTGAGCAAAAGTGTTAGTATTATTGTTTTTTTTTTTTGTTTTTTTTTTTTTTTTTTGAGACTGAGTCTGGCTCTGTCGCCCAGGCTGGAGTGCAGTGGCCGGATCTCAGCTCACTGCAAGCTCCGCCTCCCGGGTTTACGCCATTCTCCTGCCTCAGCCTCCGGAGTAGCTGGGACCACAGGCGCCCGCCACCTCGCCCGACTAGTTTTTTGTATTTTTTAGTAGAGACGGGGTTTCACCGTGTTAGCCAGGATGGTCTCGATCTCCTGACCTTGTGATCCACCCGTCTCAGCCTCCTAAAGTGCTGGGATTACAGGCTTGAGCCACCGCGCCCGGCAGTATTATTGTTTTAATTCTGAGCTGAACCATCACTTTTTTATGAAACGTTATTTTTATCTAAAATAATCTCTGAAAGACAACTGTGGCCATTCAGACTAGTCTATTTAACATTCTTTAGAAAATAAATCAAGTGACTTAGTCACTTTAAAGAAATCAGCTATTGGCTGGGAAAGGTGGCTCACTCCTGTAATCCCAGCACTTTGGGAGGCCAGGGCAGACGGATCACCTGATGTCAGGTGTTCGAGACCAGCCTGGCCAACATGGTGAAACCCTGTCTCTATTAAAATACAAAAGTTAGCTGGGCATGATAGCGGGCGCCTGTAATCCCAGCTACTTGGGAGGCTGAGGCAGGAGAATTGCTTGAACCCGGGTGGCAGAGGTTGCAGTGAGCCAAGACCATGCCATTAAGCTCCAGCCTGGGCAACAAAGAGTGAAACTCTGCCTCAAGAAACAAAAAAACAAAAAACAAAAAACAGCTATATCAGTATTTGTTGTCAGTGATTCAATTCAAGCTTTCAAGCAAAAATTCATCTTGTGTAATACTTCAGTTTGCCATCATGAGCAGAATAGTTTCCCAACACTTCAAGACCTTTCTGATAAGCTTGATGGTGATTTGCAAATATGTTTTTTTGACATTTTATAACGAAATATGTCAACATGTGGAAGATCTGCATATCTCAATGAAACAATATTTTTCCAAATGACCAAAGTATAGTGTTAGAAGAGAATGCACAAGGAAAAAGACCATTGAAACTGCAAGAAAAATCAATGGATTTTAGTACAAAAAGTTCATTGATATGATTTCAAAAAGATTCTACACTGAAAATAGTCTTTAAGAAACTACCACTAATGGAGTTTTTGTAAACCAAATAAGATGGGTGCTGACGAGTTGATGGTTGCAGCACACCAACATGGCACAAGTATACATATGTAACAAACCTGCATGTTATGCACATGTACCCTAGAACTCAAAGTATAATAATAATAAAAAAAAAGAAAAAAAAAAGAATATCCATAAATACCTGAAAATGCTATTTTTAAAAATCTCCATTTTCAATCTATATATCTGTATGAAGCTGGATTTTCTTCATATACTTCAACCAAAACAACAAACCCAATTGTATTAAGTCAGATAGTAAAGATATTTGGGAAATAATAGACTAATGTTATTCTTCTCACTAAAATACTTTAAAAATTTTATATGTTTTTTTCTACTACAAAGACACATGTACATGTATGTTTTTTGCAGCACTATTTACAATACAAAGACTTGGAACCAACCCAAATGCCCATCAATGACAGACTGGATAAAGAAAATGTGGCACATATACACCATGGAATACTATGCAGCCATAAAAAAGAATGAGTTCATGTCCTTTGCAGGGACATAGATGAAGCTGGAAATAGTCATCCTCAGCAAACGAACACAGGAACAGAAAACCAAACATTGCCATGTACTCACTCATAAGTGGGAGCTGAACAATGAGAACATATGAGTACAGGGAGGGGAATGTCACACACTGGGGCCAGTGTAGGGGGTGGGCAAGGGGAAGGAGAGCATTAGGACAAATACCTAATGCATGCAGGGCTTAAAACGTAGATGATGGGTTGATAGGTGCAGCAAACCACCATGGCACATGTACACCTATGTAACAAATGTGCACATTCTGCACATGTATCCCAGAACTTAAAGTAAAAAAAAAAAATTATATATTTTAAAATCAATCTTTAAATATGTTATTTAAGTTACTGTATAATGGGTTTATTGCTATTTTAAAATAAATAAAATATTTTCATGATTTCTCAGTTTTAACTTTTAATCAGTAAATATTGGCAGGTATAATGTAGATAAACAAAACTTCTTTGGGTCAGTAATTTTTAAGAGTGTAAAGATATCTTGCAGCCCAAATTTTGAGGAAGGCTGTTCTAGGTACATGTGATATTCTTCAATGTATTTAATTCTTCAGCAGTTAAGGTATTATTCAAGAATTTTAAGTATAAGTTATGTTACCTGCATTAAACATATTTCTATATATACCTAAGTATAAGGCAAATCCTTCTCAAAGGAAATATCCCTTAGAAAACAAATATTGCATATACTTGTGTTTTCAATTTTTATGGTTAGCTCTGACCATTTGTATTATTTTTTACAACATAATATGCTTGGAGGAGGTATATTTGCCTGAAACATCTCAAAATATACTAGGTTTGCAAACTTTTGGTGGTTCACTGATTAAACTGAAATCAGTAAATAAAAATGAAGAAAGGTAAAATTTTAAAACAGTACAGATTTTGTTCTTCATCCTGGATTTATACGTCTTTCAAATAAGCATGCCAATAAATCTTTTAAATATCTCTTTTTAGGCCAAGTGCTATGGCTCACGCCTGTATTCCTTTCCTAGCACTTTGGGAGGCTGAGGCAAGCGGATCACCTAAGGTCAGGAGTTCAAGACCAGCCTGACCAACATGGCAAAGCCCTGTCTCTACTAAAAAAATACAAAAATTATCCAGGTGTGGTGGTGGGCACCTGTAATCCAAGCTACTCGGGAGGCTGAGGCAGGAAGAATTCCCTGAACCCGTGAGGCGGAGGTTGCAGTGAGCTGTGATCATGCCACCACACTCCAGCCTGGGTGACAGAGCGAGACTCCATCTCAAAAAAAAAAAAAACAAAAAAAAAACAACAACCAAAAAAACACTACTTATTTAAAAAAACAGTCTGGTATAATACTTACCATGGAGATTAATATTTGCTTATTGGGGGAATGGGAAAAGTAAGAATTGTAATAGGTTCTTGTGGGTTGGAATAAAATTGACACCATACATGAATTCATGAACTGCTATATGCTCAAACCCTCAGATTGAAGTGAAGATGAAAGTTCTGAACACCTTCATTAGGTAAAAATGTTGATATTGAATATGAATATAAAATTAAACAAAAGTATCTCATTAAATTTGTGTTACAGTTTGAGCAAATATATGATATAGTTAAAATCTTGTATAACTATACTAATAAATTAGACTGTAAGTAAATACTTGACAATTTCATCTACATCTCTAAAAGTTTTCATAATGGACTTGACGAAAAACATTTTTATTTAAAAAATTTCATCATTGGGTAAGTGGGGTAGGCTTTTCCTTGAAATTGCTTTACCTTTAGGTTAGATTAGATTTTTAATACCATAAATCCTGCTAGGAAAAAATCATTTTACAGATGGAAAACTGAGTATCAGAGAGTTTGAGAACCTGCTTACAGTTAGTAAGCATGCTAATTGGGATTAGAACCCAGGCCCATTGCAAAGCTCACAATTTTCCCTTGAGTTGATGATGCTCATTGAGTATCTAATGGTACAGGTACTGTTCCAGTCCCTGAACCACAAATTCTCAGGTCATTAAATTTGCACATCAATCCATAAGATAGGTACCATTTTGACCCAATTTTCTAAATAAGGCGACAGATGTGTCCAATATCACACAATTAGTAATTAGCAGCACTGACATGTGATCCTGTTCTGGATTCAGTGTCCTTACTCTAACCCCCTACCCTGCATTGCCTCACAATCTATAATAACACTTCTATGATCTGCTTAATCTCACCACCATTATATAGGCATTTCTATGAAACAAGTAGTAGATCGAAAACTATAAGCCGCTCTTTCCTTTTCAAAGATTCAGGTACAACATACAGCAATAAAAGCATAGCTGAAAATATATTTTCAAATGTATTTTTAAAAATTCAGAATGAGAATGAACTTTCCCTCGTCCTTGGTTCTTTAAAGAAATCTGCTATTTAGCTCAAGTTAAAATATGTCTGGGGAAAAGTTATATGATGCTGAAAGGGCCAGGCCATGCCTGGGACTATGAGATTCATTTTTCTCCACATATATAACCAGTAAAAAGACGACAACAAAGAACAGTATTGTTAACATCAATAGGAGTGATTACATTTGTCAAATAATTTGGATGGCATGACATTCAGATCTAGATAATATGTAAAACCTAAAAGGCAGTTATGCTCACGATGATAAGCCTACATAGGAGGTATACAGCACAAAAATTAATCATAAAAATATCAAAGTCTTTTTGTGGAAGAAAGCACTACACAGAGCTGGGAAAATGGCAAATGTCAACACACATATGATAGTGTTATCATCCAAGAGATGAAAAAGTTTCCAGTTTTTTTTTTAAGTGAGTGTATTTGTTTTTAGTTTTTCAATTCCCACCCCAATTTGTTTATTGTCCAGTGGGGACATAGAAAAGTTATTAAATTCCTCAAGGTCACACTGAAAGTCACAGCTGTTCTTGGGAAAGGGGCTGATGTATTCCTAAGGCCCAGCTAGATCCTTTGGCTTCCTGAAGTGCGTGAGTCCATGTGGAATGAAAGAATGCTCTTAAGCAAATTCCAATTATGGTTTATTAACTTCACACGTAACATTTATCTTCAAGTTTCCAAAAATAGCAGAACCAATTAAACTGTCTGTTTAGCAGGAAGGTTTTTTTTTTTTTAACTTTTAATTTTTCTTCAGATAAAGCCTTTATATAAAGATAAATGGAACACTAGAGATATGAGGGAAAGGGAAGAAGCCATTACTTCCCTGTCACCACCACCATTTTCTTTCCCGGTCACTCTAAGGCAACCAATGCAAGACCTTTTCTGTTCCTGAACTGATGTATAACATCCTCAGCCAAGCAAACCAGCCAATTTTAGGCATGATGGACAGCAGTGAAAATTAGTCATTCAGGACAGTCGCTAATTTAAAACAAAAACCCAACAAATTCTAGTGTTCTATCCACTGTCAAAACAAGATTAAACAATTGCGGCTAGAAAAATAGTAGGCTCGTGAAAGGAGGCTTAAGAAGAGTATTTTACTTTACACTTAAAACACCGGTTATAATTTCCAATCACGGGTATAAAAGGGAAACTTAACTCGGTGAAAACCCTTCAGGGAGCTAACTTTTAAGATATTTCCTTTAAGGTTCTCTCTCACAACTCTCATTTTAAAAAAGTGCATGCTCAAATGAGGGCCACAGAGAGTTGGAACTGGAATTTCCACATTGGATGTCTTCAGTGGAAACAAAAATTGCAGGAAGTGTCTGCTTTGGAAGTTAAAGGGAGAATAGTGAAAAACAGGAGCCTCTACTCTCAATTTGGCTGAATTACCGTCAACTTCCAGAAACCACTAATGGTCAAAGGAGCAAAAGATAGGCGAGCAACCCGGGGCTCAAGCCAGCTTAACTGGGAATGGCGTTGCATATCAAGGAAGAGATTCTCGAAAAGAAGGCTCAGAGAAAGAAAAGGATTTACCTTATACCACACTGCCAGGACTCAATCCACAGCCTCTTGACATCTAATCTAGCTCTTTTTCTACTACACTGCAATGCTGTGAATTGGAGATTACTTTTTTCCCCTCTCCAGATTTTCAACATAAAGCCTCTCTTGACTTTTTTCGCTGATGTAGATACCATACTCCTGCGTCTATCACCACACACCTACCTGTCTAACAAGAGCTGTGGGAATGTCATAGGACATATTCGTGCTATATAGTCTGCCACGCTGTTCTGTTGAATGTGTATGGTAATTATTTGACACTTCTAAGAGATGACAACTATCTTGAAATAATAAAATTGCAATTATCTTATCAAATTTAATATTCTGTATTCTTCAGAACTGATTTTTTTTTATTGAAGATTGCCACTTCAGCGTGGCTGATTGAACTTGAATTCTTAGATTACTGTACCTTTCATTACTTTTATTCTTAGAGTTTTGTTATTGTATTAACTCCTTCTTCTCCATTACCATGCTTTTTATTTTTATTTTATTCCTTTTTAGAAAACCGCTACAGATTATTCCTCCTTTACAAATATTCAGAGAACTCTACTTAATTACACAGCCATAGCTTGGGAAAGAATGCTAGCTCCTAGCCAAAGGGAAACAAAATGATTGTACTTGTAGATCTAACTCATAAGGATCTTAGTCTCTCTTAAGCTGTACAATAGAGCAAGGAAGACTTCTCATCAATATGTAGAGATGGGAAGCAAGGGCATGCCATTCATAACACACCTTCCTTCATAATATGGACTACTCGCTTTGCAAGTTAGGGGATCCTTGCCAGAGAAACCACAGTCTTGCAGAGTCAGGATTTCAGACTTTTTAAATTAAATTAAATTAAAAATTTAAAACTACCTTTCATTATTTGACAGATGAGAAAACTAAGGTCCAGGGATTCTAAAGACTGATTTAAAATCACTCAGTGATTTTAATGAGGCCGGAGAGAAAGAGCATAGACCCTTTGGCTATCATTCAATTGCTCTTTCATCAAATTTCCATACTAAGCTGCCAAACCCTATACAGATGACAGACCTCCTTCAATGGGTCTCTATAAGTCATTTTTAAAGAATGAACACTTTCTGGATGCTACTGCAGGGTCCTTTTCTTCTCAGTTGTAAATGGCTACCTCGCTTGTGTGGCTTGCCTGAGCCTCCATGATTCCATGACCAGGCATGTGATATGTATGACAGCATACCAGGGTCTTGATTTGGCCTCTTTCAGATCACTGAGTAGAGGAGGAACTCCTTCAAGTTCCACCTCCATGGAACAGACCATTACTTCCAGGGATTAGTCAGAAAATATTATTATAATATAATGCTTTCCTTAATTCTGCAGTTCAGAAAGAATCTCTTTTCTAAATTTAAAAACAAAAATAAAAGCCAGACTAAACTGATTGCAAATAGATTTTGAGGAAAAGAGCCCTCCATAAGCAAAAACAAATAAACAAACAAAAACAAACAAACAAAAGGCAAGCATTGCCCATACTTCTCTGAAGTTTTGAATACACCAAACAGAATTTCAGAATCATGTTACAATTTCAAAGGTTCTACTGACATATTAGGAAGTAAAATGATGATCTATAATTGAACTGGAAGTAAAATGGTGATAATTGAACTGGAGTCACAAAATATAAGCAATTATATTTGTCAATACAGATAAACATAACTTCTCTGCTTAAGATCTAGTAATGTGATTTATGTCTGGGTCATCATCTATTGCTGCAAAACCTTCTATTACTGGCTTATTAAAGCTTCATTGTGGTAGAAATCCTGAATATCTAAATGGTTCCATTTCATTCAGAAATCTTCCTATTCGGAAATGATTGACACAAGTGATCTTTTTCCAGTAAACTATTTGAGGCTTGCTGATCATGGCAACATTTTATTGTCGATATAACAGGACTTTATTTAACTCATAAAGAGAAATAATTTGAAGTGAGTTATATCTGGAAAATATTATATGTGCATAGAAAAAAGATAAGATAGTGGACACTACTAACATGGCAAATTTATAAGATTATGATGAAACAAAACACATTTGCAATTTTTCTGAAAGGTAAGAAATTTCTTGTTCAGGAGAATAAATGTAAGATGCAAGGTATGACTGCTCCCATGCTGTCTCCATTATTTAGTTTCTTTTAATAAACACACACAGCTAAAAAATCCTCATATCATGTCTTATTTTTCTGAAAAGAAATCTAGGATTTCAATTGCTAATGAAAATGGATTATACATAAAAATGTAAAGGAACAAGAATTAAATAAAATCCTAACTTGCAATCAGAAAAATAATTGCAGAAATGATTTGTTAATGGCTAATGACTCATTAAACCAAACACTTGCATTATAAACTTCATAAGCACTTTAAAAACTGTGGCCCCAATTAAAAGGTTATACACAATAACGAATATTCTAGAAAATGCCGGAAAAGCCATAATTTACTATAGCAGACATCCAGAGTTGTGTCTGACATATTGCATTTAAACTAAATTTAGAAAATTGATTTATAACATTAATTTAATCTTTACTTGGGAAAATAACAAATGCTTATCATAATCAGGCTGTAATTAAAAAACAAATAGTCTTGCAAAATCTCTTTATACTGTAGTTTACAAGATGCCATTTCTGCATTGAAAAATATGTTTTTTAAGTAACCATCAAACATGTTTATTAAAACCTAATTACATAGACATGAAAATGTGCATTTTGATGCAGCGTTAGGACTAATCCCTAGTTTGATGATCTTCCTATCAGCCTAACTTCAGATTAGAAAAAAACCCCACAAACTTTACTTTTTATCTGTTTCAAGATTAAGCACTCTGCGTATCGTATCCAACAGAATATTTTTTTTAAGATAGTGTTTAAAGTTCTATGCAAATCTAAAGGTACTTCTTTTAAATAAAAACAGAAAGTTAGAACTAAAATACATTTAATTACACATGATTCAGGAAGACAGAGATGTTTACAAGTGGCATCATTTGAACATGGGAAAGGTAGGCCTTCAATTGAGTACAATAGAAATGTCTTCTAACACAGAAGTGTCACATTTTTTAAAGATACTTTGCTTTCTCTTCCTGTGCATATCACATGTTAAAACTGCTGAATTATTTGAACACTACAAATAAAAAGCTGGGATGCATACAGCACATATTTCATTTGAGAATCAATGATTCCGTATATAGGTTCTTATAAATTGCCTAAGAGAGAGAGTGGTATCAGAGAAGTACATATCGATATATGATGGTTGGTTCCATCACAAAAAGAGAATTGCTATAAATTTTAGAATAGAATTAAACACAACTTTGCCTGCTAGCTTTCTAAGCTCTGCAGATTTTTGGTTTCCCCTTTCTAAGAGCTATGGAAAAAATAATAATGATGCCCTCATAGGCAAATTATTCTTGCTATCAAAAATATATGTAAATGTCTTACAGAGCACTTCATTACTTCATTCACATTTTCAACACATGATGGACAGTTTCTGAACACCTGAAGTTTTGTTTTTCCTCCTTTTCCCATTTCTAATTATTAAAATTCACCTTATGCTTAACTTCTAAGAGTAGCATGCACAGACATTCTAGTGTTGCAAGGTAGAATAATATTACTGTTTCTGAAAACTCAAGAATTCCTAGAAGCTCTGTTTGTGTTTATCATGGGCCATCCTTCCAGAAAACTTTTTGTAACAAGATGTGGGCTGGGCATGGTGGCTCACGCCTATAATCCCAGAACTTTGAGAGGTCGAGGCGGGTGAATCACCTGAGGTCTGGAGTTCAAGACCAGCCTGGCCAGCATGGTGAAACCCTGTCTCTACTAAAAATACAAAAATTAGCTGGTCATAGTGGCACACACCTGTAATTCCAGCTACTCGGAGGCTGAAACAGGAGAATCGCTTGAACCCAGGAGGCAGAGGTTGCAGTGAGCTGAGATCGTGCCACTGCACTCCAGCCTGGGTGACAAGAGAAAACTTCGTCTCAAAAAAAAAGAAAAAAAAAGAAAAATGTGAATAGAATACATGCCAGATTATAGGTTTATACTTCTGATCAAGGTGCTAGTGAACATTTCTCCAGAAATATCCACAAATATATGAGTTAACCAAATATTTAATCTACTATAATATAGATACCTAAATGTTACATTGTATGAAATTTTCTACCATATACATAAATCAATCAGGGCTAGTAGACTAACCTACCATGTAAAATTTTAATTTAGTTTATTCAGTATCATGGTGTTCTACAAAATATGTTCTTATTTTCATCGTAATTCCAGCCCCATTTTCACTGTGACAAATAGGAAAAGGAATAACTATTTTTCTCTGGGTTCATGAAATTTAGAAGGGGTTCTATGTGGGATAATTTAAAAGGCATCTTTGAAGATCCCTTTGAAATGGCATAAGGTTACTGTTTTTTTTCTCAAACAAGCATAATAATGACCTATCTTACCTTCATTTCTCATTGTAAATTTTATTTTACCTAATGTGAACTTAGTCCATTCTCACACTGCTGTAAAGATACTGCCTGAGACTGGGTAAGCAAAGGAGGTTTGACTCACAGTTCCACATGGTTACGGAGGCCTCAGGAAACTTTCAATCCTGGCTGAAGGGGAAGCAGGCACTTTCTTCACAACGCGGTAGGAGAGAATGTGAGCATGTGAGGGTGGAACTGTCAAACACTAATAAAACCATGAGATCTTTTGTGTTTTTTTTTTGTTTGTTTTGTTTTTTGTTTTTTTGAGATGGAGTCTCGCTCTGCCGCCCGGGCTGGAGTGCAGTGGCGCGATCTCGGCTCACTGCAAGCTCCGCCTCCCGGGTTCACGCCATTCTCCTGCCTCAGCCTCCAGAGTAGCTGGGACTACAGGCGCCCGCCACCTCGCTCGGCTAGTTTTTTTTGTATTTTTTAGTAGAGACGAGGTTTCACTCAGGCCAGGATGGTCTGGATCTCCTGACCTCGTGATCCGCCCGTCTCGGCCTCCCAAAGTGCTGGGATTACAGGACTGAGCCACCGCGCCCGGCCACAAACCATCAGATCTTGTGAGAACTCACTCACTATCGCGAGAACAGCATGGGCGAAACCACCGCTATGTTCCAATCACCTCTGGCCAGGTCCCTCCCTCAACATTTGGGGATTATGGGGATTAGAATTCAAGATGACATTTCAGTTCCAAACTTAGGATTCATTTCCTCCAATTTGGCTGGGCAACTTATGTTTTGTTGTATGCTGCATGCCTTCATTATAGTGTATGACATATGACTAAAATCAGCAAAGCACCCTAAGGCCGAACTACTTCAGGTGAATCACTGTGCGGTTGGAGCCTCCTTATACACAGTAATAGTACATGGGGAGACCTTGCTCACATGAGAAAATCATTAGTCACAATTTACAAACTAAGTCAGAACTTGGCCAAAACTTGAATAAGTAATTTATGTTCCTACAAAAGAAAGTTAAAGATAAACTTTGGAAAAATCATTTTCCATTAAAAATAACGTTTTTGGAATATTGAATGTCAACACATTTATAAATGAAAACTTTCCCATATTTTAAGTATTTTTAATTATCAGGCATAATAAAATATATTTAGTTATCAGTAAATTTACATTCCTCAAAAGATGTTATCATGGTGCAAGATATCAATGACTGTGATAATTGCGATAAATGAAAAACTTCAAAAACAGTAGCATACATAAATTTGTTTCATTGTATGCATTGAGAAACATGTAGATTTTTGGACTGCCTTAATTCAATTCACTTTTCTGTTATGTATTTAGACACTGTGGGACTATGAGGTTAGCTATGGGTATGACATGTCTTTCTAACACCCAATTGAACTTGAAGCAGGGAGGCTGTGTTTGACCACACAAGTAGGGAGGAGATTTCTTGAGCCCAAACTCAGGAAGTGTGCTGTAGAGGAGTGAGGAGTGGAGGAGGAGGAATCCAGCTATCTCTGGACATTGAAATAGCAAACTATCCTTAGGACCTTTCAGAGTCCAGTGGGCCACATAAGGGAAGCCATATTGGTAGGAACCAGCTTTATCTCCTCTTCAAGAAGATTGTAATGACTTCATAGTGTGAAGAGTAGATGATAAAGCCAGACTGGAGGCAGGGGGTCGGCGGGAGGGGGACAGGGTCTAAACCTGAAATCAGTCACCATTAGGTCTTTTTTCTTAAGGAAGATTACATTTGGGTCAGTATCATTAGGAACCAGAATCAATATTTAGTCATGTGCCCTGGACGTTCATGGACTTTGGACTAAGACAGATACTGATACATCCCAGCTTTCTCATATTGTAGTTTTGCGACCTTGGGCATGTTTCTTATCCATGCTGAGCTTCATCTGTCAAATCAGATTAATAATACTTTCATAGGCTGGATGGAGAGTCCCAGTGAGATCATGGAGATTGCAGAGCATGGTGCTTGGTGCAGAGTGGAAGTTCAGCTCATGATTCTCCTTTGCCCCATCTCTCCCCTTCACTTAAGGATAGGAAGAAAAGGTGCCTTCGAGAAAGTGTGTGAGTTGTTGATTTAATGAAACAAAACAAGATACATTCATCTTTAATAGCATCTTACACTATTCCAGCAACTCATCTACATGGGGAAAAAGCCATATTAGAATACTTAAATAGTCATATATGTGAACATTCACCAAATCAAGTTCTGGCTATGCATTAGCACCTAACATCAAATGTGCAGAACATCTCTGCTTAGGACTGATACTAGAGAAATTGTACTTGACATCACCTGCAACTTAAACACCTCTAATAATGTGTGAATATCCAAACTAGAGAGATGTGAAATATTTTTTGAGAACGGTGCTTTAAAACTTTCCCATGGTAAACACATCAATGTCATGCAGCGAACTTGAGACACTTTATTGGAAAAGTTATGGACCATAAGTTAGATTTAACTGTACATACTATGCATGCTGATTATCTCAATTAAATTGGAATAGTTCAGCACATTTTCAGCAAATACATAGTTATGTGCTTTTTTTCAGAAAATTTACTTAGAGAGAAATTAGTCTCTTACTAATACTAATGAAAGAGATTTGAAAGCTGAAACAATATCCAATTTTTTCCTACAATGGAAATTGACTATAATCGCTTATAAGTTAATACAGTCAGGCCTGTTGTGCAGGTCCAGGGGTCTGTCTTTCATTTCTGAAAGTAAATTTATAAATATTTTGGTTTCCTTTGCTGAGGTGAGTGCATTTATAGCTCTTCACCCTTAATATTATAATGAAAATTCAAATACTTCTATAAGTAATAATAAATAGCAAGAAACATTAAAAAGAAAAAACTAATATGGTATTCGTGATACAGGCTCACATCAGCAATTCATCACTAAGGGATTTTACTTTCTGCCCCTTCCTGCTATAAAAACTGTGTATCCAGATAGATGATTAGATTGCAACAGATGTGAATTTCTGTATTACTCATCTGTACAAAGAGGCTATATACTTGTCGAAGACATATTCTATGGTAATACGAGGTTGTAGATGGTATTAGGGTTTACTAGCTTAACATTGCGCTACTCCCTTTATGAGAGAGGGTGAAAAAAGAAAAGAAAACAATGCACATTCTCTCTCTCTCTCTCTAAAGCATCTTTTCTTCAGTTCACATAAACTTGTCCTCATGGCTAGAACTCTTCAACTCATTCCTGATAGGCAGTAAGTCTCCCAAGAACAAGCATTTCCTGTGAGTCAGCAATTAAATCTGACACAAGCAATGAAGATGAAAAATTGTCATTAAGTCCCCTGAGGCAGCTCTGGTTCCCATTTATCCAGCAGTGAATTGGAGCATCTCTCTGGAAATGTATACACAGCCATCTTCATCCTCCCACCTAAGATTTCAGTGAGACTCAAACTCAGAGAGCTCTCACACACCTGCCCAGTTCCTCATTAGCACAGCAAACATTCTAAATTCAAACTTCAAATTTTTCCTTCTGTGAAATGAAGCTCTTCTACCTTCTACTAGTTAAGAAACAAACTAAACAACTAACACTCTTGTAAAGTTTAAATAAAACTAATATCCCATGTATAAAATTAAATGTCTTTGGCCGGGTGCAGTGGCTCATGCCTGTAATCCCAGCACTCTGGGGAGCCGAGGCGAGTGGATTACCTAAAGTCAGGAGTTCAAGATCAGCCTGGCCATGATGAAACTCCGTCTCTACTAAAAATAGAAAAAGTTAGCCAGGAATTGTGGTGCTTGCCTGTAATCCCAGCTACTCGGGAGGCTGAGGCAGGAGAATCGCTTGAACCCGGGAGGTGGAGGTTGCAGTGAGCCAAGATTGCACCATTGCACTCCAGCCTGGGCAACAAGAGTGAAACTCTGCCTCAAAAAAAAAATTAAATATCTTCTAGTATTCAAAAATACTCACATACACATAATTGCTGAAAATAGATAGCTTGTTTTTGAGTACGAGACAGTTACTCTGGGGTAAATACTCTTCTCTGGGCAATTACAAGCCAACTGACAATGGTCACAAACCATCTGAAGAAGATGATCCAGAATGAAATAATAATGTTGGGTTGGAATTCTGATTCTGCTGTTTGCCATCTTTATGACATTAGACTAGTCTAGTGACTATTATCAGTAGTCATTTATATCTGCAATTTATGACAGTGATAGTGAAAAAGAATTATTGTTTTGAAACTTAAGACTCAATCTGTAGATACTGAACTAGGAAATATGATATGTTTATATGCCTTATAAACATCTCTATTTACATTTTTATCTCTACTTACATTTCCATGAAAGAGTAGCACTTTACGATATAGAAAAAGGAGAAAAAACATCCAATATCCTCTTGAATGTTACAACTAGTAACTGCTATGCTTTTGGCTCATTGAGGACTACAGAGTTCACTGCATTTGTCGTTTACTTCAGTACCCTATGGAATTGATACAGACAGGAAACAGGGAAATACTTGGTAGAAGAAGGTGGTTCTCCAGCAAAGGCTCCACCCTCAAGCCTGGAAACCTGCAGCTCTAAATGAGAACAGGCCTTCCTGTTTTTGTGCTCAAATGTTGCCTTTCAGCCCTCTGCGCCCCATAATTCCTGTACACATATAAACCCCAAACCCAAGGCTCCACAGGCAGATGAAGAGAAGAGCAGAAGAACAGCAGAGTGGTGCGACAGAGAAGGAGAGTAGAGAAGGAACGTCTGAACTTTGAGAGGAGTTCTGCTGGGGACCGTTGGAGAAGAGATTGGCCATGGGATGGCCAAACTCCAGGGGAAGATCGTATTCCCACTCCATCCCCTTTCCAATTCCCCATCCATCCCAATGGTGGCTGAAAGCCATCTCCGTTGGCAATATATTCCCCACATTTACCATCCTTCAATATGTCTATGTGACCTGATTCTTCCTGGACCCTGGACAAGAACCCAAGTACCAAGAGGGCACTGAGCTGATTAACACTTAAACCGTCTGTGAACAGAAGAGCAGAAAGAGCACCGTAACATGCCCACTGAGGCTTCAGGTGTCATAGGCACCCACCTGTAGGTGCTACCATGGGGCCGGAGCCCAAAAGCACTTGCCCTGGCTCCTGCACCTATCTGTCTGCATGCTCCTGTAAGGGGTTTGAGTGCATGACAGCCAAACAGACAAGCCACAACCCTGTCTCACGTCCTGCAATGGGGGGTGGGAGTCAGGGAACTCTCCCGTTTCAGAATGCATTAGTCTGAAGAAACTTTAAGGAAGAGGTTTGTGCGTGTGTGTGTATGTATGTATGTATGTATGTGCATGTGAAACTGATCAATCAATTGGCTCTTAAACTTCCTTGTCAATCTGTCTCTTGAAGATCTACCGATTTTGAGTGATGTGATTTATTCCCATCTCTATCTTACAACCATTATGTTTTTCACAAACCGTTAATCCATCAAATCTCTTGAGATTAAATTAGTATCACATATACTGTAAAACACTGTATGATTGGTAAGCAATAGCCACCTAAAATTAGGGAGAACATTAACTTTTAGGTGAAACAAGCAAACAAAATACATATAAATTAGACTCATGTTACCAGAACTAGTTAAATTGATTTATACTCTACAATAGTGATGCATTTGTTTATGTGTTATACCATATGTTTATTTATCTGACATAGAGCCTTGGCTGCTGATTTTAGAATACTGTGCTTAGGACAGAAGTAAGATACATACAGGAGAAGGACACTATGTATTTATAAAGCTTTACTGAGTGTCTATCTATGTAGATATGTTGCTAAATAACCCAAGTTCAGGACAGTATAATATCTCTTATAAACATTAAATAAGATATCTATGAAAGACTGTTTGCTGGAAGGTAACCAGCATATTGGCATCACAGTGTCAGACCATTCTCCATCAACAGTGACTTCAGTAGGCTTTGCTGTGAGTCTTCAAAGTCAGGGTAGGGGCTGTGCACTATTAAGTACTAGAAGATCCTCCTGGAATAGGGGTGTCTCTTGAGGCCATCTAGTACATGGACCACAAGGAATGAATTATAATGTGGCTTCTATAAAGGAAAAGAGTTATTCTCTCCCTTTTATTCTCTTCTAAATGTGTGAAAAGAGCAATTGTATCCCTGAAGGAATTCCAAGTGCCCTAAAAAAGAAAGTTAAAAAAAAAAAGCCCACGTTTCTGGACTTCTACATATCTTAATATTTAAAAACACCACAGTATATATGAATATGAACAAAATAATTTTAAACCCTTTCCATCAAAACAAAACCTCAAAAAACCTATATTGACACATAATGCTTAAAACAGTACCATGGCTCTGTAGTGAGTCCCGTGTTATACTACTAAAAATTACACTTAGTTTAGGCTCTCCTCCTATCAAAAGATGCCTGGTGCTAATTTATTAGTCGCTTATTTGTGGTTTGAAACTAAAGTGGAGTTTACAATTTCATTTCTTTGTGAGTAGATCAGCAACTGCAGGCCATTTTAATAGTGTGAGTTGCACCAATCATACAATCCTTAAGTGATAAATCTGAAAAACAAAGGGGATTAAAATAAAAGGAGTCCCTTAAAAGCCCAGCCTGGAGGCAAATGAAGTAGACATTTACCCAACTGAAATTCAGTAGATTTTTTAAAGCACATTTTTCAGTGGTGTAGGGAAACTGACATTGTCTTTGTTAGTGTTTTACAGAAGCATTTATTTTTAGTTATACAGCTGAAACTCTCCAGCCCAATGAACTGTGGCTGTCTGTGGTATATTCAGCAGAAGGGGGAAAAAAAAGAAAGATGCTTTGCCATTAGTTCTAAAAATATCAGTGACATGTCAGGGTCATCATCTCTATGTTAAGAACTATGGAGAGTTAGAGAGAGATGAACTTATGTCTTTCACACTCAGCATCTTCAGTGCAAATACAATTTTAAAAGAACCCTTCACAGTTTTTAAGCTGAATACACGTCTCAATTCAAAATATTAAAGCCAGTATACCTAAAACAAATGGTATAGCTGGAAAAATAATGGGAGATGGCTTATACTGGAATTCTGTGTGGGGTATAAAAATGGTTTTAAGCAAATAGTATTTTGTTAATATCTATAATGTAATACATAATGCTATTTATTTAAGATATTATAAACACAATGCATTACAAACATTGGATGATACCTTTTAGAGATTGGATGGGCTGCTGCATTGAGAGAAATTTCAGGCTATATCTGGCTCTAACTAAATTTTCAACTTGGAACCAATTATTTAACCTGTCTGGACCTCAGTATTCTAAACTTGGATGTGAGAGGGTTTATCTCTATTGTTCTTTCAAAATTGAGAATTCGACACTTTAGAAATGGAAGAGTAACTATATGTTCCTTCCACTCAATGTGTCCTATTTTTCATAAAAGACACAAAAGTTTATTTGATGTTTGTGTATATATGTGTTTGTGTGTGTGTGTGTGTGTGTGTGTTTATCTTCATGTACAAGGAAATGCAGAATGGTCTGAGGGCCTATCTAGTTTATAAGAGATTTGCAATCTGTAAATAAAAAGTAAGCAAATATTTAGGAAATTTACGTATGGGTCACATTGGTTATGTTTTCAGTGTGTGTATTATAGTTTACATGGCCGATTACAAAAGAAAATTTGCCACTGTACACCCATGCGGATAGTTACCTAAAAAATTTTTTAAATAAAGAAAACAACAGGTGTTGGTGAGTATGTGGAGACATTGGCATACTTAAGCACTGTTGATGGGCATGGAAATTGGTATGACCAGTATGGAAAATAGTACGATGATTCCTTAAAAAATTAAACATATTATTATCCTCAATTCACTGATAACATATGGTCTGGCAATCCCATTTGGGGGTATATACCCCAAAGGATTGGATGTAGAGTATCAGAGAGAGATTTGTACAACCATGTTCATAGCAGCATTATTCACAGTAGCCAAAAGGTAGAAAGAAGCAACCCAGGTGTTCAGTAACAGATGAATCGAGAAACAAAATGCAGTTTATACCTACAGTGGGATGTTCTTCAGCCTTCAAAAGGAAGGAGATTCTGACATGTGCTACAACCTGGATGAACCTTGAGAACATTATGCTGAGTGGAATAAACCAGACCCAAAACGACAGATATTGTAGGCTTCCCTTTACATGAGGTACTCAAAGAGTTAAATTCATAGAAACAAAAAGCAGGCAACGGTTTCCAGATGGTATGGGAAGGGGGAAATGGGGCAGTTATTGTCTGATGGATGCAGGGTTTGTTTTTCAAGATGGAAAGAATCCTGGGGATGCATGGTGGTGACAGTGGCACAACAATGTGACTGTACTTAAAGTTACTGAACTGAACACCTAAAAATAGTTAAGATGGTAGATTTTATGTTATGTGTTTTACCATAATAAAAAAAAGAAAATTGGACTTGAACTTGAATGCACTGGTTATTTTTAATGCAAACAGCATTTCATAGCAGATAAGAGGACAGATTCTGGAACTAGATTGCCTGCTTTTGGATCCTGGCTCCAGCTTTCACCCACAGTGTGCTACTTTGGATCAGTTATTTAAACTGTCTGTGACTTCTTTTTCTCATCAGTGAATTGAGGATAATAATAGTATTTTCTTCACAGAGTTGTTGTAAGGATAAAATGTGTTTATATAATAAAGCAGTTAGAAAACTGTCTGGCAAATAATAAGCATGCTGTTAGTGTTGTATTTTGTTATTATTAGTGTTTTTGCTACTAATAAAATTCTGCTGAGATGTAGTTTTGTATGCATGACGTCAGCTTTACCTTCTTAGATATGGCCATAAAAATGTTTCTTTTTTTTTTTTGAGACCGAGTCTCGCTCTGTCTCCCAGGCTAGAGTGCAGTTACGTGATCTCAGTTCACTGCAACCTGTGCCTCCCGGGTTCAAGGGATTCTCTTGCCTCAGACTCCTGAGTAGCTGGGATTACAGGAACGTGCCACCACACCCAGCTAATTTTTGTATTTTTAGTAGAGACAGGGTTTCAACATGTTGCTCAAGCTGGTCTCGAACTCCTGACCTCAGGTGATTCGCCTGTCGCAGCCTCCCAAAGTGCTGAGATTACAGGCGTGAGCCACCATGCCTGGCCCTGAAAATGTTGACTGACTTCAAAGGAACGATAAAAATTGCCAGTTGAATGTTCTTATTTATTGTGTATAACAATGTTCATTTTTAAATAATTTAAAAGTTTGGGAATGTAAAGAACCGTTCCAAAAGAGCAACACTGACTTCTTTGACCTGAAAAACTAGCTATATCACCAAGTCAAACACAATTAGTAACGTGTTGTATTAAGAAAAAAAACAAGTTCCCTTAGCTGCCTTTCTTTTTCCCAAATGATGGCACTTGAAGATGCTTGTAGTTATTGGCATATGCATGTTTAGTAAATATTTTGCTTAAAAGATTCTTGGAAAGTAAAAACTCTCGCAATGACTTAGGAATGGGACGTTACACTAACTCAGATAAAAGTCTTTGAGGCAAATGTTTATTTACTTACCAGAAAAAGAAGAACAGAAATGTTGTCATTGTTTTGATATGCATGGCATAAAATAGATTGTTTTCAAAGTTGCTGGAGAGTGGGTTCTTTGGAGAAGTACTTTGTCATTTTGCATAGGTTTGGGGAGACTGAGAAAAGCCTTTAAAAGCAGAAGGCTGGCTGGGTGCGGTAGCTCACGCCTGTAATCCCAACACTTTGGGAGACCAAGGAGGGCAGATCACTTGAGGTTGGGAGTTCGAGACCAGCCTGACCAATATGGAGAAACCCTATCTCTACTAAAAATACAAAATTAGCCAGGCATGGTGGCGCATGCCTGTAATCCCAGCTACTCGGGAAGCAGGAGCTACTCAAGGCAGAAGAATCGCTTGAACACAGGAGGTGGAAGGTGGAGGTTGCGGTGAGCTGAGATTGCGCTATTGCACACCAGCCTGGACAAGAGTGAAACTCTGTCTCAAAAAAAAAGCAGGCCAGTGAACTTAAATTATCTAACTCTTATAAGCTTTTGCAATATGATTCCATATGTTTTAGAGTGATTGGTATGCTACTAACTGAATCACCTGCTAATGTAACTGAGGCTTTCTACTTTTTTATGATTTTAGAAGGAACGGATAGAGATATCAAAGGAGAGAGGAGAGAGTGTTCCAAGATGGCTCTGAGGCTAAGGAGGAAAGAAGCCATCAAAATAATTTTTACATTTTTGCCTAAGGTAAGAAAGGCCGGTGAGAAGAAGCCATCTGCTTCAAACCACAACTGGAAACAGCAGAGTGGACCGAGAAATTCTCATGCTTGTATTTAGCTGTGGTAACATCATTCTCCCAGAGAGCAGCCTAAATCAACCACAGTGCTTTTCAGAGCTGCAGCATGACTTATGAATGTGGATATTCACATATTGGAGAACATATACCTTTAATATTATCTGCCTGAACCTGATGAACAGATGGCATAAACCAAAATCAGCTTACCACAAATAAATACACAAAATGAAAATTAGATGGATGAAAACTAAAATTTGATGCTTTTTATATTAAGTCAAAATTAGAAATAGATAAGCTCATTTATGTCGCTAATAAATTGAAAGCAGAACATCCATCTTGTGTAAAAAGAAATACTCTGAAATGGAAATTAATATCCTAGTGGATAAATTCTTTGAAGCACAGTTACCTCTAGCTAGTCTACATTTTGTCTGAAAATGACGTTTTGACTAAAATACACAGTAAAACCTCTAGAATAAAGGCATAGTACATTTAAAAAACAGAAGCGTGTGTGTGTGTGTGTGTGTGTGTGTGTGTGTGTGTTCATAGCAACAAGAAATGGACTTAGTAAAGATGATTACTTTTGCTTGGAAAAGAATTAGAGGTTGGATTAAGTTCAATTTGATTCATCAGTGCTTATTAGATACCAACTACATGTAAATTCCTGCTATAGAATAAAACATAAAGACCATTAACTACTTATGGAATAAGATTAAGTAATGTAAAATATTAAGTTCTCCTCTTCCTCCCCAGAATGCTCAAAGTGGTTTGGGGTTCCTATTGACTGGAGTGTAAATAAGCAACCGGACACGGTGGGTCATCTCTTCCAAGGACATGTCCTGTTCCATACTGCCAATTTTGAGATTTTTTAGAGTCATTAACCAAAGAGTGAACACCTCTATCCTTTTCTACCAAGACTTCATGTAGAATCTATTAGAGATGTTGTCTCTAAAATTTAGGGCATGATAGTCCCTGTTAAGGATAGCCAATGTGAAAAAAATTATTAAGACCACTCAAAATTCATTCAAAATTCATGATTTCGTTGCTCTTTCTAACCTCATAAGGACAATAAATTGGTGCCCTCTCATCATCTTGCTACCAGAGACACTCTAGATTATTATATGGACAATCTATGAAATTGATTTGTAATAAATGTCTGTTGGAGGTCAAGGTGCAGCTAAGAGCAGCTGGGTGTCTTTTGAAAAAAGGTCGTGGCTGTTGCATACAAACAAGCTTGAAAACTATAATCACCCTTGAACGGTCTCTTGGGTCAATGACAACTTAAAAGCTATATAAACCCAAGGAGAATTGGGGAGGCAAAGAATAGCCTTTAAAAGCAAGAGCCAAATGAACTTGAATGATCAAAGATAACTGGGATAGCAGATTCAGTTAACTTATTTATCAACTAAAATTAATGTACTGACAAATTAAAAGCAACAGTGAATTACGTGCATTCCGTATCTGGCAGAGACATCACTTGGAAAAAAAATAAAAAGAAGATGGATAATGAAATGTTTTATTTTAATGTTCCCAGGAGATACATTAAAAAAAAAAAAAAAAAAAAAAAAAACTACACATACATCAACAACAAGGGAATAAGTCAGGCCAATGACTCCTAGAAATGAAGCATTTCATCATAGAATCTTTTTCAGGAAATTTGATATTTTATTTGGATTGACATGAGATACCTGTTTCAAAGAAGAGCTGCATTTTCATTTCAAAGCTCAGAACAGAACCCAAATGATGAACTGTGTATTTGTTGTTTGACTACTTAGAAATGTTATTGTTCTAGTGATCACTCGGTGAACAAGAAACTGTATATATGAAGGAATTTCTCCTGCTTCTCAAAATAAAGAATTAAACATTAATGAGCCTACGCAACACTTGGAAGAATGGCATGAAGACAGGAAGAACAGATAAATTTGAATGTTGGTAACATCAGAAGGGAATCTATGGATTAATTCTTGATCATATATTGTTTAGCTTCACAACACTGTGGACCAAAAGAACAAATTCTCTTTTTGGGGGAGGATATGTGTTCTTTCACTACTCTCTCCCTTATTTCTGGTAACAGCATTTCACTTCCCCTTGAAGAAGCATCACTTCCCCTGGTTTAGTTAACATCATTTGTGAGAGGATAACTCCATCACAGGCTTTCATCATGGACATGTAACTCAGGCTTGGATCGTCGTAGTCATAGTGATTCAGAGGTGAACAGTGTCTAAAACCAAGCCCACAAGAGTCCCTGGATTTTTGCAGGAAATATGGTAGAATACAGATCTGATGCAACCGTTAGCCAAAGATCCTGTGAAAGGCCAACCTGGGAGAAAAGATAATATAGAGGAAAATAGAACCAACAGTTGAGTGGGTACGGGAGAGACGGGGCAGGGCGAGTAGAGAGAGAAAGACAGAAATACAGACACACACACATACACATGCACGTGCGCACATACACGCAAAGAAATACAGACACACACATACATATGTGTGGGTGCTCATGCACATACACAGAGATGAGGAATACAGGCACACACGTGTGGATGCATGCACACACACACACACAGACAGAAAGAGAGAGAGAGATTGCTAGTGCTATTATTTTTTGAACTCTGTTTTAAGCCATGCCTGAAGCCATCCATATTGACCCCTTGATCTTCTTAATTACATAAGCCAACAAATTCCCTTTTATCCTATGCTCATTTGAGCTGCTGTTCTTCTCATTTTAAACAGTAAACATCCTGACTAGTAAGTACAGCAATACAGATTTGAGAATGAGCAGTATTATATGCCTGTTGGAAAGGAAAGAAAATGTTCCCATCCCCACCAGCTTTCCAAGAACAAATTCTGTTCTTATATTACTGAGGAGTGACTCAAGGGCATTGTGCTACTCCTCTGCCATTCCTTTAATATACCTTTCTTGGTGATCTCTTGTGACCCCATAATATGATTATGGACATTGACGATTTACAAGAAGTGAAAATTCAATTGGAATGATTCAAAGTGACTTTGATAAACTACAATCTGGGGGACATGCGCATTCTTGAAATACACATTTTCATTGATTACCCATGTCCCTAAGTAGTGAAGAGATGGAAAATTATAAAGCTTAAAAACCATTACAGACAGGAATGCAGGAAGACTTTAAAACATGCTAGTAATTTGTTAGAGTGTGATGCACCTAGCAAATATTCCAAAATGAATCTGAATTCCTGCATACCAAAGTAACCACAGAAGAAAATCGAATGTTGAGATGAGTGGATGTCTTAATTGAGTTTGATGTTTACGCATTGGCTCAATTTACAGCTCATGGGCCTAGTCCCCAAATTATCCATTCTTTTGATCTTGAATTAGGACAATTTGAACTCTAGGTCCTGTTGTCTCCCTGGACTATGAATTAAATGAGGATAAAAGAGGTAAAAGAAACTTTGGAAAGTCTCTAATTTAATGACTTTTCCTAAAAATGAAGAAAATGAGTTAAGAAAATGTGCAATATGATTTGTCTACAGTCACACAACCAGTTGATGATACAGTCATTCAAAGTTTCCTCTCTTTTATTTTGATAATGAGATTCACAGATGTTCACAATGTGATGTCTTCCCATCCAGGGAAAGGGACAGATAAGTCTTTTTTACTCAAACAATAGTGACTGGGCATGCTTAACCGTTTCTTTCTTCAATTAGAGGAAATGACAGATTGGTGGAAGATGCGCCTTCTGAGACAAAAATTGCACCATTTCAACAAAACAAATGCATTAGAAAGAGGATTTTTGAGTCTCTACATGAACTGGAAGGCTTTTAAAACTCTATTTTTTAAAAAAATCATCTAACCTGTTCTTCCTATCTTCTATTTTACTCAGTTATGTAAGGAACTGAAGCTTCCAAAGGCAGTTACAATATATTGTCAGGTTCTCTTTCTCTGGGCTGTTTTCTGTTTCTCACCCCACTTTTCTTGTGCCCTCTCTCTCTCTTTATTCATGGAAATCTGACATGCTGTCAAAAACTTCACCTTCTCATTCAACTACCCACTCAGCTCCAGAAGTTCATTTACATGTCTACAGCTGCCATACTGGTGTGTGTTAATAAGAATCTGAGCTTGTTATCAGTGAATCTGATTGAATACTATAAGAGAGGTGTTAAACTAGATACATCTGTGCATTTGTGTTCTCAGAAACCCAGGAAGGCCATTTTGAGAAAGACATACACTCAGTTCTCCTTTCCAGTTCTCAGAACACTACATTTTCATCACACAACAGTTGTCACTGATGCAATGGAAAACTATGGCATCCTTGGGTTCTAGGTTTCTCTTAGCCACAAACTGGCTGTCACCCTGGGAAGCCCACATCTTTCCTCTGAACTTCCGTTCCCAACCATAAGAGAATAGGTAAAGTTGGGCATTTATTTACTCATGAGTCTGACAACTATATCCCTGACTTGTGTAATGCACTAGTGAGAGAAGACAACAGGGCCATAACGGACCCTCCTCCCATGGAACCTTCCAGTCTAGGACCACACTGATCTCTAACATTCAACAAACATACATTTGTAAAGAGTCAGCTCTTCAGGAAATGTTGAAATAAGTTGTCCGTCACCCCACTCAGAAGCCAGAAGCAAGTACATAGCTGACTTGAACCAATATTTCCAATTCTATTAGATCGTTTCTTAAGTCTAAGCTTTATTTTCTTAATAAGTCACTATTATTTATCTTCAAAGAACTATGTAGGCAACGTTTTATACTCTGATACAGTTTTTTTCAAGTTATAGAAAACTCCATCACCTTTCTCCCCCAGTTTTGAGGAAACTTTCACTAACCACAACCTTTTTAAAAAATCAGTTGCTATTGGGCACCTGTTCCTGAAAGCACCCTTGAGATGGAGAATGTCATCCCAGAGGTCTCAGACAAGTGTGAAAACTAAAGGGGAATAGTATGACAAGATTAGGATTGTGGCCTGGGCTCTTCTTTTCTGTTTCTCTTATTTCAACACAGAATCCCTAACTTCAGAAACTGGTCCTTCACCCAGATAAAATAAATCTGAATAATATTAAGTAGAAGAACATCCTGAAAGCGGAGGCCCAGGTACCTGAAGCATGAAGACAAAGACCCTTCGCACTGTTTTCAATCGTTCCTTCCCGGCACCACACTGTCTAGTCATATAAAGCTGTAATTGAAACCATGTGGTGTGTGCAGAGGGCTCATTACAGGCTCCTTCTGAGTAATCTCATGGCAGAGTCCTGTGGGGAGGCTCTGACAATCTTGGGGTCAAGATATCGTCGCTTAAATATGAGAAACGACACACCAACTTGCCTCCTCAGGGAAAACAGAACTAGCTTGAATTTAGTGTGTGCAGATAAATACTTCTGTTACCAAGTACATCTTCATTATTTTATGGACATCCTGTACAGAAGTGGAAATACATTTTACGAAGCAGTTTAGTGATTCATTTTGTAATATAAAGGTAGCAGTTATAACAATTTTTGGAATAATGATTTTTATGATAAAAATAAGAGACTGTATAGTCTTGCAAAATATTACATTAACAAGGGATATCAACACATTAAAGAGTCAGAACAGTGAAATATGATGTGATATTAATAGTAATATCCCACAGAGAAACATCCTTAGCTTTTGACTAATAAGTCATACCACCCAGTAAGGTATCTAATTTAGCAGAGAGTAAAAGTCGTGAAAACTTAACTGAGCTGATGCTGACTGAGAATGAGGGGAAAGTTGAGAACATACATGCTGATTTAAACCTAAGCCTTCCTTGTGAGCTGAGATCATTTGGGGCCCTGGAAGTATTATACATGCTTTTTTTTTTTTTAATCCTCCCTCCATTCATTATTGGTAAAGAATAACTAACCTAGAACAATCCATGGACCTCAAATATAAGTACACATATATAAAAAAGTCAAAGAATAAAATTATAGAGTTTTACTTTCTATATACACCCATCACAAATTAAAGAAATATTTATCAAGCATCAGATAAGAGATATGGTTCTTGGTGCAAGTGAAATAACGAGAAATTAGACAAAGTCCTTGCTCTTATGGGGCTTATATTCTAGAAGGAGAGAGGTCATTAAAAGGCAAACAAATATGTTCTGGAAATAATAAACAATAAGAGAAATATGATTGCATGTGTTAAGGGATACACTGACATTGTGGAAGAGACTGAACTGTCTATTCAAGGGCTATCAAAACATGTCTTATGAAAATCCAGGGAAGAATGTTCCAGTCATAGGGGAAAGCAGGTACCAAGACCCTTGAACCAAAAAATAAGCATGTATTTTTTGAGGAAAATGAAAATAGTTTTTAAATAGAGAGAAAAAGAAGAGATATGAACACTAGACAGGGGAAAGAACATGAAGATATTTGAAAACTATGTAAACTACTTTTCCCATCATCCATCCATCCATCTCTCCACGCACCCACCGACTGTATGCCTTATATTCAACAAAGGGAAAGCTTCATTTCTTTTTGTTTTTTTTCTCTTTGAGTCAGAGTTTCACCCTCATTGCCCAGGCTGGAGTGCAATGGCGGGATCTCAGCTCACTGCAACCCCCACCTCCCAGCTTCAAGCAATTCTCCTGCCTCAGCCTCCTGAGTAGCTGGGATTACAAGCACATACCACTATGCCCGGCTAATTTTTGTATTTTCAGTAGAGACAGGGTTTCACTGTATTGGCCAGACTGGTCTTGAACTCCTGACCTTAGGTGATCCACCCACCTTGGCCTCCCAAAGTGCTGGGATTACAGGCATGAGCCACTGCACCTGGTCTCATTTCTTTTCTTTTCATTATAAAATTCTGGTTTCACTTAGTATACATCTGAAATTAGAAAACGTCAAACTATAAAAGACTACAATTATTTTAAAAACTATCTATCTATCTATCTATCTATCTATCTATCTATCTATCTATCTGCGTATCTTTAAGGTATGCACACTCTGCCACAAACATAACCCAGGTCAGCCATTGTTACAATCCAGAAGGTAACCTTCACTCTTGTTGAGGCATTATGTCTGCAGGGGGCCTGGAGCCACCACACATGGGAGCCTGGAAACATCCCACACACCTTCACCTCCTACTCACCATGAATCCTCATTATCATGTTGTCAGCACTGGAGTGTGTTAACCTCTTCAGTGCCCAGGCTTTCAGGTAAGATCTGCTTATTAATTTGCCAATGCTTCATTTCATTGTTGTCTGAAGTATCAAACAATATTTTTCTCATCCCAAGGACTAGTGCTAAGTACCACAGGAAAAGCAGCAAGGAAACATCACACCTGCCTACATCCTTTAGCTTTCACATCTAAATTGGCCACATTACAATTTTAGTTGGAAAATTAATTTAAAAATTTCTATTTTTGCATACCAATTTTTTTTTTTTTTTTTTTTTACGGTCAACATTTAGAAACAAATAAATGCCTTATCATAGAGATAAGAAGGCACAACTAAAATTCCTTTATAGGTTAAAAACAGTAAGAACACATATGAAAGTGAAGTATCTTTACAAGTGTGGGTTCTTGTTTTTCCTTTATATTTTTGCATTGTGTTGCTTCTTAGAATAGGTTAAGAACCACAAGAACTTGGCTTAGTAAATCTTTTTCTAATCATCCTTCAGCCGCCATGGAAATTCATATACAAGTTTACCAGCATGCATTATAAAGTGATATTACTGAAATTAAGGAATTCGAGTTCCTATTTATTTGAGCATGTAAACTTTCTTAGTACGTTCCTGCAAAACCAGTTTCTCTGGTAATAAATGCATTTAATTTTCATTCTAACATAGTATGTATTGCTCCCTGGTGCTATGTGTTGGCTGACAGCATCAGCTTTTACACATCCCTAATCAAATTTTATCTAACAAAAAGCTGAACTAAGCATATTTGTTTTCCTATTTATAGCAGCATGTGCTTACATAACATATGAGATAGCAAGATACTTTTTTTTTCAAAAACCGATCCAAATCTTAAAATGCATCCATTATGTTTAGTTTAAATAAAAGCTATATTCTCCCATTAAACAAGAATATTAAAAACAATCGGAGACAGACAGACATTTATTGCTTATTTTCCAACCAGTATAATCACTGTGTTCAGCCACAATAAAATAGAACAGCAGGCGGAAATTTATTGCTCGTAGGGAAAATTTTCTTCCACCACCCTCACGATTTGCACAATTGCCCTGGCACTAACTCCCCTTTCACATGCACGGTGTCTTTGGTCGCACTGGTACAGTAATGAACTATTACAATGCAGCCAGTAGGGGTGGGGGGACATGCCATTGTGCTGCATATAAGCAGCAATTTTGCCATATCAATAATTCTGACTGCCACTGGGAACCACTGTAGCTGAAACAGATGTTTCATGTTGATAAGTAGGGACCGGGAAAGGAATTTTTATCCCACTGTTCATTTTTCTCTATTTCCACTACCCATACCTGGCAGCAGCTCCTCCAGTACAGCTGTCTCTTGCAAGCCAATCTGTTCAATCCAGGCTCCTAGGTCTCATTTCATAAATCAAACTCAGCCCTGGTCAAGCCCACAATCTCAGAGTACCCTTGCCACTTTCCTCGGCGGAAACGCCTCTGTCACAATGAGAGACGCTGGGCCAATTGTACTTAAATTAGTGCATTGTCACAATTCATTAAGAAAGACAGCATGGGCAGGGGATCTTTTCTGGTATTCTACATTAACTGTTTAGTAGAGAGATAGGCACATATGTGGCATTTTTCACAAGGCATTCACCTTCAAATGAAGCATTTGGGAGAAAGCCCAGAATTTCCAGGGGGAAGCAGTTCTGTGTGATGTGAATGGGGTCAGGTGCTACGCTTCAGGTTTGCAGAGCACTCCTTGGCCCCTTTTACTGGAAATAAAACGTTACTGGTTGAGCCTCACATAAGAGATCCTCACCCAAGTCAAAGTTGTAACAACTCAGTAGTTCTGCAAGGATCAAGTAAAATTGCTACATTCTCTGCAGAAAAGAAAAACCAAACAAGCAAAGAGAAACAAACAAACAAAACCCAGGTCCAAACTATTTTAATATATATTAATGTAGAATAATTTAAATGTACTTTTAACCTATTTAAATAACCAAGCACACATCATACAGTAATAATATAAAACAGCTACTATTTATTAAGTGCCAGGGCTAGGGCCAGGGTTTGTGCCAGATTCTCAGCACATGTTGCTTTATTTAATTCAAACAATAATCTTTAGAATGGGATTTGTTATCCGTATTTCATTGGACAGAAAATTCAGGCTGAGGGAGGCTCTGAGGCTAACCTAGAGGCATACAGAAGCTTCAGACCCAGGTACAGTACGATTTAAAGTCCACACACTCGGTCATTTGTTGCACAGTTTGAACATTCCAAATCTGAACACCCAACGTGAAATTCTTCAAATTCCAAAACATTTTAAGCACCCACATGATGCTCACAGGAACCCTCACTGGAGCATTTTGAGTTTCAGATTTTTGGATTTGGGAAGTTCAACTGGTATTATACAAATATTCTAAAATCTAAAAATAATTTAAAAATCTGAAAAACTTCTGGCTCCAAGCATTTCAAATAAAGGACACTCAACCCGTATCTAATGCCTAGTAAGTATCTGTATGTATGTCTGTGTGTGTGTGTGTGTGTGCACGTTTCAAAAATTGAGATGGGGTGGGTAAAAAATTAAGACAGTAGCTAGGTCACAAAAGTTAGACATCAAATGGGTACAAATCCACACCCCACAAAAGTCGATAGGTTTACTCCATAACTTTTATAACTTTATTGCATGTTTGAAGGTAGTCATAACAAAATGCGCTGGGGATAAAATGTTATGGGTAATAGTTCAGGCAAACTAAGAATAAAACAAAGTGAAGGTGGTTTTCTGGACTTCTTATACACAGCAACGGATCAGTTCCAAGTAACATATTAGAATGGTATAAGAAATTAACACAGTGTAACTGGCCCAAGAAATGTGTGGATACAGCTTTAAATGATAAACTTTCCAAACTAGATGAAGGAGTGATTTAATCAATGCCAAACAGAGAAAACAGGGTGCTGGGCCACTATTTGTATGTGTAGATCTCTTCCAGGCTTTAGAGGTAGAGGACCAGGAGGGAATGCTTAAATGCACTGATCACAAGTTTTTTCAGCCTGGTCTGGATGGATCTCATCAATAGGTGAGAGATGAGAGAGACAATCTTTCAGTGTCCACTCGTTTTTCAGAGTCCAGGAGGAGAAAAGCCTTTGACAAAACACTACATTCAAACTGTGTCTAAATATTTTATCCCATTTCAAAGCACTTTTATTTAAATATCAGTCTTTATTTAGTATATTTGTCAACAAGTGATTACTGGGAAACAAGAAGATAATTTTTGAAGTGGAGTAGCTTCCCTCCCATTGCCCAGCTTATCACTAGAGCAGCAGCTGAAAATGTCCACCAAACCCTAGGGGAGATTAAACATTTCATCACAGCATTATTATCCACAATGACACCATTTAGCTATGGCAATTAGCACGTACATAAGCACCAAGAAGAAACCAGGCCAGATTGAACAGACTGCGGTCAAGAGTCCTACAATGAAATGGCTTCTCTCCCTTTCTCTTTCTGCTCCATTTGTGGTGTCCAGACCAGGAATGGTTTGGGCAGCTACACCATGGAGTAAGGGATGTCCCAGCCAAAGCTTTCCATCTCCCAGACAAGCAATGGCTGAGGGGCTGGAAAACCACAGGCTGTGGACTCTGAAGACCTCGTTCAATCCTGCCTTTCTTACACTCTGCCTATAGGATTCTAGGGTTGTGACTCAACCTTTTAGCTTTCTCACGGGTTATATGCTAATGGTGAGACTGATATTGTAGGGTTTTTGGGAGGATAAAATATATGTACAAGTTCCATTTAAAACAACTTTTAGTTATTTGCTGCTGATTTGTCATAGTCTATAACTTTGCGTTGCATAAAATTGCTATGTAGCTTTGAAATTACTCGCTTATATTATGTTTCCCTTTCTGGGCTGCATGCACATCAAGGGCAGGACAACAGCTACACTCATCTCCAATCTACCTGCCCAAAAATAAGACAAAACCTGACTCTCTCTCTCTCTCTATATATATATATATATAGTGTATATATAATGTGTATATATAATGTGTGTGTGTGTATATATATATATATAAAATCATACAGTGTATAATAAGCCTGACATATAATAAGTATCTTCAGAAGGAACAAACATGATTGGCTTACACTCATCTCTGATGATGAATTCTCTAGACAATGCATTTGCTAATATTGGTATTATTTATTTACACATTAAATTGGGAAATGTGGGGATATCAAAAGATGCTTTTGGATACTACTACTATCAATACTACTACTACGACTACAAGGACTACTACTATTACAAGCAGGTAATATTGATGAGCTATATGCTATATACCAGGCTTTTCTAAGTGCTTAATATATAATAACTCTTAATGCTACAAAATAGGTAACATTATTGTACTTATTCTTCCAAATGGGAAAACAAGCTCACAGACGTAGAGCCTGTGATCACTTTGATGTGTAAATGATGAGAAAAATGTGTACAATAAAGTGTCTGTACTGAGTTTGATCATATTTGTTTGGTGGCCATTTTCTAATCATATATTCAGTATAATAATCTGTTTTACTACTTGCCCCAATGCTCATTTATTGCAAAAGTTTACTGAGCTTTTACCCAGTGCCAGGTATGGAGGCTACAGATTAGAAAAGACACAGATTCCCATCATATTTCCTGGTGAGCATAAACTCTTGCTAGCATAAAATTACTACAGACAATATGATAAAAACTAGTGAGAATTGGAGAATTGCAATAATTTTTGGAAGAGGAATCTGGCTTCATTCATTGAAGGGTCAGTAACCTAGTAACCTACTTCTACAGGTTCTTTCTCTCCATGGAGTATAAGTAGGCATGCATCTTTCAACTTGCATTTGTTTCAGGTGTGATTATTTCTGTTCTTATTTTAGATATTTGCCAACAGTAATTTCTGATTTGCCTTCAAGCAATTCATTAGTTTTATATTGACTTTTAGTTGTCCCCAAATGTCTGCATTTTCTTTCTTTTTTTTTTTTTTTTTGAGACGGAGTCTCGCTTTGTCGCCCAGGCTGGAGTGCAGTGGCGTGATCTCGGCTCACTGCAAGCTCCGCCTCCCGGGTTCACGACGTTCTCCTGCTTCTTAGTTAACAGCTTGTTCATTTGTTACACGTGAAAATCACCAGTGTAATTTTTGTCATGGCAGAATTAAGCACTCTGTGTGTGTGTGTGTGTGTGTGTGTATGTACGTGTGTGTGTGTGTGCATGTGTGTATGAGCAAATGTGTATGACTTTGAGACATATTTACTGGATACTGGAAGTGTGGAAATTCAAAAGAAAGTTAATATTGTGTTTCTTGAGACTTTGATGGTGGTTCTTCTTTATGACGAAGACATGCTATTAAAATATGAGGCTGGTAGTATTTTCTTGAATTAGTAGAATCTCTGGAGACTATCTTACTTATCTACCACCATAATAACAGTCACTATGAATTAAGGAAATATAAAATATAATTATTAAACATTTATGTGCCAATGAATATGCTAACATTTTAATGCTATTTTAAGTAAGCCTTTTTGAACTTAATGAATTAACTTACTGGGATAAAAAGACAGATGTTTTGAGTAATCATAAGACATATTTCTTACCATTAAATTAAACACTACAAAAATCCATAAACCATAATTTAACTGTCTTTTTTAATTTTAAAAGTTAAAGAGTTACTGTGTAAAATAAGCCCCCTTTTTTCAAGTTAAAGGGGATATTATTTTAATAATAAATTAGAAAACATAGAAAACAAAATACATGGTTTAAATGAATGTTTACTGTCAGCCAAGATATATTTCAGAAGTACTTATACTATGATCCTCACCTCTTTTAGGACAAACAAAAACATTTTATAAACTTAGAATTTCATTAGAAGCTTTCAACAATTATAATCCATCTGCTAAGAGAATTACTAAAGGTTCTTTAAATGTTTCAAAGTAATAAAAGCACAGAATTCACATATCTATTAACAATCAAACTTTCAAATGAAATCTACTGCAGGTTCCACCAGGGATCAGCAACCCTTTTCTGCAAAGGGCCAGGGAGTAAAAATGTTAAGTTCTGCATCAGATGGTCTCTGTTAGAACTTTTCAACTCTGTCTTTGTGGGACAAGAAAGCATAGATAAAACATAAACGAATGGGGTTTTCTTAATTTGTTCTAATAAAACTTTATCTACAAAAATAGGCTTTAAGCTGGATTTGGTACCCGAGTCCTAATTTGCCAACCACTGCTAGGTCAGCATTATGAAGTGCATGAGGAAGCCGGCCATACTGCATGCCAACTCCCTTTCTCTGGTTTCATGACTCATTATTTCAAAGGATAAAGCAAAAGGAGAAAAAGTTGTGCTATTGAGATGTCCTCACCACTTGGAAGACTTTCACAGAATAATAAACCTTATCATCATCTCCTTCTTGACATAAATGGCCAATTTTCAAAGCCCATCAATCAGTGTGACCTTTTGTGCATTTGCAAACTTCTGTACACACTGCAACTTCATTTTTAGTCCAGAAAGGATAATGTTTAACAACTCTTTCCTGTATAAGCAAATTGAGCAACTCCAAGTCAATGACTCCTGAATAATTGGAGCAGGGTTCCTGTGTTTTCATAACTGGCCCATGATAAATTCAACAGGGATGCCCACATAAATAGCAGATTCCTTGCACTAAGGGGGTTAGGGGTGAGAGCTCTCACTGAAAATTTGTCCATATTATGCAATTTTTAACCTATTGAATGAATAATTCCATGACACAGGCAAACAATGCTATTTTTGAAAAATGCTTCAGAGAACTCTTAAAAGTCTAATAAATTTTAAGCTCTTTTTAAAATCAATTTTCATTACTTTTATTAGAAAAGTTAACTTCACCACTTTATATATTTAAATAAAAACGGAATTAAGAAATACTAGTTAAAAGGATATATGTTTTCTGATAAAATTGGCAAGAAAACTTAAACTTTCCTATCAATAATATCAAATGTTGGTAAGATCATGAGAAATGGACATTTCCTCAGCTGCTGGTGGAAACTTGAGTGATATTACTACTGTGAAGGGAATTAGGCAATACATATTAAAATTAAAAACTGACATTTCTATAATCTAGGATCCAGTTCTAGTTTTGGGTTTAAAGAGCCCACTCACACACATGTGCAAGAATGTTTATCATAGCAATTTGTATAATAAAGAAATATTGCAAATAATAATATGAATAGTAACTGGTTGAATGAAATATTATTCATTTATATTTACGTAATGTAATGCTATAAACAGTTAAAAGTAATCAAACCTAGTTATTTGTCAACATGATATGAACAGATCTCAGGAAACATCACTGAATGAAAAAACAGTCAAAGAAATTATAAAAATAATTTCCCATTGGGAGGGGAGGAACGCGCCTGGGTTTTCAAATGTAAGGTTTCAGGGTGGAGAAAATTGTTCAACAACATCCTAATTTTAAAAAGAAGAATGCATTTCTTTTCTTTTCTTTTTAAAATTTCTCTTCTTTTCTTTGGCATAAATAAATTTTTAAAGCAAAAACCCGAGGCCCAGAAAGTTTAGGAGGTTTACCCAAGAATGCAAGTCAAGTAAGTGGCAAAGAAGACACCAGATTCTAGGCAAACTTAGCAAGGGATGCTCCAGCTGTGACCCGTCTCTATAGCTGCACATCCTTCCAAGAGAGGATATTCCACAATGCCTTACCCTTCATCACAAGAGAAGCACATAAACTCATTTCCAAAAAGGGGAAAAATAAAATTATTATGAAGTAGAGAAAGACTTCTTCGGCCCTTCATCAACACAACATATGAAAGGGGGAGAATAATTTTTCTTCCTCTTGTTTCTATCCAAGAGAAAGGGTTAACGCCATACCACAGGACTACATACCAGCAACAGCAACTTATCTGCAGATGAAATAGGAAACAAAATTACTTTGCAATTGATTTTCCTCATTGAATACGATAAAAGAGGATTTCTTGGTTTCAGTTGATAGAAAAGCAGAAAAATAGTTGAATAAACCCAAATTACATTTAATGAAGCGCTCGCTGATAAAGTATGCAAGATATTTGATGAGTGACTTCCAAAAACATCTATCAATAGAGTTACAGAGCAACTTTACTTGAAAAATAAAGAATTGAGGGAATCCAAAGGACACAAAATTATCAGCTTTGGCTAACGTAGAGATGGGTAACAGCCAGTGGTTAATGCTGAATTTCCTTGGAATATCACTTTGCCTCCCTTCAAACTGGTATAAAGATTACTTTTTAGCATATGCTCAGCATTATGGTAAAAGTTGCCTTTAGCTGGGCTTGAAAAAAAAAAAAGTTAATATTCAGGTAGACATTAGATTAATACCTAGGAAACCCAAAGGACAATTAACTCTCCATGAATGAGAGCAGTCCTAGAAAGATTCTATGCATGGCTGAGCATGCAAGCATTTTCAACGCAGCCCGCTCTCCATTACCTCTAGGAGTGGGGTGGGAAATGGCTGCCTCCGGGGTCATTAGCTTGCTGGGAAGTTGGGGAGGAGGTTAGCAAATAGCAGTTTGGAACATCCATATGCTGGTCAGGAAAAGCCAGCTGGAGTCCTCTATGTGATCAGGACTAATTACAAATGACCGATTGGATACAACCAAACAGTGCTGCCTTTCTAATTTGCCACAGACTGTTGACTTACTTGGGCTCCTGGCTTAGTATCCAAGCACATTGTAGATGCACACAAAGTTAGAAGAAGGAAGGAAAAAGGAGAAAAGAAAGAGAAAGAGACTCAGAAACAGAGCAGAAGAAGGAAAGAGAAGGGAGGATGGGGGAGAGTGGGAAGATGGAAGACATAAGAAAAAAAAATTAAAAGAAGGATCAAAGGTTGCCCAGGATTCATATTACATACTGCCTTTTTATTATCAGGATGTCCAATATTCACTACAATATTGAATAGAAAATATTCTAGTTACTTCTTTGTTTTCATTCTCTAGTAATTGTGGACATCATATATACGTTTCATTTGAACAGAAATAATATGTACAGAGGACCCCCATTTTCAGCTCCCATATTAATAACCAATGTGATACATTTTGTTTCCAAGCCTAGATGATGCTTTATAATCCTTTTCAACGCAGGGATCCAGGAAGCCATTTCCAATGGGCTGAAGTTGGCACATTGGATGAACACTATTTGCTATCTCTCCATTAGGATCATTGTCCTAGTTCTACATTTCACTTAGCATTGAAGCTTTTATCTCAGGAAACTCATTGTATTATGGAAATTCTATTCAATAACAAAAAAACATTTATTTTCATTACATTGTTATAAGTAGAATGATCTCAATATATTATTTAAGAGACATGAAAATATGACCCTGTTATCTATAGTTATCTCATTAAAACTGGATCTGGTTATAACATATAAAGGGTTGGATAGACCATTTTAAAAATAAAATCTATTTACTGCAAATGAATTATGTCTGAAAACATCAGACTGTGGTAATTTGGGAACGGTTAGGGCTACCATGTAAAACAGGACATTTTTCCAGCTACAAGAGATGGTCAGCAGTTCAAATTAAATTATATAATTCATTTATTATGTAACTGAATTTGAATTGGCAATAATGCAGCATAGATAAAATATTATATCTTTAAAAATGTGGACATGGTAGTAATCTATAATTTCATACTTTTCAAAATATATAGCTTGTTAAGAATGCTTCATGACTTTCAAAGTGGTGAATATGGATAAAATGCCATAGAATTCTTCCTGGCTTTGTCTGAGAGAAGGAGGAGTAGCTAACAGATGAAAAAGGATAATGTTGTAAGTAATAGTATCCACATATTGAAAGTTACTACATGCCAATCTATTATGTAAAGTGTATTATTATTAAATGCAGTGTATTATTCATGCATGTTAATTCATTATTATATGCAGTGTATTATTTATTCATGCAGTGTGTGAATATATACAACATACATATATAATACTGTATTATTATTATATGCAGTATATTATTCATGCATGCTAATTCATTATTATTACATGCAGTGTATGAATAATATACTGCATATATCCTAGAGTCTATGCATGAATTAATAATACCCTGTATATATTAATTTGCATGGACTTTAAGATATTGGCATTGTTATTCCAGTTTTCACAGGAAAACACTAGCCTAGGAAGGTTAAGTACCAAGGAGCAAAGGCAGGATTGAATTTGAGGTGTTCATACCACTGAATTTGGTGCCCTTAACAGTTGTTGAATCACTGAATCACGGATTAGGAAGCAACCTGACATTCATGTATCTAAGCCACAAAAGGCTGAGCATCTCTGCAGAGCAAACCATCTCCTTTCCAAGTCTGCCCATCCAGAGCGGAGAGGTGTCCTATGACTTTAGAGCTTCTAATCATATATGCAAAAAGTTATCAGCCTACATTATTTCATCAAGATATGATGTAGGCCCTACCCTCTCCATTAATGCTAACCTGATCACCTCTGCCTCCTTTGAAAAACTCAATACCAACTCTCTCATGTGGCATGTGTGTAAAAACTGCACAGCCAAAGTGCTGTAATCCCAGCACTTTGAGAGGATGAGGCGGGTGGATCACCTGAGGTCAGGAATTTGAGACTAACCTGGCCAAGATGGTGAAACCCCGTCTCTACTAAAAATACAAAACCTAGCTGGGTGTGGTGGCAAGTGCCTGTAATCCCAGCTACTCGGGAGGCTAAGGCAGGAGAATTGCTTGAACCTGGGAGGCAGAGATTGCAGTGAGCCGAGATTGTGCCATTGCACTCCAGTCTGGGTGACAAGAGTGAAGGTCCATCTCAAAAAACAAACTAACAAACAAAAAACTTCGCTTACCTGTTTTTCTCATAGCAGTGCCTGACAAGATTACTTCTTAGATACACTTTACATGGACGCCATTAAAGATGTTTGTTCAAGCTTCATTTAGTATGTTGATTGTAAAGCTGAACACCTAGAAGACCACCATTTTGTAAGTAAATTTTTTTGTGTATGTCTGTGAAGTGCCTACATGCACTTTTGGTTTTGAGCATGGAAAGGTAAAAAGGGAGAGGCGATAGGCATTCCATAAAGAGGAAGAAAACATAAACAAAAAAAGGCACATCAGAGGAACACTTTGTGGATCCATGCGGAAAAAACTACATAGTTCATTTTGGATGGAGTATAGACTGCCTTGTGAAAATAAAGTTGGAAAGATGGATTGAAAGCAGATTACAAATTAACCTGGATTATCAGTTCATAGTAGGCTATATTTTATGTGGAAGAATCTCAAACACTGCATTATTCTGTGGATTATTAGTAAGTAATGATTATTTTTTTATTTTATTTTTATTTTTATTTTATTTTTTTTATTTTTTTAATTTTTTTATTTTTTTAAAGTAATGATTATTAAATGATATTTTGGGAGACACTGCGTTAAAGAGAGGCGTTCTCCGTTGGAACTCTGAGAACTTCAATGTATCTGTATTAATTGGTTTTCATGCTACTGATAAAGACATACCCAAGATTGGGTAATCTACAAAAGAAAGAGGTTTCATTCGAGTCCCAGTTCCACGTGGCTGGGGAGGCCTCACTATCATGGCTGAAGGTGAAAGGCATGTCTTACATCACAGCAGGCAAGAGAGAATGAGAATCAAGCGAAACAGGTTTGCCCTTATCAAATCATCATATCTTGTGAGACTCATTCACTATCACAAGAACAGGACAGGAAAGACCCGCAGCCATAATTCAATAACCTCCCACCGGGTTCCACCTATGACATGGGGGAATTGTGGAAGTTACAATTCAGTATGAGATTTGGGTGGGGACTCAGCCAAACCATATCATTCAGCCCCTGACCACTCCCAAATCTCATGTCCTCACATTCCAAAACCAATCATGTCTTCCCAACAGTTCCCCAAAATCTTAACTCATTTCAGCATTAACTCAAAAGTTCACAGTCCAAAGTCTCCTCTGAGATGAGGCAAGTCCCTTCCGCCTATGACCCTGTAAAATCAAAATCAAGTTAGTTACTTCTTAGACACAGTGGGGATACAGGCATTTGATAAATATAGCCATTCCAAATGGGAGACATTGGCCAAAACGAAGGGGCTACAGGCCTCATGCAAGTCCAAAATCTGGCAGGGCAGTCAAATCTTAAAGCTCCAAAATGATCTCCTTTGACTCCAAGTCTCACATCCAGGTCAAGCTGATGCAAGAGGTGGGTTCACATGGTCTTGGGCAGCTCCACCCCTGTGGCTTTGTAGGGTGTAGCTGCCCTCCTGGCTGCTTTCACAGACTGGTGTTGAATGTCTGTGACTTTTCCAGGTACACAGCACAAGCTGTCGGTGGATCTACCATTCTGGGGTCTGGAGGGTGGTGGCCCTATTCTCACAGCTGCACTAGGTGGTACCCAGTAGGGACTCCTTGAGGGGGCTCCAACACCATATATCTCTTCTGCACCGCCCTAGCAGAGGTTCTCCATGAGGGCTTGCCCCTGCAGCAAACTTGCCTGGGCATTCAGGCATTTCCACATATCTTCTGAAATGTAGGTGGAGGTTCCCAAACCTCAATTATTGCCTTCTGTGCACCCACAGGCTCAACACCTCAACATGGAAGATGCCAAGGCTTAAGGCTTTCACCCTCTGAAGGAAGAGCCCGAGATGTACCTTGGCCCCTTTTGGCCATGGCTGGAGTGGATGGGACACAGGGCACCAAGTCCCTAGACTGCACATAGCACGGATCCCTGGGCGCAGCCCATGAAACCATTTTCTCCTAGGCCTCTGGGCCTGTGATGGGAGGGGCTGCCATGAAGACCTCTGACATGCCCTGGAGACACTTTCCCCATTGTCTTGGAGATTAACATTAGGCTCCTTGTTCCTTATACAAATTTCAGCAGCCAGCTTGAATTTCTCCTCAGAAAATGGGATTTTCTTTTCTATCACATTATTAGACTCCAAATTTTCCAAACTTTTATGCTGTCTCCCTTTTAAAACTGAATATTTTTAACAGCACCCAAGTTACCTCTTGAATGCTTTGCTACTTAGAAATTTCTTCTAGCCAGTGGCTCACACCTCTAATCCCAACACTTTGGGAGGCTGAGGCGGTGAGATCACTTGAGGTCAGGAGTTCCAGACCAGCCTAATCAACATGGGGGAAACCTTGTCTCTACTAATACAAAAATTAGCCAGGCATGGTGGCGGGCACCTCTAATCCCAGCTACTCGGGAGGATGAGGCAGGAGAATCTCTTGAACCCGGGGAGGCAGAGGTTGCAGTGAGCTGAGATGGTACCACCGCACTCCAGCCTGGGAGACAGAACAAAACTCCACCTCAAAAAAAAAAAAAAAACAAAGAAATTTCTTCTGCCACATACCCTAAATCATCTCTGTCAAGTTCAAAGTTCCACAAATCTCTAGGGCAGGGGCAAAATGCTGCCAGTCTCTTTGATAAAATACGACAAGAGTCACTTTTGCTCCAGTTCCCAACAAGTTCCTCATCTCCATCTGAGACCACCTCAGTCTGGATTTCATTGTCCATATCATTATCAACATTTTGGTCAAAGCCAGTCAAGTCTCTAGGGAGTCCCAAAATTTCCCACATTTTTTTGTCTTCTTCTGAACCCTCCAAACTGTTCCAGCCTCTGCCTGTTACCCAGTTCCAAAGTTGCTTCTATATTTTCAGGTATCTTCATCAGCGCCCCGCTCTACTGGTACCAATTTACTGTATTAGTTTGTTTTCATGCTGCGGAGAAAAACATACCCCCAGAGTGGGTCATTTACAAAAGAAAGAGGTTTAATTTTGACTCACAGTTCCACCCTGCTGAGGGACCGGAGGCCTCAATCATGGCGGAAGGTGAAAGGCACATCTTACGTCGCAGCAGGCAAGAGAGAGAATGAGAATCAAGCGAAACGGGTTTCTCCTTGTCAAACCATCAGATCTTGTGAGACTCATTCAATATCACGAGAACAGCGCAGCAAAGGCCTGCGCCCATAATTCAATCATATCCCACCAGGTTCCTCCTACAACATGTGGGAATTGTGGGTGTTACAATTCAAGACGAGACTTGGGTGAGGACACAGCCAAATCATATCAGCATCTAAGGCATTGACTGTTAGTATTCTCCATATCTCTCTGATTATATTATTCCTTTTTCCCCCCATGAAACTACTGATAAGATGTACAACAGAAAATGACTCTGCTTAATGGAGAATTGCTTAAGAAAATAAACAGGTGATCCATAAATGAGGTGTAGAAAATTACTCTAGATTAGAATGCTATATATATTGCTACTATGTTGGCATCAACTGCTAGATAAATTCTCTCCAGCCAAGTGGTTCTATCTGCTATGTTGTTAATTTCTGGACAAGAAAGTAGTTGGATAATTTGACATATTCAACTCCGTATCTAATCTAAATCTGAATCTATAATTTTCTATCTTTTTTTCCATAAGGTCAAAGAAACTCACAGAGTTTGAACTACGTGTGTATTATCTTTGCATGAGAATAGATGCTGTCCATAAATAATTACATATTATGGCTGTATATTCTAATATTTTAAACCTCAGCTACTTTATTAATATGGCATCATGAATTTAATGTCCTGTCACATACCTCTAAAGTTTTCATTTTACTAAATCTACGTAAAATTCAGACAAGACATAGAGTAATTATGTTGTGGATTTCTTAATCATTTTTAATGATTTTTAAATGAATGCATGAAGTTCAGAAGTTCCATAACTGAATAAAAATTCATTTTTTGAGATTACATCTGAAATATAAAATACTTATTTTGAAAACAATTCAGTTGAGTATTTTGAGAATAAAATATTAATTAAAAATTTTGTCTTGTAGTTTTAAAATGTTTTCCTATATTATTAAATTATTTAATTGTCTTTTTTTTTTTGAGATGGAGTCTCGCACTGTTGCCCAGGCTGGAGTGCAGTGGCACCATCTCAGCTCACTGCAACCTCTGCCTCCTGGGTTCAATCAATTCTTCTGCCTCAGCCTCCTGAGTAGCTGGGACAACAGGCGTCTGCCACCACATTCAGCTAATTTTTTGTATTTTTAGTACAGATGGGGTTTCACCATGTTGGCCAGGCTGGTCTCAAACTCCTGACCTCATGATTCACCCACCTCGGCCTCCCAAACTGCTGGTATTACAGGTGTGAGCCACCACACCCAGCCCTAATTATGTTAATGAATTAATATGATTTCCAATATATACTTATTTAATAATAGTTATATTAAGATGTATTAGGATATCTGAAATGTAAGCTGTTTATTACATTAATTAAAACTCATTTTCATATTAAATTTTTTTTGTAGAGGCTAAAGGATCTCAGCACAAGATAATTCAAACATATGTTACATTGATAATTTCATAGTTACATCTATATCTTTTTATTAAAAAAAAACCATATTGAGTTACCCTGGATGGTTCAAAGATCTGAACTATATTGTGCTTTTTACAAATATATTAATTTAAAGATTAGGAGGCTTTCCTCATAAAAAAATAAGATCATAATGTGAACAAGGATGTTTTATACTAAAATGTTTTTTAGAGTTTATCATTTTTTTTGAATCATGTAAATATTCATACCATATTTTCACTTTAGGAGGAAAAGCTGAATGTGGAGATGAATAGAAAGACTATATATTTGATAGGATGATACCAATAGTACAAATGTCACATTACTCTATGCTCAAGTATTAGCTATGTTCAGGCTTTAACTCAAAGAAAAAAATAAATTTAGAAATATATATCCTTTAAACTGCTTTAACTTAGCTAATAATTAGTAACTCAAAAAAAAATCAAGAACAGCAATCAAAAGCATAAGAGGGGAAAAGAATCTTTGAAAGAGTAATAGCATAAACAGAAAGAATCTACATATTAGTCTGAATCTCCACCTGACACTGTTAACCTTCTCCAGTCTAAGTTCTGAAATTAATTTTAAAGTCCTTTTTGGTTGTTTCCTTATCACAGCACCTAACATAATACAGTGTGTACAGAAGTCATTAAAAATATACTTAATAGAGAACTCACACTTTCTAGAACAATGGCCACAATATTTAATCTGTATTAAAATTGACTTGACACCAACAGATGTTTTATAAAAATTCATTTTTGGGGCAAAGTATATGGATTACCTGCTGTTAATAAAGTTTGTTAAGGAAAAAATACAGAAATGCATGTGCCTGTTACTAATAAAAAAATTATTCAATGTTTATTACCAAAATCCAATTAATACTTTGGTAAGTGAAACACCAATGAATTGTTTTCTTTTGGCAGAGCAAAAGAAAAAGAAATTTACTAGTCTAAATGTTGCATTTTAAAACACTCTAATAAATTCTCAGATTTTCCTAAAACATTAAAGCATTAATTTGTATTTATTTCATTTATCAACAGTCTAACATGAAATTCAATCTTTGTCCAAAGTACATACTATGCAAGTCTAAATTTCAGGGCTAGTGGGGGCAGTTGTCAAGGGTTGTATCCATTTAACCACCTTGACATTTGCTGAATACAAAGTTTGACTTTTTTCTTCCTTTACACATAATTCTCAGATGTGTGGCGGAAATGAAGGAGAAAGGTAGCATTTAAAAGTTAACTGGAATAGAAAGGAAAAAATGTTTTTCACTTACGAAAAACAGCACCAATAATTATTCAATGAATTTGGAAATCAACTCCAGCAGAGAAGTATATGAGATTCCTGCTGATATTGGTCATCTGAGAAATAATGATTTATTGCTGTTTGGTATATGCTTACTTATGTGAATACAATTTTCCACTGTGGAATCAAAATAAAATAAGCGTTCCAATGGCTTGCAAGATTTCTTCAAAGAGATGAAGAGAAACAAATTGGGCACTAATGAATGCATTTAGCAAAGCTGATTCACTCTGTAACTGTGAAGTGTACAACAAGCAGAAGAAAAATATGCAGTGGGGTTACCTTAACCGGTTTTTATTTTTCCGGTATGGAGAAGAAATGATAAAGGCTATATCTATGGAAATGATCATTTAGAGTAACATCAGAAAACATTGCTTTTCAATCTTTTGCTGCCTCACGCTGAAAAACTCAAATGCTGGTAATTCAGATTTAAATAGGAGTTCATGTCAATGACGAGCTGTTTTATGGACGTAAACCACTCACTGTGCTTTCCTAGATTGGGAATCTCTCCTAAAAATCTGTGGTGTCAAGTAGGTGATTGACCAGGGGTAAGAGTTTGTTTCCAGGGGAGTTTTTACTGCATTAGAATTTAACTTCCATATATTTTCCTCTTATCTTGACCATTATTTTTCTCAAGTGTAGATATACACTTAAAATTCCAGTTTACAGAAAGCATTGAACTTCCATATATATCTATGTGTATATATATACATACACACACACACACACACACACACCCCTTGGAATCATGAGCTAAATGTAAAATCATAAAATCATAATGATTCTCACCGTAAATACATAAATGATTAAAATTCCTATTTTATTCATATGACAGAGCCATGAAAATATTATCTGCAGGTATTCTGTATAAACAGAATGCCTTTTTAAAAAACAGTGGGTGGTAGGAAAAACAAGTTTATCTTGTCATTCCTAAGTTATGATTAAAATATACATGATACATACATTGATAAATGTCTGTGGTTGTGTATATAGACAGACATAGATAGTTAAGTATAAACATATATTTCAAGATTGAATGCAATCTATTTTGTAGAAAACATTAGCTAGGCAAAGAGAAAGGAGAGATATAATAGTGTAATGCAAAACAACTGTCTTAAATTTCCTTTCATTCAAACTTTTCCCGGATCTTGGTTGTTAGGAAGCACTCTCATTTTTAAATAATTTTCTTCACTTTCTATCAAACATTTTTTTTTTTTTTTGAGACTGAGTCTCGCTCTGTCACCCAGGCTGGAGTACAGTGGCCGGATATCAGCTCACTGCAAGCTCCGCCTCCCGGGTTCACGCCATTCTCCTGCCTCAGCCTCCCAAGTAGCTGGGACTACAGGCGCCCGCCACCACGCCCGGCTAATTTTTTTATATTTTTAGTAGAGACGGGGTTTCACTGTGTTAGCCGGGATGGTCTCGATCTCCTGACCTCGTGATCTGCCTGTCTCGGCCTCCCAAAGTGCTGGGATTACAGGCATGAGCCACCGCGCCCGGCTCTATCAAAGATTTTTAAGGTTTTTCCCCTTGATATCCAAATCACTTGGGATACACTTTTGTCCCAGGTTTAACATTCTAAAAATATTTTTCCTGCTTTCTTTGCTATCAATCTAAATATGGGGGAACTAACCTAAAACATTTTATAATTCTCTTCTGAAAATATCTTTCTTTTTCACAGGCTGATATTAACCAAGCAATGAAATAAGGTACATCATTTTATTCCGTACGTAATGGTTCAGATAAAAAGAAATTAGTAACTGTGTTAATGACCTACAATCTAAATGTTATGCCCTCACTATGAAAATTTCATAGTAATATTATAGCTAGGCTAACAATAACGCTACATAGATCATTTGTCCTATATTCAAAGGTTTAAATTCTTTCTTTATGTACTCTTTAGCTTCGAGACTCCCCAAATAGGAGGGAAGATTACCAGCCATTCAACTAGATATTTCGAATCATTAAAATTCTTGGATTTTTCAGGTTCCATTAAGTGATTGGCTTGCATAGAAACATTGGAAATATGACATAGCAGTAGATTACCTATTTCTATTTTCTACTCCCTGTACCCTTGAAAATTGTGGAGCAAATTATCTGCTAGGTGTTGTTTGGCTCTGACATTTGTAGGCAGAATGAATGATTTTTGGATTAGAAATGCTGTTATTAGAAGAAACTTTTTGAGAGCTGTCACAGTAGAGTTTAACGGATATGTTATTAATGGGAAAAATGTCCATTTTCAAAACCCCTAAAGCCCAAACCTGTTTTGGGATTCTGTTTGTTTGTTTTGATTTTTGCTGCTAGGGCAGCCCCATGGGGCCCCTTAATAGGCTGCACCACCTCCCATTCTCTCTGGTTATTCTAGTGGTGATGGCACTTCCAGCGGAGAATAGCTAAAATTAACAGACAGCAAACCAGACCCCCTGCCATCTCCAGAAAGCCAAATGCCAGGAATCTCAGAGAAAATTGTCAAAAAATTTCAGATATTCAGGGAGAGGAGGAGAGCACAAAATAAACTAATGAATGGCCCAGACTGGAGAACCAAGGGGACTCTTAAGAAAAACCTAAACGAATACTTCCATCTGTTGAATGCTTATGGTGGACAAAGCACATTATGTTGATTATTTTATGTAATCTCTACCGTATGAGTTATGATTGATTGTGATGGCCATTTTACAGATAATAAAACTGAGGTTTAGGGAGGTAAGTGGCAGAGTCAGGATTCAATCTTGGCTCTGAAAATACATTCAAATACTATGTATTTACATACATAATTATTTTTTAATGTAAAGTATATCACATTATTCCCCTCCACACAAACCTCTCCAATGGTTTCTCTGCAACTTAAAATAAAATCAAAACTCCTTAGAGATCATAGCCTCAGATGATTTTGCCCCTGTACTCTCCCCACCAGTCTAATCTTTTCTGCCCTCCATCTCAGCCACTCATTCCATTCCTTCTACCAGCACTCCACATTCATTCTTCTCAGGACATTTGGTCATGCTATCTTCTCTGAGGTTTCCTTGTGGCTATCTGCTTTTTGTAAGTCTACTCTCAGCTTACATGATGTATTTTAAGAGAGAGTTTCCCCCTGTAATCCCAGCACTTTGGGAGGCTGAGGAGGGTGGATCACCTGAGGTCAGGAGTTTGAGACCAGCCTGGCCAACATGGTGAAACTCTGTCTCTACTAAAAATATAAAAACTAGCCTGACGTAGTGGTGCGCACCTGTAATCCCAGCTACTCAGGAGGCCGAAGCAGAAGAATTGCTTGAATCCAGCAGGCGGAGGTTGCATTGAGTCGAGATTGCATCACTGCACTCCAGCCTGGACAGAGCGAGACTCCATCTCAAAAAACAAAAAAAAAAAGAAAGAAAGAAAGAAAAAAAAAGAATTTCCCTGACCTTCCCGAAGACCTCCACGGCTCTCCCCACAAGTTATATTTTATTTTCTATTCTGGTGTCTTCACTTGTGATTTTTGTCTTGTTCATTTTCAGGCTCCCCCCACTCCCGAATTACATTCCATGAACACAGGGACTGGCTTGTTTACACCGATGTCTGCAGTACCTGTAGCGGGGCCTGGCACAGAAGAGATGTGCAGTAAGTAATTTTGGATGGATTAATTTAGTCCTCACAACAACCTTTTGAGAAACATAGGAGGCAAGCTTACAAATGAATTCTCTGCTACTCAAACCACAGAGCTTGCTGCATGGAGAAGAACAATTAAAACAAACCCAGAGGCAAAATCATGACCACTTTTCTATAAACTGATGCTAGACCCTCATCCCTGCCAGAAGTTGTCTTAATGAGAGGCATTGATTTTGAAGAGAAAATGGCTCATTGCAAAGCAGGTAAAACTATGAGAAAGCTTTAAAAGATATTTATATCATAGGATTCCATTCAAAAATTCCATTTATAAATTTGCCAGGAGAGAGAGAAAAAAAAAAAACACACATACGTGTATAAAAATACTTTGTGGGAATGCAGAAAGGGATGGGTTTAACACTTAAAGGACATTAGGATGTTACGGATGAAGAAGGACATTATTTTTAATAGTGATGGAACATGTTCTCAATGAACTACCATGAGCTTCAAGAAGCCTCAAAAGAACAAAACATGAAAACATCCTTGCGTGAGGCCCTGACCACTGTTAAGAAAGAGGAGAAATACATTCTTTTCTATGCACTGAGCTCGGCCTCGATTGAACAATTATTCAAGGTGGATATCATTTATAAAAGCAACCTGGGATATAGAAAATGCGTTTTTTCTTTTTCATTGTTCAGAGTTTTATACTAAAACAAGGCTACTCAATTTTAAGATAAGATCAAATACATCCTTCAAGCCTTCAGTATGACACACTGTAAAAGCATTGCAGGCAAATTAATCATTTTACTTTTTGCAAAGGCACATGTGAAATTTCAAATTCTTTTTTCTCAATTTCAAAACTTTGAAGTAGTCAAATTTGAATGAGCATATACAAAGTAAAAAAGGAAGAAAGAGGCTTGCAGTTTTACTAGCACGTTTTAGGTATACCATAAATGAATGCTGCTGATTAATAACGTATTTGAAGACCAAAATGTTTTTTAAAAAAACACAATAACATTATTTAAGAATTTCAATAATCTGTAGTTTTGAAAAACAAAATTTACCTAACTAAAAATTGGTTGTATTTATTCAAAGGATAGGGTTACTGAGGCACTTAAACTTTATTGTTTTAGAAGCAATTTAGATTCATTTCCTACTAATCATTTCAATGTAGCCGTAATAGTAAGAGTAATAGTTGATTTTTAAAAACACTCATGTATCTATTGAGGAGGCAGCATGATCTCTGTATCTATAGCATTTTCTCTTTTATAGAAAGAAAACATTCATTTTAAATTGAGATAGTAAAAGACTTGCATAAATTAATAGTAACAGATAAAAAACGGAGGAAACAGAGAAAATTCTAAATTAGTGAACCTGAATGGAAAATACCACTAGAATACCAGATGATGACACCAGGAATTATTACTGTTGCCTGCCTTCCTTTCTTCCTTCCTTCCTTTCTTCCTTCCTTCCTTCTTTCCTTCCTTCCTTCCGTCCTTCCGTCCTTCCGTCCTTCCGTCCTTCCTTCCTTCCTTCTTTCTTTCCCTTTCTTCCTTCCTTCCTTTCCGTCTTCCTTCCTTCCTTCTTCCTTCCTTCCTTCCTTCCCTTCCTTCCTTCCTTCTTCCTTCCTTCCTTCCTTCCTTCCTTCCTTCCTTCCTTCCTTTCCCTCCCTCCCTCCCTCTCTCCCTTCCTCCCTTCCTCCCTTCCTCCCTTCCTCCCTTCCTTTTTTTTCCCTGAGATGTTTCACTCTTGACACCCAGGCCAGAGTGCAGTGGTGCGATCTTGGCTCACTGGAATATCCACCTCCTGGGTTCAAACAATTCTGCTGCCTCAGCCTCCCAAGTAGCTGGAATTACAGGTGCCCACCACTACGCCCAGCTAATTTTTGTATTATTAGTAGAGATGGGGTTTCACCATGTTGGCCAGGCTGGTCTCGAACCCCTGACCTCAGGTGATCCACTACCTCGGCCTCTCAAAGTGTTGGGATTACAGCCGTGAGCCACCGTGCCCGGCCCTTCTGTTTCTTTTGGTTGTTTTGTCTTTCTCTTTTTCTTTCTCTTTCTTTCTCCCTCCCTCTCTTCCTTCCCCATTTCTTTCATCCTTTTCTTTTTCTTTTTCTTTGAAAATAAAAACTGAACACATGAAGGCATCCTGACCACATGTTGTTCTTTCACCACTGCCATGTTGCTCACAGTGCCCCAGCTGGGAAATGACATCTAGAGCACATCTGTCCTTGTAGTTTTTATTCTAGGATCTTGAAAGGACAAGCTATTTATGTGACTCATGGAGGTTTTTGTAGTGAAAATAATGTTTGAGATGATCAATTTTGTATTGAAAAAAAACCGTACAGCATATGTTGTTGATTTTTTTTTCTTCTAGAATTCACCTTGCTGCTAGCTTTCCAAATTCTTGATAAACATTCACTGATAAACACTCAAAGTAAACACAGGTATGATGAAGAAATAGCTCAAATTTTATCAACTGCCCACATTTGGATAAATCTGACAGATCGGTTCAGTTAATTACCAAATTAGTGAACTACAAAATGGATCCCAATCACACCAAAACAGTTAAGAAAGAAGCAGTGAAATGGAAGCATTAACAAAATGCTTAAATCTAGTTTGTTTTTTTTTAAAGGCAAGGTGTCACTACATTGCCCAGGTTGGTCTCAAACACTTGGGCTCAAGCAATCCTCCCACCTCTGTAAGAATTAAAGAAAGAGGAAAGAAACATGAAAGGTGGCTTGACAACCAAGGACAGGTTTATTTTAGAGAAAACAAACCCGAGAGGGGCAGCCTCCTGGACAGCTGGGACTATATGCATGCACTATCACTCCTGGCAAGGTATTTTTTAATAAAACTTTTTAAAGACTATTTTTTAAAATACTATTGTGAATAGAAGTGTACATATTTGAAGAGATGTTACAGTGCCATTTTATACTGCATGACTCATATTAGAATTCAAGAAAAATATACATTTAAAAAACTTTTAAAATTTATTTTTAATTAGAATTTCAAAGAGAGATTGACTGCAGCATGCTCCTCTGTGGCTTGGTGTCTGGGGTCAGTGTCAGATCCAAGGGAGTCCTGGTTCTTAGGTTTATTTTAAAGCCGATTTCATTCCCAATAACAACAATGAGGAGGGTGGCAGGATATGAGAAGAATGAATGTGATATACACAAAAACCCTTACTCACAAAATATTCCCAGTTTCTTCAATTGACCCTAATTTAAAAATAAATCACACTATAATGAATAACAGCAAAAGTAATGCTAAAGACAGTAATACCAGCAATAATAATAAGTGATTGAGCACTCACTGTCAGGCACTCTGCTAAATACTTAACAGGGATAATCTCAATTTTCACAACAGCCCTATGAAATAGGTGTCATCATCTTCATCATCATCATCATTATCATCAGCATTGTTATTTTAGAGCTGAAGAAACTGAGACACAGAGTGATTAAGTAATTTCCCATGTTCATACAGTTATTAAACTGTAGAATTAAGGACCAGTAGGATATTATATCTTGTGTATTTTATCTTATTTCTACATAAAATGCACAAATTTTCAGGAAGATAATTGAAAAGCATCTAAGAGGAAAATACAAGAATGCATATCAAATATCAAAAGCTGTATGTTTGATTAAAGAGAGAGATTAAAATTTAGAAATTGAAATATGCATTTAGATAGTACCTGGCATGTAGTAAGCCCTCACTGAGTGCTATTTGTTATCACAAACTCATTTAATCCCCAAGGCCATCCTAGGAGCTGGGTGTTATCTCCACACTTACAGACCAAGGTGCCAGAAGGTCAAGACACTTGTTGACCTCAGAGTTCAAGCTCTTACCAGCATGCTCTCTTGCCTCTCAGAAGACCAATTCGCAATTTTTCTTCCAGTTTATTGGATTATTTCCTTTGATTTATCAGTCACGAGAATTGCAGTTTTATACTACCCTCATCTGTCTTGGGAGGAGTTAAGTGGTATTTAGAAATAACTCATAGATACTTGGAACTCTCATATTTACATTTTCAACACTTACAAATAAATTTTTCAAACTGCAAAGCAGGTACTATAACCAAACATATAAAGCCATCTATATTCCACTTGGACATTAACATGAAATTGCACTGTGCAAAACCTTATGATAACTGCATTTCATTGGCAAATATTTATTGCATTTGTGATATACTTATAATAAAACAGCTTAATCCATCATTTCAACTGATATGGATGCACGATTTTTGCTGTAGATTATGATACTTCCTTTATGAAACATTATAACTCCCAGAGCTGAGCGAATGAGGTTAGAAAAAACCCCAAACCTGCAAGAATAATATTTTCAATGATTTTGGAATAAGTAATGTGCTAACAAGTGCACAAACCTTCATGCTCCAAGCTGAACAGAAGATTTTTTTTTTACGTAAAATACCAATTTCATATAATCAAAACATGACTTTCACAAAACAAAACAAGATGTAATTTTACATTTCTGGGGGGAATATTAAGAGCCTTTAAAAGATGTCTACTTTAATTGTATTGAGAGGTTAAGCATTCTTCAGGAATTGTTCTCCCATAATAACTATCTGGATAGAATTCTGATCACAACAATTAAAAATAAAAGTGATGAGATTGCAGCGAAATTATTATCCTTTTAAATATTGGGAACCATTTAATAACCTTAGTTTTATTATAAAATGGAAATCTGAGCAGAGTTTCTTCCAGAGTGTCTTGAGGTGGCTATTTTCTAACATTGATATGATTTCTGAAGATGAATAAATAGCAGGCCAAGCCCTGAAAAACCTCACAATTTCTGAATGTGTGTGTGTGTGTGTGCAGAATAGGGTTGGGGGGTGCTGGAATATATTTAACTTATTTAAAGTACTCTGGGGCTGCTGCAGAAAGGAACTGATTTATTCTGCCTAGGGAAGCGGGCCGGAAGAATGACTGAGAGAACAAGACAATTGTATAGGTCCTTGAAGGACGTAGGGTGGGGCGTGATAGGTCAACACATTCAAGGGCATGTGAAATAAAAAAACAAAAACCCATAATAGAAAATTAGTGGATTTGGGGCCAAAGACAGGTATTTCTGCTGGGACAGAGGCAGAGAAGCAGATGTTTAAAAGAAATATTTTCAGTTGACAATTTATAACCACACAAAGGATTTGTACTAAAGAGATAATCTGGGGCACTACAAAGTACATGGGATTTGGGACAGCTAACATTAGCGCAGGACATTTAAGGGGTTGAGGAGGTTGCTTCGCCGTGGTCTATGGTCTCTGGCGGGAAGAAAGGTGAAAATGGATGCCCCACCTGAGAATCATAAAATAGTTACCTAGGAATTTCAGAACACTTGATATTGAACTTCATTTATGGCTGAGGGTGAATAAAAATGATTCCAGAATTGATAACATAAAGCAAAGTACATCCTAGAGATAGATGTGTCTTGTTTTCTCAGTATAATGCTTAAAGAAGACCTGGGCTATTGTTTTCCAGGGTGCACAACATGGGAAATGGTTCAGTGGGGAAGAAGAGCAAACATTTAAGGACAATTATTAAAAGGGGAATTATTTACTTTGTAATGTATCAAGGAGGCATTTTTAACTCTAGGCACATCAATCCTTCAATGTCTCTTTCCCTAATTTGCATAAACACTATAATTGACAGCTTATTAACAGTTCATTAAGAACACTAAAACCTGGTGATAAACAACAGCCTGCCAACAGCACAGTGGACAGAATATCTAGCCATGCATTTTATCCACCTCAGAAGTCAACCCAGTTTACCAACAGTAAGTCCAAAAGGTGGCTTTGCTCATCGATATTCTCATACTGACAAGCGCTCAAACATGGCGCTGCAAAGTCCTCATTAAGCGCCGATTAGCAGTTAATCTGTCTTTCAGCCAGCTAACTTTGCAGAATAAATGTACCCATGACCCCTAAAAATGCTACAATAATTTTATTTAAATGATTGCAAGTCTTAGGAACACCTCTACATCACAAAAAGAAAATGAAAAAATAAAAGAGAATGGCCAACACTAACAATCTGTATTTTTTGTTCATTGCTAAAAAATAAAGGTACTGTATCAAGTCTCATGGGTGGCTTTTTCTTCTTATTCCAAAATGGAACATTTTCATGATTGCAGTTTGAAATATGCTGTACAGGAGTCAACGTTGCACAACATGGACAAAACTATTTGTGTTTTCCTGGTAAGAGTGCATCATAAAACTACTGGATGTTGTCTTTCCTTATCTTTGGATGAAAGCCTGATTATAAGCTCATTTCAGTTGAACAAATCTTTCTAGACTTCCTGCTGAGCAGGGCATTTAAACTTTCAAGCAGAGAGGTCTTCATTTTCTGTACCCTGAGAGTGTATGCTCCTTGCAGCTCTGGCATCAGGATTCAGAAGAAAGCATTGGGATGCACGGGAGTATCTTACGTTAAGGGATTACACACTCCACTTTGCATTTTTCTTTTGGAAATAGACATCAAATAGACTATTGCTAACAGTGGCATGCATCTTATTAACTCTCAATTCTCCTTACCTGAAGTTGTCTTCTTGCAGGGAAGGGAAATGTAAAATAAACATAAGAATCATTCTAGAGAATACTCCGAGATGAACAGAGAGGCTGCCTGATAAATTATTGCTGCAAAGCTCTTTTGCAAAATAAGATATCAAGAGTTGAAAATTCCTTAAAACATTAGGTATATATCTTTTCACCTATTAGCTTTGGGCCATTGAAGTTCCTAAAGGCTCACAGCTTAAGTTGTGGATATGTTGATCTACGTGAATAACTAGAACTCCTAGGATGCTGATTGGAGAAAATGAGAAATTATTCTGTTGAACTGAATATTGTGGACTTCTGAAGTATTTTGAACATTGTAAAATTCCTAGCCACATTATATTTCGGTTAAGATATGAGATTACATCCTACTGAAACAGAATAACTGTGCTACTTGTCAAACTACCATCACCACGATTACAATTGTCAAACAAATATGACATTTACTTTTAAAAGTCATAAATATAACCTATTAATGGAGAGGGTAGAGATAACATTCTTAAGAATACTACCGACCGGGCACGGTAACTCACACCTGTAATCCCAGCACTTTGGGAGGTTGAGGTAGGTGGATCACAAGGTCAGGAATTCAAGACCAATCTGGCCAAGATGGTGAAACCCCGTCTCTACTAAAAATACAAATATTAGCTGGGCATGGTGGTAGGCAACTGTAATCCCAGCTACTTGGGAGGCTGAGGCAGAGAATTGTTAGAACCTGAGAGACAGAGGTTGCAGTGAGCCAAGATCATGCCATTGTACTCCAGCCTGGGTGACAGATTGAGACTCCATCTCAAAACAAAACAAAACAAAACAAAACAGAATACTACCAAGAGAATAGCGTGATAAGGAATTTTGTATATAATAGCTCATGCTATAGTCACAGGAATCTTATGCAGTAGATGTTTCCATTATCTATTTTATAGGTAAGGATGCTGAGGTTTATTGTGAACTGTCTAGGAGTCCACAGGGCTAATGGACATGGAAGAACCATCTTAAATCCAGTTTATTAGTCTCCAGCGTCCACACTCTGTCCTGCTACATTAAAATGCCCATGGAATATATCTCCACATATTCACTGGAGCTCTCACTAGAAGTTCAAAGAGGAGGGCCACCTGTTGAGCGGAAGCTTGGCTCTCTTTAAACACCCCAGGGACAACACCCATGCCAAGGCTGGTCTGATCTCTAGTTAAATGGAGCTCTAATAGGCACTTAATTTAAGTTAGCTGATTGACTGAGGACAAGGTTAACGTGTGTACACTGGAAATGTTAATTTCAATATAAGTGACTACTCTGTCAGAACAATGCTTTGCAAAACAACCATTAATATTCAAATATAATTATCTTTGTTGCTATTGTCAGAAAAACAACACTGAGTAACATGGATCAGTGGCCTAAGTCAGACTAATATTTCTTTTGAGATGTCAGCAATGTGGAGTTTTTGTTCCATGTGAGGTTAATTAGCAAATACTCTTTAAGTTTTAGCATAGACATATTACTGTTTAACCACGACCCCAAAACACCTTTACAATTTCATAAGCCTTTCCCAATTCTTGCTATGCTGGTGCCTCCAATTCCAAATGTTAAAGTCCTCTTGTCTCTGATTAATTTAGTTCAGTCTTGTACTTCAAAAATATGTGTCCACATTTTTACTATGGTCTTTAAATAACAATTTAATTCATTCCTTGCTTCACTCATTTCTTTATGCAGCAAATATTTTGAGTGTGTGCAACATATCAGGCTTAGTTCTAAGTATATTAGTAAATAAAACAAAGACACCTGCCACCCTGGAACTAATATTCCAGTAGGGAGAGGGTGATAATAAGAAGAAATTGTGATAAGGGAGTAAATTCTATAGCAGAGAATGATGGTACTCTCGGAAAAAGACAGGGGTTATCCTGCTAAAACAGGGAGGGGAAGGGAGTTGCAAGTTTACACAATGGTCAGGGTGGGCCTTGTTGAGAAGGTGACATCTGAACCTGAAGAAGACAGCATTAGACACGAAAATATGTGAAGCAGAACATTTCAGGCAAGAAGAATACTAAGTGCAAATTTCCCTAAATTGGAAGTGGGATTGGCTTATTCAGAGACTGCATGGCTGGAAGCGAGTGAGTGAGAGGAATACTGGTAGGAGGTGAGGTTGTAGAATTTCCAGGGCTCCCCTGCTGAAGAGTGTAAAGCCCACTCCACTCCACTCCACTTGCCATCATACTTATTGCCAGCTATACATGTTCTCACTCACAGTACAGTAGAGCGGACACCATCCAGGAGTCCACACAATTTATTTGGTCCCAGAAAGGTTTAACAATTTAAATTTATTTAAAAATCAGATTTTTTTTTGAAAATTGGACTTTCAGATAGTCTAGAAAAATTAAAATGTCTCATAGCCTACAATTTCCTTCACACAGGGTAACAATAAGCTCTCCACTTTTCACGGACACGTACTTTCCAAGTGGCAAAATACTCCTGCTTCTGGCTTCCCTATTCATATTAAGCAACTGGTCCGCTGGAATTTTGGTGACCTTTTGCAATGTATAAAACTCTATACCTGTTTACATCTTTTCCTTTTGCCTTATTTTCTTCTATTATTTTAATTACTATTCTTACTTCAAAGTTCAACTTAATTCTAACTGCGTTTATGCCAAATAAATTCGCATTGAAATGTTAGAATCATGCTCTCTGCTGCTGCAAAATCCTGGAATGCTTACTATGTTGGTGGAACTTGCTCACTATTGCAAGTCCCCTCTTATTACTTACACTTTGCCTTTGAACCTGATTTTAGTTCAAATGAGGACTGAGGTTTCCCTTTATAGATAATCTTAGTCTCATAACATAGGTATATTTATTCTTGGTTTACTGCAGAGAAGTTGCATTACTCATTTAAAAACACAGAGAAAGTGATGAGTAAATCCAGAATTGTAACTTAGGTCTGTGGTCTGTCTGACTCTAGAATGGATGTACTTTTCATAGTGTTAGTCAGGGGATGTGTTGAAAATATATTATGTAACTTTCAAATGGCCATCTCTTTGTTTCAGTCATTCTGACCGAGCAGGGCTTTTCAGAAGCCTAAGTGAAATTGGAAAAGATGCTGATGAAATTCTGTCATTCTAAATACCCATTTACCCAACCATCAACATATATATATATATATATTTACTTTGAGACGATGTCTCACTCTTTCACTCAGGCTGGAGTGCAGTGGCATGATCTTGGCTCACTGCAACCTCTGCTTCCCAGGCTCAGCGATTCTCCTGCTTCAGCCTCCCAAGTAGCAGGGATTACAGGTGTGAGCCACCAGGCCCAACTAATTTTTGTATTTTTAGTAGAGGCGGGATTTCACCAGGTTGGCCAGGCTGGTCTTGAACTTCTGACCTCAAGTGATCTGCCCATCTCTGCCTCCCAAAGTTCTAGAATTACAGGCATGAGCCACCTTACCTGGCCTATCAACATATTTAAATAATTATCTATCTATCTATCTATCTATCTATCTATCTATCTACATATGTTTTCATGTGTATATATATAGTATGTTATATTTTATAATATAAAACATATATGTAAATATATGTATAATTTTAAGTTTAGGTTGCTTAGTATAGTTATCTATTTTAGTCAAATTATGTAATTTCTCAATATGCTTTTATTAGATGATAATGTTTAAACTATCTTGAAGCAATCATAATTTTTTAAGTGACACAGGCACAATTATATATATGATAATGATTTGTATTTATTCTTGATGTCAAGGGATAGGATGTAATTTCGCCACCTCAACCCACATCACTAATTGCTTTTACCAATGTTGATTTCCCCATCCTTGGCTTTTCGAACTGTAATGAAACAAACCATAAGAATAATGAACTCTTCCTTCTCCCAGCAAACACATGCTTGATATTTTTTATGGAACAAAATGTTACAAAAATAAACGTAAAGATTGAATCTAATATTAATCACGTAAGGTTTTGAAAGTATGCAAATCTCCATATCTTCCTGTTGGTCACAGATTCTTTATTGTTTATGTTCTGTTCATTGTTCTGGCTACTGCTATATGGTCAGGAGCTTGTCTGCAAAACTTAGCTTTTCTCAAGTTTCATAGTAGAAGACAATCTAATTTTCCTGTGATTTACCAAATGAAAATATTAAAATATAATATCGCAACAAAGTCACCCTGACAAAGTGGAACAATTAGGAAGTTGAATGTCCACCTTCATCAGGGACTGTAAGTCCAAAGTATTGTATTGAAGAATGGAAAACATTTTGATTCTATACATTTCTCCAAAGAAGTTTGTTTGTTTTGTTTTTCTTTTCTTTTTTCTTTTTTTTGAGACGGAATTTCACTCTTGTTGCAATGGTGCAGCCTTGGCTCACCTCAACCTCCGCCTCAGAGGTTCAAGCAATTCTCCTGCCTCAGCCTCCCAAGTAGCTGGGATTACAGGCATGCTCCACCACGCCCGGCTAATTTTATATTTTTAGGAGAGATAGGGTTTCATCATGTTGGTCAGGCTGTTCTCAAACTCCTGACCTCAGGTGATCTGGCCACCTTGGCCTCCCAAAGTGCTGGGATTACAGGCGTGAGCCACTACGCCTGGCTCTCCAAAGCAGTTTAATTTGATTGTGGTCTAGGTGAGGATGTACATGTACAAGCACAAATATTAAGTGACACATTATTCAGTGCAAATTAATGCAGTAAAACAAATATGAAAATGCCAAATGAAAGGTGGGGTCAGTCTCCAAATGTGCACAAAGGGGAGGAGGAACACAAATTATCAGAAAGATGAATATTGAATGCAAATTCACACCAGGGGAACAGCAACACAACCACATGTAGCCAGGGTGCCTGTGTTGCATGGTAGTTGATGGAATCACTACAAAGTCAGACAGACCTACTTTTGGTCCCTGGCTCTTCCTCTTACACCTTCACTTTGGTGGGCAAGTTGTTTCACACCTCTGTTTCTTTGACTATAAAAAGGGAATCACACCACTTACCACGTAGGAATGCCATGATGCTTAAACTAGATAATGTATGGAAAGCACTTAGCACAGTACCTGGCACAAAAATTTATAAATTACAATTATAATTAGCCAACTATGTGTGCTAGGGAAAGGGTAAGAGAGAGGAGAGAAAAAGCACATAAGTTCTGTAGGCTGGAATAAGAATAAGCAAAAGGCCTCATGTCACATGGAGGAAATATGAGGGGCTATAATAAAAATTTAAGAGATCCATCTGGCAATTCAGTATATATAGGTTCTACTGGTCTGGGAAGATATGGCAGAGAGATGGACTAAGAGGGGAGCATTGCACTCCAGGTATAGAATGATGGAAGGGGACAGGGATGGAGGCTGCAGAAACAGAAAAGAAGGGGTAATCTAAGAGACTGTGTTAGGAAGGTATCAGCAGGTGTTGGTGTTAAATTAGACTTGGAAGGTGAAAAAGGAGAGACAAAAATAACTCCCAGAGAAGAGTATTAGTGAGCTGGAAGGATACAGAAATGCAGAAGTGATAGACACCCTTCTATTACCTTTGAAGTGAAATGTCCAACTACAGAACTACTGAAGAAGTGCTTCTAAATGTGTAATTCTGGATAATTAAGATTAGGGACATGGAGAAGGGGCTAAGACATCAATTAAGATCCTAAGACAATATTTGATTATAGATTCTCTTTGAAATGTTGACATCGAGTTATCAATGGATAAAACAATGACTACAACAACGGAACAGAAGAGAAGAAAAACGAAACAATCTATGCTCATAATCAAATTACAATCCCGTTTGAGAAATAAAAGCGATCGATTATACACAGAAAATTTCTACAGCCAGCTAAAAGAAAAAGAAGTAGTTTTCTGCATGAATCTTGTTTGGAGTTAGAATGTCAGTAAGCATGTTCATTGTACTACTGAATATTACTGTAGCCTGGTAATCATAAAATGAAAAAAACAAAAACAAAAACAGCAAGAGAGTAATTCTCATACAACAGTTGTACTGAGGTGACTTCACAGTTATACATGTTTTGGTAATTCTGCAATAAATTTGCCCTAATGTGGTGTCGTGCCAATATTTGCATTGCCAACTGCTGTCATCATAAGCCCTTTAGAGGCATCTGACAGTCCGTTTATCTTGCAAATACTTGCAAAACAAACAAACAAAAAGTAATGTTATATTTTAAGTTGCTTAAAAACTACTTGCAATTAGGAGCCCCGTATGTATTTAAATCAAAACGATCCCAGCAATGTTTTCAAGATTGCTGTAAATGCAGTGCATGGATGAGAATGTACAGTGTTCCATGACAAGGGAAATCGTGATACCAGATTGCATTTACTTTTATCTTACCCAAAGTAACATTATCTTCAGCAACCATAAAGTAACAGCACTATCATATAAATCTGTTTAAAGGCATTGGCACTGTTACAATAAAGGCCTCCACACACTGGTTTATTCCCTGAAAATCATCCAAATGCCATTGGCTAAGAACTGAGACTTTTGATTTCTTCCTGAATTGCCACGAAGCTCTCCCTTCACTCTTACACACATATCCTTAAAACTATGTCAAAAGCAGGAACAAATTTCCTAACCCAAACTGAAAAGTCCTTGGCTCTCCAAATGACTATAAATTGCATGGCTAAGTGCATATGGCCACAGGGCTGTCACAGTTACTTCTCCTGACAATTCATCATAGCATACTAATTCTATAATATCATTACTGCGTCTCTTCTCACTGTACTGATCCAGCCAGCTAATTTAATCAACTAATAATAGATTCAGAAATGGATGCAAGGGGCCCTAGCACTTCAAATTATATTACTAGAGATGTACCACTGCGGAGAGGATACATTCCTCACCATTCAACATAACCTCCAGAAGGTAGGTTTTCCCAGTAAGATGGGTGAGAATCCTGGTAAAGGTTTCAGTTGAAAAACTTCAACCATAGAATTTTTTCAAAATCAATACTTTTTTTGCTTCAACGATGTCAACAGAAGGAAAAATATCTAACTTACTTTTTAAGCACAGGGTTTACTGTGGATATTAATAAGACACAGGAAATTCAGAAGTTTTCATAAGAGTAGGAGAAATCAGAGTTCTATGATTAACTGCAAAGTAAGCCATTCAAGAATGGACAATTAATTTTATTAAATTTTAATCTTCTCTGCAAATGTCAATGATAATTAGAAAACATTATTCTTTAACATCACAGTCCATCTTGCATGTCATGAAGAGTAATAAGTTAATTTATTATGAAGGAAAAATAGCCTGAAAACATAATGCTAGAAAGTATACAACAGGTAAAATAAATGCTACAAATATGCATATATCATTTATCTGAATGTAAAGTTAAAGCTGTAGTAGTTGTTGTTGTTGTTTTTTTTTTTAAGAGCCACTTACTTGAAAGAATGATACAATTTCCTCCCAGCACCATTTCATGAAAAGGGACTTACCTATTTATCCTATAGTTGAAATGGTGATAGACAGAAACGTTTCTGTGGCAGACCTGTCAGCCAACTTTGCACCTAGATTTGCTTTGCGATTAACACTTCAGTGAGTGAATGCTGCTCTCTGAGTCCTGGCAAAATTCTTTACCTGTAGAGACTTGTGAGGAAAGAGAACCAACTTGCAAAGGAGCTTTTCTCACCAAAGTTTTGACGTTACCACCCACCTGACGGAAACTTATAATACAACAGGGCCCATTTAGTAAAATATTAACTCATGTACCAAGGTGATCTTTCCCAAGCAAATTATGCAAATTTGAATATCGGATTCTTCCACCAATTATTTTTTCCACCAACAGGAAGGATGACTCTTGCTCCTCTGGATGAAGCAATGTTCCCAGAAGCCTGAAGATGAGTGATCTTTAACCAGCAGTGTGGATGCTGGAAATTGACCTAAGATAGGTTACATTTGATCAGTACCTCTTATATCCCATTTAAATCATCTGTTAATGTTTTAAAATTGGAGACTTCATAGATAAATCTATATGTTTCACTTTTATTTCAAATCCCAAGATCTGATATTTTCATACACCCTAACACAACAATCAGATAGAGGAAGCTGAGAAGTGGGTACACTCTCTCTAGCGAACCAGGGCCCCTAATACCTCTATAAATCACACCATAAATCACCCTAAATCACAGCCCTAGTGTTAGCTTTTGTTTTTCACCTCATAACAGAACGAGTTTTATCCATTTTGCTATCTACATTACCTGGACACACCTACAGCTATTGACATTTCCTAATATTCCTTATTCTAATCAATTTTTTAAAGATCCTTCTATGGTAAAGATTTTTATAAAATATGTATTTACCATAAGATTATTGTTTCTTTTTAAAAGATGCTTTTAGGTTTTCTGAATATGGTAATTTTACAAGATCACTTCATGCACTTAGAGAGATCAACCTTAAATTTCCATGTGGAATTGCCTTTATCAGAAAATTTACAGTAAAATGTATTTCTACAAAAAATCAGTATCTACCCGGTATGAATCTTTCCTCTGTTAAAAGAGAAAATGAGAAAACTGTCATCGTGATAATGCTGCTGTATAGTTATTTTGAGAAACAAGTATAAATTCAGTAAAATGTCCATCCAATGTGACCCTTTGCTAAATGTGATTCAAACCATGTTTGCCTAGCCTAAATACAAGGCATCTCCGTGAGCACTGTAATATAACAAAACAAATAATTTTCCTTTCATCAATATACAACAGCTTTGTTCATTATTGAGAAACGTTAGGTGGTAAAGTATTGAGTGCTATGCATTTTATGCTTAAATCAATGTACTGTCTTGCAGTTATGCCACCTAATGTGTTTTTAAGTCATCCGCTACAGAGATCAATGTGATTCTTATTTGATATTCAGTGTTAAGTTCAGCCTCATAAATTTAGAATTGCACTCTGTTATTTTGATGGTTATATATTAACCACGTACTGAAAGTTTTATGGTTTTATACTCAGCCTGGCTGTAAATCATACTGGTTCTATACGTAAAGCATAGGGTCTGGCTTGATTTTTATTGCTCTGCTCAGAAGGAAATGGATGGATGGCTGGATATTTGAGGGAGGTAAACCTACAATGTGTTTGGATAAATACCTCAGGTATGTGAGCATTAAAGGCATGGTTCAGAAAATTCAAATTAGACATCTCACTGCAACTGGCCTCGTAGGCATGGATAATAATGCAATAGCAAGGTGTCACAAATTGGCAATCTTTTATATTAGTACCCTCAGTGGTATGGGCTTTGACCTCATACAGGTTTATCCACGCTCACTCTGTGGTGAGTTACTCTGACAAACACGATTCCAGGTAGGCTAAATAGAATGAATTGAATACATTGTATTTCATGACTCAATCAGACACCTACATATTATTTCAGAGATATACTAACATTACCTTCTTGAAACAATGAGCTAAGTTGTAATACTGTAAAAGATCGATGCCCACATAGAACAACTTAATTATGTAGAAAACAAATAGAATTGAATTAATAGTGATCATCAGAGCCAAAACAAAAACAAAAACAAACAAACAAAAAAAACTCAGGGTAAAGACTTCTGAAAATGATGCTAAAATAGTGCAAAATTAGATATAATAACAAAAATGTTTCTAGATAACTAGTATACCTCAATTAAATGAAGATATAGGGCCAATGTACATTTCTAATCTTTCTTTCCATTGAAAGGGATTAACATTTGGCAGGGTCTCAAATACTCATGCTTGCTGAAGATTCCAATTCAGTCCCTTTGCTATATTTTTGTCATAAATTGAAATCACTTTTTTTTTTTTTTTGCTTTCTATGACATATTTTCAGACTCTGCACTCATCTCCTTAAGTTAAACATGTAACATCTTAAACTATGACTAAACTGACAGACATGACAAAACATTTCAAAGGGAATTATGCAAGGCTGGGCCAAAAGTTTGATCAATGTGGATTTAGCAGCCTTTAGCACAAATGCAACAGCCACTGTTTTTTTAAACCATTGGGAAATACAAATTGCCTACCTTTTCTATTGTCCCTGCCATAGTTTTTCCTTGATTACTGATTCAAGGGAGAATTATGCCTTCAAAAGCATTCCATAATTTCTTTTGCTACTTCTAAGATTGAGTAATGGATAATCTTATCATGGGAAAATAAAAAAAGTGTCTTTGCACACAAACCTAGGTGGTACCACATCCTCCAGTAATCATGTTCCTTACTGAAAGGGTATCTGTGAAGGTTTGGGGGAGGCCATCTTTCAAACATTTCAGAAAAAAAAATGTATTTGCAAAGGTTGTATTTGGTTAACAAGATTGACATTACTGTAAATCAGTGGTACTCAAACTTGTAGTAAGAATCAGAATCAACTGGAGAGCATGTCAACACACAGATTGTTAACCCTAGTTTCTTTTTTTGTTTCTTTCTTTCTTTTTCTTTTTCCCAGACAGAATCTCACTCTTTTTGTTTACTTCCTGGGTTCAAGCAATTCTCCTGCCTCAGCCATCCAAGTAGCTGAGATTACAGGCAAGCACCACCACACCTGGCTAATTTGTGTATTTTTAGTAGAGACTGTGTGTTTCACCATATTGGCCAGGCTAGTCTTGAACTCCTGACCTCAAGTGATCTACCCACGTCAGCCTCCCAAAGTATTGGGATTACAGACATGAGCCACCGTGCCCGGCCTGCTAACCCTAGTTTCTGATTCAGGTGGTCTGGAGAGGGGCCTAAGAATTTCCATATCTAGTCCTAACAATTTCCGTAACAAGTCCCTCTCTTTTCTCCTCAGACCATAATGCTGCTGCTCCCGGGACCCCACTTTCTGAACCATTACTAAAAACACTTCCTAGCTGCTCCTGTTCCTCCTTCTTTCTGAGTCTGTTTCCAAAAACAAAATGTGATTCAAGCCTAAGAGCTTTGGAGATTCTAAAAGCCCACTGGAACGAGAGGGATCCTGGTGGTCTGCTAGAGCTAAGCAAATTTTGATAGAGTTCCCAGGTGAACCCTTAAATCCCACTTTACCCAATTTGATAGCTAGAGATTTCTGTACCAATCCAACACCCAGAAAACATTTCCTTGGTGGGTTCACTGAAAATGATTTTTATAAAACTACTTGCATTTAAGTAGTAAGTGTTTTTCTGACTTTCACATTTCTATCTTTTGTCCTTTTCCACACATATATAGTTTGATCAGCAGTCATTCAGTCAACACAGATGTATTTAGACATGAACATGATATTGTAAGTTAGTAGATCTTGTAAACAAATCACTTAATAATTTTAAAGATGGAAAAGTTAATTCCTGATTGTTTCAGGTGCATTCTATACAATGATGATTATTCTTGCCAAAAGGTTTGAGTTTTAATAACATGATTTTGAAGATCAACAGAGAGAGTTATTAATGCTTCCTAGATTACTTCATAATTTAAACTTCACCCAATGTCCTGGAATCCTGTAGAGATATTTTAAGCTAAGTCTTAAGTTGACCCTCATTCTCTGTCTCTGTCTCTCTCTCTCCCCGCCTACACACACACACGCTCACCTACACACACACATGCACACACAAATACACACACAACCTGGGTAACAAATATCATAGCCTTTGGAGACTGATAATTTACAGCAGCTTCTTGGTCTCTCTTCTAACAATGATACACCATCTCTTTCAGTTAAAGACTCAACATACTCCAGAAAGGTTACACTTTTGTTTATGTTTCACAATTAAAGTGCAAAGAAAGATTTTCTCAAAGATTATATGTTTATTGGTCAAAGGAATTTGTAATTGATCTAATAATTTGAAATCCGATAGCTCAGATGACCAGAAATAGCCACATTTATGTAAGTATAATATCCCATGCAAAAGTCAGGTATACTTTACTTTTAAAATTTAGTTTTGATTTTCTACATCATCACTTTCCTATCCTCTCTCAGCCTCAGGGATTTTATATAATTTACCCAGCATTTCCAAGTTAAGCAAATGGTGGAATCAGATTTAGAATGCATCTCCATCTAATAGCAAAGACCATGCTCTTTTATTGCACAACCATGTGTTTCTAAGTTGACCAAATATATTCCTCTTTTAATGAAATTTATAATTTTAAAGAATTTTCTAGGGAACAAAGGTACATCTAATCAACCTCAGGTGTCAAGTCATTTTTACTTGGTTGTGGCTCGAGGTTAATAGTTGGGATCTCCACTAAATTATAGGCAGGATTAGCTGCTTATTTTGATAGGACATTCTTTTCGATGCTAAATACAATGCACTGACATATATTTTAAAACACACAAAATTAAAAATTATATGAACTCTGTTCTTTTAGGACCCAGAAACATTGTACATTTCTTCTATGCCCATGGTCAATCTCTACCTTAAATAATAAATAAGAATGACAGGGAAGTTGCATTTCTCTGAGGGATTCTTTCTGGAATAATTTTAGACCTGCTTTATGCATACCAAGGAAGCTGTCAGTTTATTTGATCTTCAAATACACTCAACTTTATGGGGAGAATCTTTGGCAAACCACAGACTGTTCACTTAGACACATTTTTTTTTCTTTTGTAAGACACAAAAGCTGAATTCTCTATAATAATTTATTCCTTATTTGGAAGTTTTGCTAATTTTTATAAATGAGTTGCAGAGAATGCAGATATGATAAAGATGCTGCAAAGAAGATTTTTATGTCTATACCACAAAATGGAATAAATCAATTCATCGAGCATATGGCTTATTAGGCTTAAATAGCTCTTTTCCAAGATGATTCTGAGCACCATATTTTGAAAGATAAGGTAGTGGGTTGTTGTTTTTGGATATTTGCCTTCATAAAGATAGGCCATCTGTCTCAACAAGTGAAAAGAGTTGAATGCTTTGATTGCTATTTTCCTAATCAAGACAAATTCGAATATATTCTAACACACTGATTAAGCAGGTCTGACATTATATCTTGGAGGTGTTTGCTGGTATCATCACTGTAAGAATTTCGTGCTGGCCACAAAATTTTCTACATGCTCCATACTCGACAGGTAAGAATTTTATTTTCTGATGGTAGAGAGAAATTCATGCTAAAGCAATGAAGCTACATCATAATGAAACCCCAAAATTTGTAATTTGTTTAGTTGGGTTATTAAATTAATATTAATTACAAATTTCTAATCCCAATTTTTTTGTACTTTCCTTATGAAAAGCTTTTACATTTAAAAAAACTAACAAAGAAGATTTTCAACACCACAAGTTCCGCAGTGAAATAGCATTGTCAGTGTTAAAAATTTCATCATGGATCATTGATACGACTGGTATTTTGCTATTATCAATGTGCTGAAACCACGCACACACACACACCCCCCCACACCCTTACCTGAATAAAAATGGCATAAGCACATTTAACACTACCAATACAACATACTTTTACTTAAACATATTTTCTCTGTATAAAGGAATATTTTATTATTTAACAAATCAGAAAAATAGAAAAACACAAACAAAATCATCTATAATCCTATTATGTATTCATGCCGCTGTTAATATTTTTGAGTGCATGCTTCCACTCTGCTTTCTGTGTGAGTTTATCTTTGTTTTTTTAAAGCTTAATTGGTTCTATAATGTGTAGGCCAATTTTTAGGCTGCTTATTAACTTAATAATAGATGAATGAGTACTTCCCTATGTTATTAAAATTGCACAATTACTTTTAAAATTGCCCCTTCAGGATATGAAAGTTTCTTGTACTGTTTTACAACTTTTTTGTAAGTTTATCCATCCTGCTTTGCCCAGACATTCTCATCATATTTTTTTGATCACTAAAATCTGAGAGAAATCAAACTCCAGACTTTAGTTAATATTACACCCCTTTTCACTGCACACAGCTATTACTCCTGACCATAAGAATACTTTTAAAAACTATAATTGGTTTAGTTTCTTATTCTTACTGCTATGTTCTTTTCAAGTGGCATTGCTTAGTTTCTAGACAGGGAAACTTGAGTTCATTTTTATGAACAGCATGACTGTCAACATATTTCCCAAGTGACTTCGAGTAAAGTCATCTTTCAAGTTCTAATCAATGAAGTTACCGTAGCATATTAAATAATACACCCTATAAAATGATTGTACGCATATTTGCATTTTTAAAATTGTGTGTGTGTGTGTGTATATATATATACACACACACATACACACATACATATTAGATTTTGGGAAAAAATACATAGAAAGCAAACAGATCTAAAATACAATGACATATATAATAAAATACTATGCCATATATAAGATACTCTGTCATATATATATTAGACATATATATACACTATAGATACATATTAAATTTTATATATATATATCTATATATATGATTTGGGGGAAAATACATGGAAAGCATACAGGTCTAAAATACTCTGTCTTGGCTGATACCTGGCCCAAAAGTAAGTACTTTAGCACATCTCTAATACACTCAATAAGCTTGCTATTATTAACTAAAGACTGAATTTCAAGTACATTATGGCATCACTTGAAGTAATAGCAACTGAAATGTACCTACTTAATGGAATCGATCTTTCATAAAGACCGCAGTAAAGTATTATCAGAAGTCACTTATTGAACTTTATTTCTCAATGATATAATAAAGAGTAACATGTCAAGAATAAAAATGTCATTTATCACCTGAAGCTCTGGCACCTCAGAAATGCTATCAAGAAGTAGGGGGCATTCTCTGAGCAATACACAAGAGTAAGAATTTGTCATCTACTAGAGCTTCTTGCCAAAGAGATCCTCAGTTCATTCAACACCCAGGTCCAAACCCTGAGATGAGTTACACATATATATTCTCGAGAGAGAGCAATATTTATTGCATTGCTTTTACCAAGCAAACTCCTTAACACCTCCAGTTCCAAGCTACCTTCTACTTTTAGGATTTGAAATGATTGGAAAGAAAGCGGATTTATTTTCTCTATTGAGTTACTACAGTTTGCCTTTGATATGTTTGGTTTTCATTGTCAATTTGCTAGATTTGATATCTTCAAATATAACACATAATCCACAATGGGCCACAATGGAGTAAGGAAATGCAATGGAGTTTAGATATTTCCCCAGAAGAAGAATGAAAGTTTGATAATTCATTGTATGAACTTCCAAGTATGGATGGGATCAGAATGTATATACTGACACCTCTTTTCACTTTTAGTCCCTTCATATTAAATGAGGATGGTTTTCCTTTCTAGGAGGAAGGTCTATTTAAGTGAAGTTGGAAATAAATGGCCTGTGGGCTAATTTCTGCCAGCTTGTGGTTTTTTGTTGTGGTTATTGTTGAGACAGAGTCTCACTCTGCTGCCCAGGCTGGAGTACAGTGGCATGATCTCCGCTCACCGCAACCTCCACATCCCGCGTTGAAGCAATTCTACTGCCTCGGCCTCCAGAGTAGCTGAGATTACAGGTGTGTGACACCACACTAGCTAATTTTTGTATTTTTGGTAGAGATGGGATTTCACCATGTTGGCCAGGCTGGTCTTGTACTCCTGACCTCTCAGGTGGTCTGCCCACCTCAGCCTCCCACATTGCTGGGATTACAGGCATGAGCCACCACGTCCGGCCATTTTTTTTTTCTACACAAAATTCTTTTTCATTAGGTTTAATTAATTCAAATAGTAAGAGACTTCACAATGTTAAAAAATATATTGATATCTGAACTTACTTGGAAAATTACAAGATCTGGGAAATTCTGTGCTAATTTCAAGATAGCAACAACCAGCTGGGAACACAGCTCAGCTCCTTTAACTAGTACCTATGTTCTAGTTCGCTACAGATCCCATCATTTGCAGAACACATGTACAGGTATCTATAACCAGCATATACCCAGTCATTTATATTTTTAGTCTGGTTCTTATAGACATTCGAGTTTGAGATCACTGCTCACAAAATCCCTATAGCTGTACAAACCACAGTAATAATCTAAAACAATGACAATGATCCTGAAGAAAGAAAGATGAACTTTGAATGTCCCAAAAGCAAGGGCAAAGCAGGTGGCGTATTTCAACTGCATGTAGAATTAATCCATCCTCATTTCTTTTGTTTTCCTGTTTGCATTCTGTGTTTTCTCACATCAATTGCTGCTGTGTGTTTTCCTGCAATGTTTAGTTAACATTGTAAACAAACACCTTATTTTCTATTAAATTATTACTCAAGAATTACACTAACTCTGGCATCTGGAAATGCAGCATTTTGTCTACTACCAAATGTCCATGTGGTTCAGTGGCCTGGTAATTAAAATGACACCACCATGACACATACACAAGCTAAAATAAAAATCTAAAGTAAGTAGGTACTTCCAAACATACAGAAATAAGACATTCCCCAGGGAAGCAATAGGATGCAGAAAATGTAATAAAGATCTAGAAGTCAGGAAGGTCTAGATTTTAATCTTGCTTCAGTACTTATACAATCTTAGATAAGATATTCTTCTTGGATGACAATCAGTTTCCTCGTCTGTAAAATGCTTTTTCGTTCAGAGTTCTGTGAGGAAAAAACTATGCTCATTATAACAGAAGACATTTTGTGAACTATAAATCAAGGGATAATATTGATGGTAATTGTCTTAAAAATCCAACTGATAAAGTAAAGCTGGTGATTTTCTGCTGCTATATGTTCACATTTATATTTCAAGGATTTGACCAGGCCCTGAAATACTCAATCTACTCTACTTCAGCATATGCAACTAAGCATGCAATTGCAAAAAATAATTGAGCTCTTTAAGTCCATTGATAATACTTAATTCTATGAATATGCATGTGGAGAATAATACAATTTCCACAGGGTGCCTAATGTCAGGCTGTAGAGAAGGAGAAGCTGATTTCCATTTGGAAACTAAAGCAAACCCATCATTAAACATCCTGGATGAGAACTGACAAGGTGAATTATTACAAACTCTAAGCAAACTTTACAAGTACGTTTAATTAAACAAGAGTCTATTCGTTTTTGCCATCTCATTTAGAAGCATTTATTTAGGTGTAGCATTTCTACTTAAAGACTTGGTTAGTCACTATTTTTGACTCTATTACTGGCGAAACTCTACGCATGCTCTCTGACTTCTCTAAGAGGTCCTATTTATAATCAGTGTATTCTTCTCTGGTTGAAATTAAAATAAGAAAGTTTTAACAGATAAACACCACTTTGGATCTAAAATGTAAAGTGGCTTAGTTTGGGGGTTTTTGAAATCCTGGATGACATGGCAAATCAATTACATTATTTCTGCCTCAATAGGTAATGCTATGAAATGGGAAGATTTCTGCCAGCTCCTTCTTCAGAATGGTTGTTGGCATCTGTGTGTGTGTGTGTGTGTGTGTGTGTGTATGTGTGTGTGAATTGCACTATATAAGGTAAAGGTTTGTGGGGCTTATGTCCTAAAATTACAGAGTGAGGCTGACTTAGGAAGAGATGAACAGAAACAGTTCTCATGGAGCTTTGCTGAATATTTTGCAGAGCACACTGACAATACGAAGAGATGTCTCTGAAGCCTTCACTTGCTTGATTTAAAACAGAGTGTAAGAGCCTGGCATTACCCAGATTACATTTATTAACAATACATAAGAGCTCCTTGTGAAGGCTCATATTATGTGATTACTCATTCAATCAATGAAAAAAATGTTCAATAGTTTTTTAATCCTCACATTGGGCCAAGGGGCAATATGAGCAGTATCCTGTGGGATGTCCATTTATACAAAATGAGAAATAAAGAATCACAAAAGTCACATAACTTGACCAGAGCGCCATTGCTTATCAGTAGCAGAACTGGAGTTTGCACCCAGATGCAGGAAGCTTCAAGGCCTGTTTTGCACCATGCTATTTGGAAATCATACACAATACCAAGAAGAAAAAATTCAAAGAAACAACCCATAAGGAAAACAACACAAATATCCATCAACTGATGAACGAAAAAAAATAAACATGCTATATCCATACAATGGAATATTATTTGTCAACAAAAAGGAATAAAGAACCGATACATTCTGTGGCACGGATGAACTTCAAGAACATCATGCTAAATGAAAGACATCAGTCACAAAATACTACATATTGCATGATTTCATTGACATGAAATGTCTAGAATAGGCAAATCTAGGGTCACAAAGTAGATTGATGGATGCTGCTTAGGGCTGGCAGTTGTGGAGGGGAATGGGAATGACGGCTAAGAGTTCTGAATTTCTTCCTGGGGTGATAAAAATACTCTAAAATTGATTGTGCTGAAGGTTGCGCAAGCCTGTGATATACTACAAATCATTTAATTTTGTATTTTAGGTGGGTGAATTGCATGTTATATGGATTATGTTTTGATCATAATGTTACGAAAAATAAGTCGCAGGAGGAACATGAAGAAACATGAGTAGGGCGTGAAGAAGCGGAAAGACATGACCAACATGCATGGAGAGGGTCATTGTAGATCTCCATTGTATATTTCAATGATATCAGCAGCACTGGGTTTATCTTCATCAGAGACCATGATGCAAAATACAGTTTCATGCAAAAGCAATTGTAATAAACTTCCAAGGAAGTCACTTATGGCCTTACGGATGAACGTGGTTAAAAGGGCTTCCTTCAAAGGTTTATCTCTCCTCAAGGGGCTACACCAGACCTTTTATCCTTTTTACTCATACAAACTCATCTTGCATGAGACCCATGTGATAGTCAATCATGCTATTTGCCTTCAGGAATCCTGTATCTACTGTTACGAAGAATCTTCTGATCTTACCCTATACTGATGGACAGTCAGTCATTTTTCATAACCCCAAATCACCATCATTAGTTTGTTTGTTTTTTTTTTTCTCAGGGAAATGCACCCGGAAATTCCCCAATTGCACAGGCCTTTCATCTCCCCTCATGCCTCTCTCAAACACTCTAGTGCCTCTCTCTGCCACTCTTCTCTTCTACCCATCCTCAAGCTTAATAACACTCTCTTGGCCTAGAGACAAGAGGAGAGGCACAGATGGCACATCTTGAGAGTTAAATTGGTTTAAAATGTAGGTGTCATTTTCTTCATGAAAGTTAAGAGGAGAAATAATTTACAATTCTCTATGAAACCATTATTTTAAATAGAGGGAAAACAGGTAAGGGTATCACGTTTCACATGTTTTAAAACATGCAGCTGTTCTTGTGTATATCACTTAAAGAAGAAAAAGAAAATCTTTTGGTGATAAAAAATTACTTAAAAATAAAAAAACAGTTGTGGCATCATGATATAAAGAAACTTGGCCAAGGATGGAAGGAGGTTAGTGTTATGTCTATACTAATTTCAAAGTCACCACCAACTTTCTGTGTTATTCCCTGGTGCAAGCTTGTACATCTTTATAATGCCTTCAGAATAATTTATCACATAGTAAAGATTTTAAAAAATCATTATCCTTTTGATCTAAAAATCCTTATACTTCAACTTTAATATGTTCTTTCTGAAGAAGTTGCCACGTATATTTTACTCCTCCGAGAAATCAACAGCAGAGCACTCAAACAAGGTTTTAGGATCTTCTAATCCCAGTTTTTAAAACGTTATAAAAGTTTTTTGTTGTGTCTATCTACCATGACCCATACGTTCAGGTAGAAGGCGTGAAGACCTGCAAAGCATTGACAAAACTAAGCTGGGGAAATCATTAGAAGGAATATCCAGACATTTCAACTAATGATTTAAAGTTAGTTTAGTACTTAGGAGTACTTCTTGCCTATGGCAAATATATTAGCATAGCATAAGTAAGCTATGAATAACATTGATTTATGTTGTGTCTTCAGGCTACTTCAAACTGTTTTTTTTTTTTTTTTTTTAAATACCAAAAATCAAGGGTGGCAGACATTTCAGTTTGGTTTGGCATCCCAAAAAGCATTTTTGAGAAAGAAGTCACAAATGGCCCAAATGTATTAGTATTATTCTCTCAATATCAGGGATTTTAAGGCAATTTTGCTTTGCTAAAAAAAGTAATAACTATCACACACACACACACACATTCACATATGTGCACATATACACATTTTCTAAGTTGGTTAATCTTTAGAGAAAGAAACTGTAACCACAACTAAATCCATTCTCTTTTGTTCCTCATAAAGGGTTTACCTCAAATCCACCAAATCTGCACACCTTGGAGCTTTCAGGCCTTCCTATGTATTAGCTGTAAGTATATACTTCTTTTATAAGGCCCTCAGAAGACTACAAGACAGATCAAAATTAATTCAAATGATTTCACATTACTGGTCACCCAAGAGTGAATTAGGCAACAAGGCTGCATGTCTCATAGTTCTGATGCTGCTGGCTCTGAAGTCTCTTTAAACCCTTGTTAAGCTATAGAGTAGTTTTTGTTTGAAAATCCCTTCTATAGGAGAACAAAATACATTGAAAATATGAATGGCTATTTACCATTTATTATGTGCTAGGAACTGTGGCATGCCTTTGGTGTATCAAGATGTTCCATTCTATGTACCTTGGAAAATTTCCTCATGTTACGGGATGGGAGAAGGAGAAAGAGACAATCTATACTTCAGCCAAAGTGAGGGATGGGAGACATTAATCTCTTCGCAAGTCAGACAAGTCATTTCCTTCTAACTCTTGCTTACCATATGCGTGTCTCAAAACTCTAAATATATCCATACTTGATACATGTTCACATCATTATGTTCTGTGTATTATTGTAAGCATTAAACCTTCGTACACACTTCTCATTGTATAGGACTGTATGCACGAACCCATGCATTCTCAAATTTAGAGCCAGTTTAAGGGATTTTTCAGGGGTAAATGTTTCTACCTATGATTATGCTTTTACCTCCTGGTTGAGAATAGAACCTAAGGAAGACGCAGTGCTCATATAATACATTAGCTTATATAATCCCACTACAACCTTCTAAAATGGATATTTATATTCTCTTTTGTCATTTAACCGATGACCAAGGAGAATCTCAGAAAGATAAAAAAAATCGCTGATCACCCAGCTTTTACTTAGAAGAGATGGGATTCAAATTCAGGTGTGTCTCAATTCAAAACCTAACTGTTTCTCTTATTTTAAAAAATGGTACTGACAATCTTCTCTTATTTTGAAGGGACTATTAAAAAGCTATAGCACTATATGATGATTAGGTAATCAAAATAAAGGGGAGAGAAGGGCCATTAAATATGCATTTGTTGGTTGTGGGGGGGTGACATGGGATGGGAAGGAGAATATACCCTCTATAAGTTCTGTTTTTATCCACCTTTCTTTCTCCTCTGTCACTTAAGGAAATGACAAAGACAAGAGAAAGTTAAAACTGAAAAAACCCAAACTATCAAACTATAATACAAACTGATTTTGTCAGTGAGTTTTATGCTATTTCTCAAAATTTAGAATGTCAGTGTTCTAATAGGAGAATTTATTCCCATACCCAAAGCCGGAAAATAGGGGTTTTCTTAGATTAAAAAATATTATTCAAATGAATCACTGAAACCTATTTACCATCAACAATCTGATGCAACTTCTGAGTAACTCCCTCAAAGAGGGCAGTGGCTTTGATTAAAATTCACTGTTTAAGCTTGCAGAGGAGGTACGTTTTTAAGCTAAGTGCATTAGCCTTTTATTTAGAACATTTTACACTCTGTCCTTGTAAAAATTTAAAGACTTCTTGTTTAATGGTAATCCTCAAATGCTATATAAATTATGAGAATCTTACTGACTGCCCATGATTCTCAGCAAACACAATTTTTAGAATTGTAATTTGAGTAATTCCAAGCATCAGCCATGCTTGGATGACTCTCCATAAGCATCCTTGCTCCAAGGATGCCTCTCCATAAGCATCCTCGGATCAAGGTCCTCCAGGACAGAATATGATGAAAATTGTCAGTTAGAATCACTCCCATAGGTTGAAAACTTCAGAATACATACAGCATGGGACAGACACTGTTAGATTGTCTACCGTATATGAGGCATTAGTACAGAAAATGCAGGATCTCTACATATGTACAGGATGTAATGTTCCCTCAGCTTTTATTTTTTTATACCCTCCTCTTCGTTAGGCTTTTTAAAAATTTATTTCTTTATTTCTTAAGAGACAGAGTCTCACTCTGTCACCCCAAGCTAGAGTGCAGTGGCAAAATCACAGTTCACTGCAGCCTCAACGTACCGGGCTCAAGCAATCCTTCTGCCTTAGCCTCCCAAAGTGCTAGGAGTGCAGGCATGAGCCACCATGCCCAGACTTTGTTAGGCATTTTAATCAAGCATCTACAAGAACCACACTTTAGAATATTCCATCAAATGTTATCAGTGTCAAATCCAAAGGCACTTTCTCATTCTTCATCCTAATTAAATATTTTTTGACTTACGGCACAGTTGACCTTGCTCTACTTAATTGCCCCTTCTGCCAAGAAGAGGATAGATTCGCCCTTATCCTTTCTCCGCCTCTTCCACTGACTCACCTTCCTTGGACTGTTCCCTAAAAGGGAGCATTTCTAGGTTCGTGTCCTTGGCCCTGGTCCCTTTACATTCCCTCTGCCAGACATCTCATCCCCTGATGTAGCCCCACTTAATCAGTCCACTCCTTTGTTAATAACCTTCGGTGGCCCACATTCACTTCCATGGTAAAGTCAAAATACTTTGCTATGCAATTCTACATTTTCCAAAAGCTGGCTCAGGATTAACTTTCTAGTATCTTCCTTGTTCGCTTTCAATTTCTCTCTCACTCCACTATTTCTTTATTTCCCCATCATACCACGTAAGAGCTCTGAATTTATAGTATCTTTGTATTCTCAGCTTAATATGTGATCTATTCTGTTTCTTAACAAGAACAATCTTCCTCTAGCTCAAAGCCGAGTCCAAATATTAACTTCTTTGTGCAACCTTTAATCATGGTGTACTATGTAAATGTTGCCTATACCAGGTAGTAGATATTACATTGAGCCCATTTCAAATATTTTACTAATTTACTCTTCACAACAAAGTCATGACTTGGTTCTTCCACCATACCAGTGCAGAAAATTCTACTCAGAGAAATGAAGTAATTTCCACATCCCAAAAGCTAGGAAGTGACAGAACTGAGTTTTACACCCAGACAGTCTCATTCCAAAGAAATGTGCTTAATTACTGTGCTATGCTACCTCCTGTCACCATTTAGGTCTTTCTTCCTAGGATGCGAATTGCTTGGGGGCAGGGATTTTGTGAAATTTATCTTTGTATTTCCAGTTCTCAGCATGTAGTAGATATTCAATAAATGTTTGATGACTTATGTTGAGAATGAGCGATGCTGCAGCATTCTGCTGTAGTTAAAGGCGCTCTGCACTACAGCCTGCGATTGGACTTCTTGCATATTTTGATCCTACATCCCTCTCCCGCTCCTCGCTCTGCTCATCCTGGCTTATTATTGGCTTTGATCCGTTTCACAGCTCCTTTTATCATCAACTCTGTGAGTCTGGGATGGTTGCATCTCTATATTTACTGGATTAGACTTCTTAATTAATATTTAACTCCCTTTCCTTGAAGAACAAAATGAAAGCAAAAATGAAATCGCCTGCTAGAATTCCTTTTTGATATACGAGGCAGACCTCCCACTTGTGACAGGTTCCCAGAAAAAGAGGACAGTCACTTTAAGTGAAAATTATCTAATCCCCATCGCCTTTAACATCAGATCAATGCAAGAGCAGGGATTTACATATCTGCCCAAGGACCTGATAGCCAAGGGTTATGAAGGAGACACAGAAATCACATTTAATCATTTGCATGTGGTAAATCTATAAGCTTTCAAAGCAGTATACATTGATCAAATATGGCAAAAATTATTTTAAAAACAGTAACACCAAAAATAATCAGTACTATGCATGAATTGTTTACTACGTGCCAGGCACTTCGCTAAGAGCTTGATGTACTAGCCCATCTCATTTAATAATCACAACAGGAATAAGAGAAATGGGGCTGGGTGCTGGTGGCTCACGCCTGTAATCTCAGCACTTTGGGAGGCCAAGGCAGGTGGATAACTTGAGGTCAGGAGTTCGAGACCAGCCTGGCCAACAGGGTGAAGCCCTCTCTCTACTAAAAATACCAAAATTAGCTGGGCATGGTGGTGCATGCCTGTAATGTCAGCTACTTGGGAGGTTGAGGCAGGAGAATCTCTTGAACCTGGGAAGCAGAGGTTGCAGTGAGCCAAGGTGGTGCCAACTGCACTCCAGCCTGCACAACAGAGCAAGACCCTCTCAAAAAAAAAAAAAAAAAAAAAAAAAAAGAAAAGCAAAGAAAACAAGAAAGAATAAGGGAAGGGGACAATTATTATCCACACTTTGCAGAAGAAAATTGTGTTTTGAGAGCTTATTGGTAATTTGCCGATGTCATGGAGCTGATAAAGGACAGAGTTAAGGTTTAAACGCGCCCTCAGCTCAATTTCTGCACTATAGCCTCGATTGTCTTCATATCAAAAATTATGATATTGACACCCAGAGAGATTTAGGCTTGTTGCCCTTGGAACAGTAATGGCCATATAGCTAGTTGGTCGCAGAGCAAGGACAAGAAATCACATCTCTAGACTTTTTCTACTAAGCCCTCGGACATCTCCCATTAGTATGTTACACCATCATAGTGCATGGAATATATATAGTTCTCATATTTGCTTCATAAAATACATTGGAAGTTGAAACAAGACTATGGTCATAGGCATAGTTTTCCTGGGAGAGATAGTAATAGAAATCTTTGATATTTTTAAAGGATTAAAGCCCACTTAGTGGATTCTAGAGAAAATCATTCTGAGACATGTTTTAGAGCCTTTTTCTTGATATGAATTTCAGAGAAGCAAACAAAGATATATGAGGTTAAGTTGCTATTCTGGTATCTTCAAATTGCAGATACCATTTCTTAACCTACTCTTTCAGCAGGAATAGAAACAGTATTTTGTATCCTATTGAATAAGATACATATTTCTTTAGAAGGTATGATATAATCACCTTCCCATGGTTCTCTCAATCCCTTCCTTGTTGGTTTGTTAATTCACCACATTATTAATCTCTTCAAGATAAGAAAATTATTATCTCTTCAAAATGAGAAAGGTCAGTTTTATATTGAATCATGGACACACACATACTCAGTGCTCTGTTTGCAAGAAAACCTATCAATCACGGGTCCATATACGTTGCTTTATAAATGATTTCACTATCATTTTCTTTCATTAGTTAATTTTCAGAAGGTTTTGTGATTATTTTGAGAAAAACTTTGTTAAGTTAAATGAATAAGGACTTAAGTCTCCTGATAAGTATGGTTTTACCAAGATAATAGTTTCTTATCTTTCATTTTTTTGAATTTGCCTTTCTGTTTTCCTTTCTTCATTTTCCTGCATTCTCTCTTATTCTCCCTACTTCCCTTCCATGGTTTTGTGACTCATTCCGACAAGCAATGTGGTAGCCTTTGGAAACATACATAAATAAGATGTTGTCCCTATATTCAAGATTTCTTACGGTGTGTTAGAAAATGTTTCTTCTTTCTCTCTGCACTCAGCAAGGACATCTGATTCTGTTTATTAAAGGAAGACTCCATTACTTCTCCAGCATCAAAAATTGATCAATGCCTTAATTGAGAAATAGATTGGGGATATTTCTCCAGGATCAATGATGAAACTGTCCACCAGGACTGAACCACACTTTTGCTAGTTCTTCTAACCCCATCCATCATCAGGAGTTAAGAAAGGTGCCCAAGATCCATCTCTCCCTAGCCCTTGACATTCAAAGCCTTGCCTTCACTGTCTGCCTTCACCCTTGTCCTGTCTACTGTCCCTCTGTATGTCAATCATTGAAAAAAGTCTTAACCATTTATCCAAATGCTGATTTCATGGTCTTGCTCCAGTACAAGTCTTGTTCTTCCTAAGGACACTACTTTCCCTGGAGTAGTTACAGGTGGTGGAAGTTTTTCCTCCCTGTGCCGTCATACCAATGGCACTGAAGATATAAAAGAGATACATACTGCTTCTTGTCCTTGGTACAGTATGATGCTTCAACGCTATGTAGATATCCTCAGCTTTGCATCTCTTGCCATCAGATTTTATCACATTACCTCTCATTCTTGCTGTCATTCACTGACACCCCTATTTGAACAACAACCTCCCATTTTCCCCTTCTCTCAACCCCTGGCAAATTTCATTCTACTCTCTGCTTTTAAGAGTTTGATTATCTTAGATACTTCATATAATTGGATGCATGCTGTACACGTTCTTCCGAGATTGGCTTATTTCCCTTACATAATGTTCACAAGGTTCATCCATGTTATATCCTACGGCAGGATTCCTTTCTTTTTATGGCTGAATAATATTCTATTGTATGTATGCACTACATTTTCTTTATCTATTCATACACTGATGGACATTTAGGTTCTGCCCACATCTTGGTTACTGTGAATAATGCTGCAATGACTTTGGGAGTACATCTATCCCTTTGAGATCCCAATTTTAATTCTTTTGAATAAATACCAAAAAGTGAAAATGCTAGATCATATGGAAATTCTATTTTAAATTTGAGGAAACTCCATAATGTTTTCTATAGTGGTTGTATCATTTTATATTCCCACCAACAGTATATAAAAGCTACAATTTCTCAACATCCTTGACAACACTTATCTCTTGTTGTTGCTTTTATAATGGCCATCCTAACAGATGTGTGAGATGATATCTCATTGTAGTTTTGATTTTTATTTCCCTGGTTATTAGTGATGTGGAGTATCTTTTCACATACAGCAAGTCCTCACTTAAAATTATCTATAGGTTCCTGGAAACCGAGAGTTTAAGTGAAAGGATATATCACCACACCATTTTTTTTTCTCATCAACTTTATACCTTAGGGATGCCGAACAAAATGACATCATTCAAGAGTCACTGTACTTTGTTTTCCTTAAAGTTACAATTTCCAAGAACTTATTGATGAGATTCAGTGAGGACTTGCTATATTTTTGGCCATTTGAATGTCTTCTTTGTAAAAACCAAAAGCTTTCCTTCTAAGATCAAGAACACTACAAGGATACATGCTCTCACCATTTCTATTCAACATAATGCTGGAAATCTTAGCAAAGTAAGTAGACAAGAAAAGGGAATAAAAGGCATCCAAGTTAGAAAGGAAGAAGTAATGCTATCTCCATTTCCAGATGACACAATCTTATATGTAGAAAACCCTAAAGACAAAAAAAAAAAAAAGAAAAAGAAAAACCCAACCCCACAACTTGTTAGAACTGACAAACAATTCAGTAAAGTTGCAGGATACAAAATGAACATACAAAAATTAGTCATATTTCTATACACTAACACTGAAATATTTGAAAAGGAAACTAATAAAAAAAATCAATTATAATAGGAGCAAAAATATATTTAGGAATAAACTCACTCAAGGCAGTGAATGACTTGTCCAGTGAAAACTACAAAACTTTTATGAAAGAAATTAAAAGAGACACAAATAAATGAGAAGACATCCCATGTCCATGGATTGGAAGGCTTAATATTGTTAAAATGTCCATACTATCAAAAGCAATCTACACCTCCAATACATGCAATCCCTACCAAATTCCAATGACATTTTTTACAGAAATAGAACAAATAATCCTAAAATCCATGTAGAACCATAATCTTGGTTCAAAGCCAAAGCAATCTTGAGAAAGAAGAGCAAAGCTGGAGGCATCACATTTTCTGATTTTAAAATACATTACAGCCTGGCCTGATGGCTCACACTTGTAATCCCAGGATTTGGGGAGGCTGAGACAGGTGGCTCGCTTAAGTTCAGGAGTTTGAGACCAGCCTGGGCAACATGGTGAAACCCTGTCTGTAAAAATATAAAAAAATTAGCCGGGCATGATGGCATGCGTCTGAAGTTCCAGCTATTTGGGAGACTGAGGCAGGAGAATCACTTGACCCCAGGAGGCAGAGGTTGCTTCCTGAGCTGAGATCACACCACTGTACTCCAGCCTGGGTGACAGAGTGAGACTCCATCTCCAAAAAACAAAATAAATAAAGAAATAAATTTATATTTATTTATAAGTCTATATGTCAAATTGACACACAAAATAGTGTTCAAAACAGTATGGTACTGGCATAAAAACAGACACTTAGACCAATGGAACAAAACAAATTGCTCAGAAATAAAGTCACGTATATATAGTCAACTGATCTTCAACACAGATCCAAGAATACAAAAAGAAGATAGGATAGTCTCTTCAAAAAATGATGTCAGAAGAATCAGATAGTCACATGTGAAAAAGATGAATTTGGATCCTTATCTTACACCATACACAAAAATAAATGTGAAATGATTATAGACTTAAAATGTAAGACCTGAAACTGTAAATCTCCTAAAACAAATTGGGAAGAACTTCATGACTTTGGTCTTGGCAAAGATTTCTTGAATATGACATCATGGGCACAAGCAATAAAAGCAAAAATAGGTGGGACTACATCAAACTCAAAAGCTTCTGCACAGCAAAGAATACTAGCAACAAAATGAAAAGGCAGTCTATGGAATGAAAGAAAATATTTGCGTGCCATATATGAGTTAAGGAGTTAATATCCAAAATACATAAGGAGCTCCTACAACTCAATATCAGAAAACCATATAGCCTTATTTTAAAATGTGCACAGGATTTGATATTAATCTTCAAGGAATCGTTTGCAGACACCTCTCAGCTAATACATCCAGAAATACTCCTACCTTTACCTTCAAAATACATTGAGAATCAGATCACTTCTTCCTACCGCTATTGTCCTAGATAGACACTGTTATCTCTTGTCTTGGTTACTGCAATAGCCTCCTGTTCTCCCTACTCTTGTCTTCTTCCACTATATTCTCAACACAATAGCCCGAGCGATCTTTTTACATGGGAAGTCAGATCATGACATTCTTACGCTCAAAACTCTGTCTGGATACTTATTTCCCTCAGAGTGTAGTAGTGTGATCTTGGCTCACTGCAACCTCTGCCTCCTTGGTTGAGGCAGTCTTGCCTCCTGTGAAACAGAATAATGGAGAGGGGAAAAAAGACTGTGGGTTGAGAGATGACAAAAGCCACACCAAAACCAGAAGCCCTCAGGGAGCCCTAAAGAAAATCACACCAACAAGAATGAACAAAGAACTACCTTGTGCAAATCACTGATTTCAGTCTCTTGTGTGTTCTTTCTTCTCTACCCAACACTTAAGGACTACTCAGAGTTTGTTCCTGGCCCCCTCCTCTTCTCTCTCCACTTTTCCCCTTGGGTGAACTCATCTAGTTTCCTGGATATATACAGACCCCTGCTAAGCTGCTGATTCTCAAATTGACATCTCCAGTCTAGATCTCTTTTGCAGGTTCCAGTCTTAATAATTACACAATTACCTACATTGCCTTTCTATTTAGTTGTCTTATTTAACAATGTCTAAAATGAATAAGCCCCACATCCTATCTTCTCCAAGTATTCCTCATCTTAATACTTAGGAGTGCATCCAGTATTGAAAGTTAGAAATCCTTGAGAGTGTTTTTTTGGTTTTTGTTTTGTTTTGTTTTGTTTTGTTTTTGATGGAGTCTTACTCTGTTGCCCAGGCTGGAGTTCAGTGGCACCATCTTGGCTCACTGCAAACTCTGCCTCCTGGGTTCAGCCAATTCTCCTGCCTCAGCCTCTCGAGTAGCTGTGATTACAGGCACAAGCCACCACATCCAGGTAATTTTGTATTTTTAATAGAGATGGTGTTTCACCATGTTGGTCAGGCTGGTCTTGAACTCTTGACCTCAAGTGATCGGCTCGCTTCAGCCTCCCAAAATGCTGGGGTTACGTGCATGAACTACCGTGCCCAGCCAGGAGCTCTTGCTTTTCTTTTCTCAATTACTACATTCAAACTGTCATCAAGTTCTGTATACTCTAGTTCCAAAATTCATCTCAAATCATTTACTTCTCTACTCTGGTGAAGGTTACACCATTTCCCCTAAATTTTTGATGAAATGGATAAATAAAATGCTAAAAAATTTCAAAGGAGTGGGAGTACACCTGTAGTTAAGGAAACCAGAATGATTTCATAGAGGGCATGGCACGTTAGATAATTCTTTGATAATGGATAGGGATGTAACGGATAGGTGGGGATGTAACGGATTTGGGGATACCACTGTAGACAAAGGGAACGGGGGGACAATGGCACAGAGGGAAAGAGTATGCTCTGGAAAAAAAATAAGTAGCCCAGTTGGGCTGGAGCTGAAAATATATTTAGAGGAGAAGTGGGAGCAAGGGCTAAAAACATAAAATTGAACTACATTGTGGAGGGCCTGAAATACCACAGTGGGACAGATTAAGTTGATTTGTATACTTCCTGCTTTCCCGATGTGCCTTGTTGTTCATGGTCATAAATGTGTATCAGCGGAAATGGAAGACAACCTGTACTCTCTTAATTGTTCTGCATTTCACTGGGGTCTTTTCCATTCTAAATGTACAAGGGGATGCCCCAGAATATAGAAATGTTTTCTACTGTTTTTATTCTATAACATCAATTATTAAGCAACACTGTATATTAGCAGAGCCATATACTTATTATAATAGTAATTGCTTCCACATGCTTATTTTCAGAGTCTTTTCTTATGTACTGAGATATTTATCTTGCCTGCAGAACTACCTATTTTGTGAAAATACCAATAGCAGGGCCACCACTGTGTTTATGATTACTAACCTCATTGAATCAAAGGCACCACAGATGGAGGAAGTTTTAAGAATATTTAATGCATAATTTACTCGATTCTATCTCCTCAAGGTGCCTTGCAGATTGTCCTAGTACATGTGAGTTTCCTTTCATCATGTGGAATGCAATTCTATCCTTGGTTTGTTATAAATTAACAATCTGATATAAAGTCCTGCATTCCAAACAATAGCTGACATATTTAATATGGAAAAAAATTTCCCCACTCTACTTAAAGCTAGCATTTCTTCTTTGGTCACTGCGACAATTTTAAATTGCTTTCAAGTTAGCCCTGATTCCTGAGGCAACTCCGTAATATATTTGGTGTTCTATCCCACAGAAAATAAGTCGCATGCTTTTGAAAATGTAGCCAAGTGATTTTCACACCAATAAGTGAACATTTTCAAGCCTTTGTATAAACAACAAGGTACAATAGGACCTGGGATCACTGTAGACATTAATCTGGGATCACTGTAGACATTGTAAAAAGCTAATACAAACTAAAAAGTGAGATGCGTCGTCCCAATATCTTTTCATATGGAGAAGAAATACAAATCATGAAATAAAAAATACATGTAGACAATGAATACATGAAGAGTTGCTCAGATTAAAGTGGAGGGAAGCCAGAATAAAAATATTATGATCCATAATTTGGTAAAATATTAGTGATCATTCCCAGTGACTCCTGAGCTCAAGAACCCCGTGTGCCTGTTGATTCTCCCACAGTGCTGGTGCAAGAGTTCCTCTGAGAACACTGGTTGAAAAGGATTGCAATTTCACATAGCTGTCTATGTTCTAACTCTTCTAGGAATTCATCCTAAGAAAACAGTCAGGGATGTCCACATGAATGTAGCTATAAGGATGTTATTCATCACATTGCTCTTTACTGCAACTAAAATAAAAATTAGTTAAATGTACAATGTAAGGAAATTGAGGAAATGGATTCCATTAAACGAGTACTATGCTCCTCTTAAATATTGAAGAAAATATTTAATGTCACGGGGAAATGATTTTAGTTCATTTCCAAAAAAAATTGACGCTACATAGGACTTGTAAAACATGCCAACTCTGTAAAATTATTAATCTCCCTCTCTCTTTCTCTCAGACAGATACACAGACCAAAGGATATATGCCTCAAAATATTAACCATAGTTAGTGTTGGTGTCAAATTATAGGCGATTTCTATTCTTTTTCATGCCTATATGTATGTATATATGTTATATATGCGCTATATATGTACATTTACTTTGTATAATTCTATGTTATATAGTTAATACACATGTATATCTAAATATAATGCATATAAAACATATAGATATCTGACTTTGGACAGTGTAAAGATTTAACAATAAAGATTGAACTTTTTCAGAAATGGTTAGTATTAAAGTGAAAAACTGCTAGCATTAGGATTCTGTTTTATTTTGAGAGTCCAAATGGGCTGAGAATCTTTAGAAAGTATCACAGAGAACAATATTTTTTATCAAATTCTGTAGGACCTGATAAATATATTTACTCTTACAAAGTAAGGGAGAATGAGAGTAATAAAATGTAGTACTCATCTTTAAAAAGTTAGAAAAAGCACAACACAATTATATCAAGCACTCTCTCAGACCACAGTGAAATAAAACTAGAAATAAACTCCAAAAGAAATCTCAAAACCATGGAAATACATGGAAATTGCATAACCTGTACCTGAATGATCACTGGGTCAAAAATGAAATCAAGATGTAAAGTAAAAAATCATTCGAACTGAATGACATGACACAACCTATCAAAATCTCTGGGACACAGCAAAGGTGGTTCTAAGAGGAAAGTTCATAGCCTTAAACCCCTACATCAAAAAGTCTGAAAGAACACAAACAGACAGTCTAAGGTCACACCTCAAGGAGCAAGAGAAACAAGAACAAACCAAACCCAAACCCAGCAGAAGAAAGAAAATAACCAAGATCAGAGAAGAATTAAATAAAATTGAAGGAAAAAAATACAAAAGATAAATGAAACAAAAGCTGGCCCTTTGCAAAGATGAATAAAATTGATAGACCATTAGCAAGATTAAGGAAAGAAGAGACAAAATCCAAATAAGCTCAATAAGAAATGAAACGGGAGATATTACAACTGACATCACAGAAATACAAAAGATCAGTCAATACTACTATGAACACCTTTATGTGCATAAACTAGGAAAACTAGGAGAGATGGATAAATTCCTGGAAAGGTACAACCCTCCCAACTTAAATCAGGAAGAATTAGATACCCTGAACAGACCAATAACAAGAAGTGAGATTGAAATGGTAATTAAAAATTACCAACAAAGAAAAGTTCAGGACCAGACAGATTCACGGCAGAATTCTACCATTCAAAGAAGAATTGGTACCAACCCTATTGACACTAATCCACAAGACACAGAAAGAGGGAACCCTCCCTAAATTATTTTATGAAGCCAGTATCACCTTAATATCAAAACCAGGAAAGGACATAACCAAAATGAAAACTACAGATCAATATCCCTGATGAACATAGATAATAAAATCCTTAACAAAATACTAGCTAACCGAATCCAACAACATATCAAAAAGATAATCCACCATGATCCAGTGGGTTTCATACCATACCAGGGATTCAGAGATGGTTTAACATATGCAAGTCAATAAATGTGATTCACAGCATAAACAGAATTAAAAACAAACATCATATGATCATCTCAACAGATGCAGAAAAAACATTTGAAAAAAATCCAGCATCACTTTATGATTAAAACTCTCAGCAAAATCGGCATACAAGGGACATACCTCAAAATAATAAAAGCCACCTGTGACAAACCCACAGCCAACATAATACTGAAAGGGAAAAAGTTGAAAGCATTCGCTCTGAGAACTGGAACAAAGCAAGGATGCCCACTGTCACCACGCCTCTTCAACATAGTACTGGAAGTCCTAGCCAGAGCAATCAGACAAGAGAAAGAAATAAAGGGCATCCAAATCTGTAAAGAGAAAGTCAAACCATTGCTGTTTGCTGATGATATGATTGTTTACCTAGAAAACCCTGAAGACTCCTCCAGAAAGCTCCTAGAACTGATCAAAGAATTCAGCAAACTTTCCAGATACAAAATTAATGTACACAAATCAGTAGTTCCTCTATACATCAACAATGACAAAGCTGAGAATCAAATCAAGAATTCAACCCCTTTTAGAATACCCACAAAACAAAACAAAACAAAAAAACACTCAGGAATATACCTAACCAAGGAGGTGAAAGACCTCTACAAGGAAAACTACAACACACTGCTGAAAGAAATCATAGATGGCACAAACAAATGGAAACACATCCCATGCTCATGGATGGGTATAATCAATATTACAAAATGACCACACTGCCAAAAGCAATCTACAAATTCAATGCAATTCCCTCAAAATATCACATCATTCTTCACTGAATTAGAAAAACACTCTAAAATTCATATGGAACCAAAAAAGAGGCAGCATAGTCAAAGCAAGACTAAACAAAAAGAACAAATCTGGAGGCATCATATTACCTGATTTCAAACTACACTATAAGGCCATAGTCCAAAACAGCACAGTACTAGTATAAAAATAGGCATATAAAAATGGGACAGAATAGAGAACCCAGAAATAAACCCAAATACTTGCAGGAACTGATCTTCAACAATGCAAACAAAAACATAAAGTGGAGAAAGGACACCCTTTTCAACAAATGGTGCTGAGATAATTGGCTAGCCACACGTAGGAGAATGAAACTGGATCCTCATCTCTCACCTTATACAAAAATCATCTCACGATGGATTAAGGACTTAAATCTAAGACTTGAAACTATAAAAATTCTAGAAGATAACATTGGAAAAATCCTTCTAGCCATTAGCTGAGGCAAGGATTTTATGACCAGGAACCCAAAAGGAAATGCAATAAAAACAAAGATGAATAGCTGAGACTCAATTAAACTAAAGAGCTTCTGCATGCAAAAAGGAACAGTCAGCAGAGTAAAGAGACAACCCACAGAGTGGGAGAAAATCTTCACAATCTATACATCTGACAAAGGGCTAATATCCAGAATTTACAATGAACTCAAACAAATCAACGAGAAAAAAGTAATCATCCCATCAAAAAGCAGGCTAAGGACAAGAAGAGACAATTTTCCAAAGAAGATATACAGAGGGCCAACAAACATATGAAAAAATGCTCAACATCACTAATGATCAGGGAAATGCAAATCAAAACCACAATGTGATTCCACTGTACTGCTGCAAAAATGGCCATAATCAAAAAATCAAAAAATCATAGATGTTGGCATGGATGCGGTGAACAGGGAACACTTCTCCTCCGCTGGTTGGAATGTAAACTAGTACGACCACTAAGGAAAACAGTGTGGAGATTTTTTAAAGAACTAAACATAGAACTACCATTTGATCCAGCAATTCCACTAATGGGTATCTACTCAGAGGAAAAGAAGTCTTTATATGTAAAAAGATACTTGCACATGCATGTTTACAGCAGCACAATTCACAATTGCAAAGACATGGAACCATCCCAAATGCTCATCAATCAACATGTGGATAAAGAAACTGTGAGATATATATATATCTATATATATATAGATATATATATACACTATATATATATAGATATATATATACTATATATATAGTAAAGAAACTGAGATATATATATCTATATATATATCTATAGAAACTGTGAGATATATATATCTATATATGTCCATATATATAGATATATATATATAGAGAGTATATGGAATACTACTCAGTCACAAAAAGGAATGAATTGATAGCATTCACAGCATGATTCTAAGTGAAGTAACTCAGGGATAGAAAACCAAACATCATATGTTCTCACTCATAAGTGGGAGTTAAGGTATGAGGATGCAAAGGCATAAGAAAGACACATGGACTTTGGGGACTCAGGGGGAAAGGTGGGAAGGCACTGAGGGATGAAATACTGCAAATAGGATGCATATACTGCTTGGGTGATGGGTGCACCAAAATCTCACAAATCACCAGTAAAGAAGTCACACATGTAAACAAACACCACCTGTTCTCCAACAACCTATGGAAATAAAAAAAAAATTAAAAAACAAACCTAAGAAAATCCCACAATATAATCCAAAAGTTAAAATGAGGAAATGAAAAAATATGATAAAGATGAATGTAATGAGAAAGAAAAATTAAAGTACATAAAGACAAATAGAAAGCTTGAAAAAAAAATAGATGTCTTTCAAGCCTGATTAAAAAACATGAGAGATAAAAATATAAAAGATTAGAGATGAGAAGGGAGACATAACTATAGTTACAGGAGCAATTAAACAAATTGCATGAGAATATGACTCATGAAGAAGCGGCAAGGATATAGAAACAGAAATAATCTTCAAGAAACTATTAATCAACCTGGAATAGTTCTAGCCAATGTTCACCTACAACACACTTACTGTGCCCTTAAAAATAATATTATGACTTCTTTCCTTGTACAAAGCAATATTTGATGCTACTTTATTATTTAATCATTTGATTAAATATTATAAACACTGGAGTCTAGCTGTTGTAACACTGTATTCTACATGTAAGCAGGATAGATTGCACTGTAAGGTACACTCCCTACATTGCGAGAGTGTGGGGTTATGTACTTCCTCCTATTTTCCTGCTATTCAGCATAAAATTAAATGCCTTTTAAATTTTATCATCTTAGTTACTAATATTCAGCATTCATATGCTAGTCAGAGGTTAATTTCTCCTACTGAAATGCCAAGAAGCAGGTAGACTCTGTGGTATAAGGGTTTCTGGAGTCCTTGTACCTGCACTGCTCTTCTCTTTCTGATATCACTTCTAACTTTGTTACTTTCCATCCAAACACGTGTGTGTGTGTGTGTGTGTGTGTGCGCGCGCTGTATCTGTGTGTTTCAATCAGATGCTTCCTAAAATATTGCAGTCTTTGCTCACATAAACTTTCAATAGTTCTGTATTGTCTGCTTGATCAGACCTTAACTCCTTAAGATGAAGCTCGCAGCTCTTGGTCATCTGATTACTACACATCTATTCATGTATTTCTACTGCTATTCAATAAAATCACTATATTCCAATTAGCCTGACTAGAGTTGGAATTTTTTCTAGACAAGAAAGTGTCCCTGAAAAATCATCATCATCTTCACCTCACCTCCCATTCTCCAACCACCATACACTCTCACTTTTCTTCATTTAGAATATTCATCATCTAATTTCCATACATAAAAGTCCTGACCCCTATTTACAACCTAATTAAAACCACACCTTCTCAAAGCTTCCCTTAGTGTACTAGTATGCTAATATAAATAATGTTTATTTTCTTCTCTCCTTATTGAGGGTATACAGGAATATCTCTGTAAATGCATGGGAGTGCTTGGTTTCTTCAAGAAACAACAAAGTCAATATTTTTGTCTATTCATCTAGGAAGTGAAAGTCAGCAGAGAGAATTGAAAGAGAAAAATAGGAATTTTGCCATAACATAGTTAGGTATGATTAGCACATATGGTCATTACCAATACAAAGACAACCAAACAGGTTGCCACAAAATAATGAATTATCCAAATATTTTGAGGAGTGAGTGGTTGCTCAGGCTTAATTTTCTGGGAAATCAAAGGTCTAAAATAATGAACGTAAGTCTTTTGGACACATCTCCAATGTACACATTTCTGTATTTATGTAACCTGTCATGTACGCTGTGTGTGTGCATGTGTATGTGTGCATATACATACACCAATAAATTACTTGCATCGTAAAACGTATTCAAAAGTTAAAATTTTAAAGAACAAGTGAAAATGAAGGTAAATTTATATGGAAGTTTTGATTATTTTTTATCCTGCACCAGTTTATCATGATGCTCAAACCACATCTTGGAGACGTGATCTCACTAGTTTTGACAAAAGGATAGAATGAAGTAATAAAGAAATTTGCTCATGGAGTAGGTGATTAGGCCCTGCTGGATGCAGGTTGGGGAGGGTAAGTGTTAGGGGAAAGGTGAGAGTTGGGAAGGGAAGAGAGACATATTGCAAATAAAGTGGATTTCCCACCAAGTCAAATATTTCTCTGACAGTTTCAAATTGGTTCGGAGCTCCGCAGAGGCAAGAGTTCTTATGTGGGACTTGAGAAAACATGGGTGTTTTTCTGTGGATTCTGACTTACATGGATGAGACAGCATCACTGGTTTAAGGGATCTCAGGCTTTAAAGGGCGTGCTCCTGGATGTAAGATGACTCACAGAGTTCAAGATGCAAGAAGGTCAACACAGGTTTCTCTTCTCTCTCTCCCCTGAAACTATACACTACAAAATGTCTACAGTGCTCATTTTGGCGTTTTCATATATGGTCTTCATACCTCTGGAATTTGATCAATTTATATTTATTAATTTCTATCCCTCTCAATAACATCCCTCTTCCCAACAAAGCACCTTCCCCACCATGCACACACAACACAGACACACAAATACAAAGAGACACACACACAATGGCTTTGTCCAATGCAGAGCAATTAGCAATTACTTGAAATCTTTTCAGAAATAAGCACCCCCCCCAAATTAACACATCTCCTCTTCTGAGAGTACTTTCCTATTTTTCACCAATATTGAATAAAACGACACATAGTTTAACTTTATATTTGTGTGCATATTAAAATGTGCATACCTAAGCATAGTGTGGTGCCTTTCAAACACCAATTTTCTTCTTTAAAAATTTGTTTCAAAGATCCTTTTTGATTATCGAATGTGTCAGTGTATTTCTTGCATAAAATACTATGAAAAAATATTTCCCTAAACTAAAAATTTTTAAAAATCCCTTTCAAAGATCCTTTTTGATTATGTCATAGTATATTTCTTACATAAAATACTACAAAAAATACTTCCCAAAACTCCTCCAGTGCCTAACTTTCTGGCTGTAAGTGAGTTCATGCCCCTTTCCTCATGATTAACACGGATGGAAAGACTGCCGTGGTGTTTATCCTTTTTGTTGCCCTCAGAATAGTATAACTCTGCATAAGTTATCTCTTAACCTACTCTTTTTCAAAGAATGCCTACTCAAATATTTCAGTCCTCCTTAGGAAACATGCTCATATTTCAGTTAACTTTTCTTCTTCACAAATAAGAAATGAGGATGGGGAGTGCAAGTCACTCCTCAATGTTCCTTGGCTGGCCTGCTTCTACACGGGTTGAAGAACATTTCTTGGTTTCTGGAACACCGTTTCTGACTCGCTGGTTCCCAGCTCAGCATGAGCTCACATTGCTCCATGTCTTTCTCTCTTGGCATACTGAAGGTCTTCGTCTATCACTGCATGTCTCTCTTCTAGCCTTCACTTTATTGTCTCCAACTTCATTGTTACAGACTCCATAAACTATTTGCTGGATCAAAACTGAACATAATTAGCACAAAGTCATTTTCCTCCTCTTTAAATGGCTTCCTCCTGAAAAGCCCTGGGGTTTTCCTCAATCAGCTGAAGTAGCTAAAGTTTTTAAAGTAGGTTTTCCCTCCATCTATTTCCAAATAGTCCACCTAACACTTTTACATTAAAATAGCTTTAAGAATATGTGTTAAATCAAATACTCTGACCTTAATTTTTCAGTACTTCAGGGCATCTACTACTTCGGAAGATGGAGATGACATATTACCCAGTTAAACTCACCCCCCACGTATACAATTATTTTATTACTTTCTAAATTAAATTGATTTTAATTTGATTTAATTTTATCGGAAGCATTTAAATCTAAATGCCTTAAAACCATTTTAGAAATTTAGAGCAAAATTAAACCCACTTTGCAGATGGAGCAAACTTACCAAAAGAAGTAACATTCTAACTCTGAATACATGAGCCCATAAAACTGCTGGGTTCTAGCTTTCTACAATTTTTATATCAGATTTCCATAAAGATTGTATGTAGGTCAAGGGTCTTAATAACTCAAGGATCAACAAAGGCTAAGTCAGACCTTAAACAACAGAGTAGCCTGGAGGAGGATCAGGTGACCTCAAATACATGGAATCTATGCAGAACTGCTACTGCTTCTAATCCTATCTGTCCCGACCGAAACCTCAACCAGTGTGACTGAATCTTCTTATGTTTTGAGAATGGCCAAAAATAAAAATTTCTAATATAAAATCTCTCACTTTCAAAACGTTGGTTGTTAATCTAAAAATGTTTGATACTGCACTAATCAAATTAAACAATTCAAACTGGATTCAGCCTGTAGATTAACATGCAGTTCGTAACTTCTGTTGTTAACTATCCCATAAACCACTTAGCCATAGCTTTTTTTTTTTTTTGAGGAGGCAGGTCTCGGCACAATATCACCCAGGCGCAGGAGTGCAGTGGCTGTGATCTCGGCTCACTGCAAGCTCCGCCTCCCAGTTGGGGCATTCTCCTGCCTCAGCCTCCCGAGTAGCTGGGACTGAAGCCACGCCACCACGCCCGGCTAGTTTTTGCCATTTTTAGTAGAGAGCGGGGTTTCACCATGTTGTAGAGGATGGTCTCGATGCGACCTCGTGATCAGCCGCCTCGGCCTCCCAAGTGCTGGGATTACAGGCTTGAGCCACATGCAGGCACTTCACAGCTTAAACTCCTTTAACATTCCTCAAACTGAGTTGATGGAAAGCAGGAAAGAACAATTTTCTAGAAAGTTCTTACAGCTAGCACTTAAATAATACTCAAAATTAAATCACAAGTAACATTCTTAGTTTCATGTATAAGTCTATATACATAATGCCCACATATCTGGAATTTCTAACCTATTTACAAATCTATTATTAATACCTGAAATTTTCTTCTACCTGCTATGTCTCAGTTTCAGAAGGGTTAATTGAAGTGCCTCATTACTTCTCATACATTCTTCTCTAACTCGTTTTACTTTGATATTATTTTTTGTGCAGGCTTCTTCTGATTCAATTGTAGAAAATTTATACTATCAACTTCCTTAGTTTTAACTCATCTCATTTATGACTTTAATTCTCAAGGCATGGCACATCTCTCCCACCTATTAGATAAATTTAATTTGATCATTGACAAACAACAACTAAACTTAAGAAAATGACCAAACAATAAGCAAAGAAAGAGTTTTCTGACTGAAGAGGCTTCCAGTTGCGAACGGACAAAAACATTTTGCTTCTTACCATTTTACTGCCTTCACAGTAAAAAGAGCAACTCAACTGAAGTTAAAGTACTGATATCAGGAACTCAGCAGCTTAAAACCAAATGATTATCCACCAAGTCCAATGTCTCCCCGAAGGCCTGGAGATTACACATGTAATAATCAGGCTGCCCTTGCCAAAAGGAAGGCTTAGTGCTTCATTTTATTTATTGTATTTATTGAATGGAGCTATTCCTTGATAGCCCCTGGGAGCATTAGCAAACATGAAAGAAACCACCAAAGGAAAGGAAAAAATATATAAATAACTAAAGACCATGCCACTAAAGTTTATAATCTGGAAAGTGCAATACTGAAATAAAGCACAGACTCCTACACTCCTCGAAGTACTCTGTTCTACTTTACAGTAATGTAAGAATTGCTTAATTTGCCAAAAAAGTAAACCTCTAAAGTTTCATACAAGTCCATTTGCAGAATATCAATCCTTTCACTTCTAGCTTTCGTATCATGCCATGTGACAATGTGATATTCTTACATTTTGCCTCTGGTTATATGTTATTATCAGCTGTGTTTTAGCATCGTAGTGATCATATATTAAGACTCCCATTAATAAGCTTTTTAAAAATAAGTTTTCTCTATAGCCTCTGATACCTGGACTTTGAGGGAATTGAATTAGAAAAATGTAAAGGAGATCATTCTTTCATTTAGGAATGGAAAAGACAGAACCTATGATATTTTGTGTTTATGTCTTTCATTTTTTTAAAATCCATGATAATTCATTTCATATTCTTCTTTATAATGGTATTCTTTTAAATGTACATGTATATAAAATAAAGCTTAAAAACACAAATTGAAATCATTGTCATCCAAAGGGCTTAAAAGTTTCTTCTGGTTTTTGTTGGTTTTTTTTTTTGGTATGTTTTTAAATTTTGTTTTGTTTTTAAGAAATTGAGGAAACAATTTGCTTTAAGTTCCATGGAAATTGGCTTCATAAAATGTGGCTAGAAAAGAAATCATCCCATATCAACATTAAGCACAGTTAAATATGAATGTATGCCTTTTGTAGCTACCTCTTTTACTATTCTTGCCATTGCCTTTTCACTTCCTTAAGAGCAAAATTATGGGCCTTTGGCTAGGTCTGGAGCTCATAGTAAGTTTTTACGTCTGTTACAGGCATTCTCTGTGATTTTACCTGAGGGATTTGGGAGAAGAAAGGAGTAGAGTGGGTTATAAAACACAGAATTAATTTGAGCATGTAAGAGTAATAGAGTGGGAGTAGAAATAGAATCCCACTTGCATGTTTACTTTGTGTTTACTTAAGAAATGCTCCAATGCTAGATTTATTGAGAAGCCGCTTTCTGGAGAGAAAAGAGAAAAATTTAAGTAACTCACCTTGAATGACAAATGAATGCAACTTGGTTGGCAGTGACAATCTAAGGACATTGTCGCTGGTGCTAAGGAAAATCCTTCCTTCCCTCAGGCTTCATTCCTCATGTCTCAGATAACAAGCAGTGAGTACCTGGGTGTGTTGAAACTCTGCCGAGGAGACGGATATGCTACAGACCTTTTGCGAAAAGGACTCAATCTAATAGAATCTGTGTTCCACAAATACACTTTATATAAATCCATTACGTGCCCAGAGCCAGCTTGTTTTATAAATGCATTTTGTGAAATGCAGTGGAATTAACCCAACATTTATATTTCAACCTCAAAATACATTATGAGAATTGTAAATTTCCCAATTACAACAGACGAAAATGAACATTGTGCTTATTTACTTTGGGTGGACATGGAGAGGGGTGGGGAAGAATAATTTTCTTAAAGGTTTAACCGACGCTGGATTTCATTTACTGCGATTTCTGTCTTCCTATTTCATACCAACTTTATTTTCTTTGTTTATTGTTCTTGTTTTGTTTTGTTTTTCCCTTTCTGGATTTCCAATGAAATAACTGAAACTAGAATTTTGCTGGAAGAAAAAAAAAAAACTGAAGGATATTTTTAAGTCCCAAGGTGAAGAAATTACCTGAGGGAGTCAAGAGAACACAGACCAGATTTTTACAGTTTGTGCTACTTTGCATCTTTAAGGAGGCAATTAGTTATTCTTGTGTATTAGTGACTGTGCCATTTTCTCCATAACTCAGATAATACAAATGGTCTTAGAGAGGACATATTTTAAGGGGGTCATTTATTACTGAACAAAAGTATGGATTCTAATCTAAGGTTACTAGGAAAGCCCTTTCTCTGGATGTCGTCAAATTTCACAGCAACAAAAACTTGACCAAGTTGTTCTCAACTCTCATTGCCATTTCTAGCCAAATCATCATTGACTTCAAGATAGGATTAAAGAACCTGAAAAGATAATATGAATCTGAGAGTTTTATCTATTTGAAGTAACCCGAGCCAAGCCAGCACAATGCTAATGTAGTGGCTAAATTAGTGAGTGTAGTATGCAGCACTCTGGTATCTATACTACCAAAAAAAAAAAAAAAAGAAAAAGAAAGAAAGACAGGTTCACCTGTTTGATGGGACTGTCAAGTTATCCAATGGGTCATTTTTGTCACAGCAGCACATAGAAAGCACAATCAACATTGATCTAGGGAGAACTGTTGGCAAAGTTAGAGATTTTACTATATGACTGTGCAGACTGAACACACACTTCTTATCACCAAAAAGGAAGTTGGTTTCTGAGAGCTGTCTTCACTCACTAACTATGCTTAGCAAAATCACAATTGGAATTTTTTAAGGGAGATTTTTAAATAAGCGCAGTGAAAAATCCATGTATCCTAAAATCCCACCATGAAATGAAATTAAAACATATGGAATCCCACAGAAAAGATTCATTTTATGACCATGTGTCTTTAAAACCTAAAATTAAATTGGAGAGCTTCTATCTCAAAGTATAGATTCCTGTTACTTCCTCTTCAAGAAAGGCATACCTAAAAGGTTATTGATTTGGTTCTGAAGGACACAGTGTTTATTATGGAGGAAGCCATCGCTGGGTACAAGTGTGAGAAATTAATGATGGCTTTGTAAGTGTCCATGCCGTGGTGTGGAACCAGTGGGGCAACTGTCAATCTATATGATAATACATTCCCAAACTTCATAAAATCAGTGATGTGAAAAAGCATTGATTTCTTTGTGAGCTAAACAGAATTCGTCAGAGAGAAAGAGCAAGAAGTTTACTGAAGTTAACACCTCTGCCTGCAGAGTTGCTCACACTTCAATTTTTATTTGCTTAAAGAGTTTATGATGTGATGTGTAAAATTTCTTATTTTTATTTCTGGCCAAGAATGAGAACAGAAGACACATTATGTACCTCTTTTCAATATGTAAAATATTGAAAAAATGTTTTAAAAGTAAAAAGAAAGACAGTCTACCTGTATGTTTTAAAATAACCATCTCTCATCTAATTTGAACTCTGACTTCAATATCTCCTTTGTGCCTTGCCAGCCACACTCACATACAGAGTTGCTTAGTGCTTCTAAGTATATTTTCTTTATGTAATTCTGACTGCATTGCAACTAGCACTACAGGAAATAATCGGGACACTGTATCTAAGAGTTTATTTCTTATCAGTATGCAGGGATTTATATAGACTCACAGAAAGTAAAAATTATTCAAATATGATGTTTTGAATAATACTGAAAAAAATGAAACTACTATTGGTCTACCAAATACATGATTAATTTCAGATTTTTTTCATCCATAACTCTTCTAGGTAAATTCATGGCAAGCATATTTTGTGCCCTTGGCTTCACTGGAAACACCCCCTTATTAGATGAGTTTTTAAGATGCATATAACTTAAATGGGAGAAGGTGCAGGTCTATAAATATGTATAAACAACTCTGCATAGATGGTTCCCTCCATAGGTGTAAGAATACCAACTATGAGGGACTTGCTAAAATTCCTTGTTTAAAATGTGCCATAAATTCTTGGATAACAAGTGATTTTATTTATTAGGCCATCAAATTGCCTTCAGTTAAATAGTATCTGACACACACAATGAAGTTGAAAAAGGACATCAGTAAATGGATTCAACATATGCTTTTATGGAAACTTCTAAAAGTAATTTCCTATCAAATAAGCACCTCAGAGTGTCAAATGTGCCAAGTGTCAGAATTTTGTTAAAATTCAAAAGGAGTCAAGTGCAGATTTTTCCTTGAGAGTACACCTTGATTAGCTACATGAACGGAGGCATAAGTAAGGCACATCCCCTTGTCCCCACTGTAGAATAAATTATTTCAAAATTAAACATAAATTTAAATGCAAAAAAGTGACATCTTTTTGAGTATGTGAGACTTACCCAGGAAATGATGTATTTTCAACACAGTTTTGAGATTAAATGATATTTAGCTATGCTTTTGCATTCACAACAAGCTGTCCGCCTGCAAATTTCCTTTTTCTTTTTTAAATGAAAGGAAATATTTAAAGCTGCTCTGGCAGAAGTTTATAATATTTTATATAAACATTCTTAACTGATCTATTTGTAAACATTTTAATGGTAATGGTAATTCTTTTAGCAAACATGCAATCTATTTATAACACACCACATAGCATTTGATGTTTTCTTCTTAAATCGGCTGTAACCTAATGCAATTTATCTTTTTAAAAAATGTTTTTGACTAAACACACTTCGGAATTGCTCAGAAACCCACAAATAAACACCTTATCTCTTCAATGACTTGCTTAGGCTTCTCTATATTTACTGCTTAATGATTGGAAGGATTTAATTTTCAAAGTTTCATTAAACCCCACCTAGAAAGCTGATGGATAGGCAATAGTGATTTGTGACAGAAGATGCAGGAAACTATTAACCTACATAGGTGCCAAGGGGAAAAGTAAACATATAAAGAATTCTTTTTTTTTTTTTTGAAGACAAGTCTCTTCCTATTTGTCATTATTAAGCTCCAGAGCATCTGTTCCAAGTTTGATCTTCAATACGGATATGAGGCATTGCCGCCTGGAAATGAAAGTCTAAGATAAGGTGAGATTCTTAAGAGATCTTCATGAAAAAAAATAACCCAGGTTTCCATTTACTGGGAAGGGGAAATCAATACAAAGACCTAGAAACTTGTGGAGAGAGGACATTTTCTAGGTATAGGTCATAGTTTATCAAGCTGCCTCTTTTGCAATGTAATTTACTTGCTAATAAGACCAACTGACTACACCTGAATGCTGTGTTATCATCAAAATGTGATTTTAAAATTCTCTTCTCATTTCTTGTGTGCTGGAGGGTTGCTGGTTTATTTCCCCCCAGCTCACACTGTGGAGACAAGGTCGACTTTAAAGAAAATGAATGGTTTTATGACGCCACTTTATTAAAAAACAAAAACATTCGAAGCCCCACGTGGTGCAGTGCACAGAACATAAAAAGGTATTTAAGAAGCGGGCCTACCGTTCTCATCATCTGATTTATTTTCGTTGTCAGAGTCAGTCAGGGTAAGGGCCGAGTTTTCACGACTGGACAGGCCGGAACTGCGCCTGGATTTTATTCCTCTCCCCCACAGTCTGATGGCGTGTTCTGGAGACATCCCTCCCTCGGTGTCGGAGTCGGCATCAGACCCTGTGCTAAGGGAGTAGCCCTGGTGAAGGATCCCCATGTCAGAGCAGTAGCCGCTTCGGTGTGGGGAGGGCTCACAGATGCCCAGTTCCGCAAGGGTGAAGTTGGTTCCTAGGGTGAGAGTGACAGAGAAGCTGATTAAAATTTGTGAGATGCTTTACAAAGTTAAAATGTAGTCTTACAAAACAAAGCAGACACTTTTCCCATCTGACAAATACATGAAATTCACCGTGGTGTACAGAAACAGATCTTGGACAAGAGTATTCAGGACAGTGGGATACCTTTGAGAAACAAACAAAAGAAAGAAAGTAAATATCGATTATAGGACAGAATGCTCAGATTTTATTTCAGAGATTTTTAGGTATGTTGACACTATTGTCTAGGTAACTCCATGTAGGTGAAAAAAACTCTGAATGTATAATAGCTAATATACACCAAGTGCTTACTTGTGCACCTTTTATTTTGCAACTTTCATTTTATATTTTTTAAAGTTTTGCATCTTTATGAAGATGACAATATTATTGTAATCCTTATGTAGATGATGAAACTGGGGACCAGAGGATTTAAGGCATTTATCCAAGGTCAAGCATGTTGATGGTCGCAATACCTGGATCTGATCCCTATGCAGGGATCAAATTAAGGTTCATGTCTTACAGCCTTAACCCACTGATAAATATAAGTGGCAGCTAAAATACCTGGGTGCCCGTCCTAGCTTTCCACTGACAACAGTCTCATTTATGGCAATTCTCTTAACTCCACGAACCCCAATTTTCTCATTTGTGAAATCTGGGCATTAATCTCTTAAAATCTTCTCAGGGTGATTGTGTGCCTCATATGATAATATGTGCCAAATTAGTCATTTTTAATAAATGCTGTCATGCGTTGCTTAAAGAGAGGGATACGTTCTGAGCAATGTGTCCTTAGGTGATGTTTGCTCTGAGAACATCAGAGTGACTTACACAAACCTAGATGGTCTAGCCTATTACACACCTAGGCTTTGGTTTAGCATACTGCTCTTACACTACAGACCTGCAGAGCATGTTACTGAACTGAATACCATAGGCAAAGTAACATAATGGCAAGTATTTTTTGTATTTGAACATAGAAAAGACACACTAAAAATACACTATTATAATCCTACAAGACCACTGTTGTATACATGGCCCATCACTGGCAGAAATGAAGTTATGTTAGGTATGTATATGTAATGTGTCACTGAAATCAGCAACCTAGAGACGAAGAGCTACTCCTTTGGTTTTTAAATGGTATCAAAGAATCTCTCTTTGCTAACACAATTTAAAGTCACAAGTAGGCTTCACTTATGGAAAGTGAATGTGTGCACATGAAGACCTATAGGGGTGAACTCATGATCTGACAGGAAGCAAAGAGAATAGGTTTTTATTAAAAATGTTATCATGTTCTATAAACATGTGTGTTATTAGGTGTCAGAAAATGGGCCAGCTACCTTTAGGCTTTATGCCACTTAAATACCATCATCACTCAGCATTTTAGGTGTTGACATCACCTCTTTACAAGCAGAGGTTAAACACCATGTCCAAGGTCACACCTGGGCACACAGCAGATCCAGGGTTCACCTCTGTACCTGCAGACCCCCAGCCTGTGCTGCTTCTACAGTGTCAGCAGTCTCCAGCCAAAGCTAACCTGGCAACATTTTTGTGCAGTTTATTTATTTTTGCGCTTTACTATTTGGCTCTTTAAGAGATATTTTAAGGTTTCAATGAGAAATAGATAGAATCAAGTGGTCCACTCTACTTACTGATGTATAATGCTGATTTCTTTTGTCTTTAACCAATTTATGACAATGAAAAGTAAATGCAGTGAAGAAATGCACTTCTCTGCTAAGAGTGGAGAAAACCTCATAAATAATACCAAAGCCAGGAGTTTACCCACTCTAAGTATATCTGTTACATAAAGGCCATTCCGTATCATTCATGTCTCTAAACTCTTGATGTAACTTGACACGCTGTGGTAGCCTACATACTCAATATTGTTTTTTACCTTTTATTTTACAAAGCACCAAACCACTGTTTAGTTCACATTAACCTTGTGGGACTTTAATTTGTAATAGACATATGTCTTTTTATTCCGAGTTTTTTTCTTGTCTTCACTGCACACTGAGCTTTCCCAGCCTAATTTGGTTGTGTAAATGGAATCAAGCCCAATTCTATACATAATTGTCTCTTCAGAATGAAACTTATTCATTGGAGAGTAAACCCAAGTGCAGATTCCTGTCAGCATGGGCTGATAACCCACTACCTGTGCAGTGAAGAGGGAAGTCCTCTCTGCCATCAGCACAGTGCTAAGTGCTGCTGTTTATTCCCTGGGTGCGGTTTATCATGCTGTCTGAAATTCTCTGCCCAGCGTATTCAGTTCCAGTTTGCATCCTTGGTAATTAGGTACTGTCTCATAATTATACATTAAAATGTATATTTCAGTCTCAGTAGCCTATGAGAATGAAGTTACTGAGTGTGTGTCTATGTGTGTATATACAATATGGAAAGATCTTTCCGTTGTTGCTTTTCTCATCCTTAAGTCATTGAAAAAAAGGTCATTTTAGAGTAATAGTCCTCCATCTTGTCCTTAGAGATCAAGTTCCTTCTGGACAGAGTCATAAGATATGTTGATTCATTTTCCCACAATAAATGAAAATCCAAACTAAAACACACATATTTTTATTCCACATGTGAGGATTTGTAGGTATATAATCCCATTTAAAATGGAGTGGGTGTGTATTAAGACAACTTTTCAGATAGCTTTCCCACATCTCATTATCTAGAACTACTTTCAAAGATCTCCTCGGGAAAGAAGAAACAGCTGTGTGAGGACCGCAGTCTCTGTGAAGAGCATTGCATGTGTTTTTTGGTCTGGGTTCCAGAGGTAACAGTGGGCCGAGGCCATGGGACCACATGGAATACACACAGTGCCCCTTCTTTAGTTAAATTTACCTGAGAAAAGAAATTGAAATCTTATTTTTATGAGAAAACAAACGAGATCTTCATGAATCAGGTAAGATTTGCATACATTTAAAAAGTAACCACAAATGTTAGAAAAGAAAAAGTGTACTTTAAGAGTTTCCACTTCAAGCTTATAGCCCCGGAGCCACAAAGGAGCAACATTATAAAGAAAATTGGAAGTTCTGTGCTGAATTTGCCAGGAAAAGGTAAATGAGTATGTTTACATTGGTATATATAGAAAGGAAGATTTTCCTATAAAATCAATATTGATTTTTTAAAAAATATTACCTTTTCATCTTCACCTTCCAACAGGATCATTCCTTGCCAATGCCACCATTTCCCCATAGTTCCTAGTTTGGTATCTTTCTAACCTCCACTAACTCAAAGAATAGGAACCTCGTTGAAAGTGTTAACACCTGGGACAGGTTCTGGACCAAGCTTTTTCCAGGCATGCTGGCTTAACATATGAAGCTAGTGAGTCATATACGCAGGAGAAAGAAAAAAAAAATGGGTCTATCCAGTTATTAAATCATTCAACAAATATTTATTGTTCCTAGTGCTGTGCGAGGCATCAGGGATATAACAGTGTGCATTATAAAAATATAGTCCATGACATTTACAGTCTAATCGGGGAAAAAGGCATTAATCAAAGAATCACATAAACAAAGTGCAATCCATACAGTGATAAATATTACATAGGAAGAGAACAGGCCGGGCACGGTGGCTCACTCCCGTAATCCTAGCACTTTGGGAAGCCGAGGCAGACGGATCATCTGAGGTCAAGACTTCCAGACCAGCCTGACCAACGTGGAGAAACCCCGTTTCTACTAAAAATACAAAATTAGCCGGGGGTGGAGGTGCATGCCTGTAATCCCAGCTACTCGGGAGGCTGAGGCAGGAGAATCACTTGAACCTGGGAGGCGGAGGTTGCGGTGAGCTGAGTTCACGCCATTGCACTCCAGCCTGAGCCTGGGCAACAAGAGTGAAACTCTGTCTCAAAAAAAGAAAAAAGAACAGAAGCCACGGAGGTCACCTAGTGGTCCAAGCCTCATGCCTTCACAGCCTGTTCACCAGCTGTTCATCTAGTTTGGGGTGAATGCTCCGAAGGACTGGGGATTTACTCCATTGAGAAGCTATCACACATACCTACTTCAGTTTGCTCATACCACACTCAGTTTTTCCAAACATTCCTCTATATGGATCGATTTCCAACCATTGTTTTCCATGTATTTTATCTTACCGCATGAAGCCCCGCACTCTATACACACTTCTCAGAATGTAAGTTAGTATGGAAGCATCTTTAATACCAGCTCAACTTACCATTTTGCACTTACTTTGCTCATCGATGGAAGACTGATTTTGCCCTAATTCATCTTGCACAATTAAGTCTTTAGTAAGCTCCGTGGCAGCTTTGAATGGAAGAGAGAAACTACTCAACGTGTGATTCTCCAAGCTAAGATTTCTAGTGGAAAGCCATGAACCCTTCATTTCTTCTTTATTATCTTGCAGAAAGATAACGAGGAGGCACAATATATCAGTATTCATGGAATACGTATTTATTATTTATCTTCTATCTACCTCTAGTCTCCCGATAGCACTGATTAAAGTGCATATGGATGATGTGCCAATGCATTTTATTTCAGGGACGAGCTCCATGGCTGTTGCCAGTAACTCACCCAGTGTGGCCCCAGAGTACATTATCGAGGCCAGAATCAATATTTTTATAGATAAATGATTACATGTAATCTATAATATTTACATAAAGCAATTTTAGTGTAATTTAAGGTTAAGAAAGAATGTTAACATCTAAAAACTGTTCAGTGATCAAAAGAGGGGAACACAAGTCTGAAAATAATTCTCTTGATAAATATCTTGGACATTAAATTGTCTTTTCCTGATTGTAACCACATTGTATAATCCAGATCCTCTCCATGCCTTTTTTAGAGAGAAATTTCACAACAGAATTCAAGAGTCATCCTTTCACCCACTAATTCTATTTGGGATGCAATTTTAAGGAGATATATGTATGTGCATTGTGATTATGGCTTTATTTTATAAGTTTTTACCAACTTTGAAATAACCTTTAACTAGGAAAAGCACATATGTAGTTAAGTCAGAATTATCATGTCATGGTAATACCAGGATATACAAATAGCACTGAAAATGTCAGCATTGGAACAGATTTTTCTACTACAAGGGCAAGAAGATAAAAGTTAACTGTAGTAAAGTGAGAATGCAATACAGAAAACTCTCATTGTCTAAATGTTTATAATGCAAGTACCCTGAATTTAAGAGAAGAAACTTTATACAGAGAAATAAAATTGTAATAACATGAAAATAGTCACGAATGACCACTTATAAAATTAATCCTCACCTATCCCTGCCCACTTTCTCCTAGTAGCTCTTCTCATATTAACTACCATATCAATGTGTAAGTAAGTAATTTCTTACTGAGAGCAGAAAGTAATATGGTGCCAATCTGTAATTAGATTGTAAAGCTTGGGAAGTTGCAGATTTCCATGAAGTCAACAAAAAGTATGCAAAAAAAAAAAAAAAAAAATTAGCTCATAAAAAGGTCACAGAATAACCAAAATCTAACAGAATTAAGCCAGTTAACAAGAGAAGATAGAAATAGTGTGCTCACGATGATGGGAACGTCAAAATCTGATTTGACAGACATCTGGTTCTGGACCAAGATTTATTGTTCCCCTTGTCTACTTTTCCCACTAAGTACAGCTAAAAACCCTGGACATTACATACAAAAACCACATAAGCAGTTTCTGAGAAATGGGAAGGAAGGAGGTAGATTTAACAGGGTCCTGGAGCCGCAGGAACTACATGGTGGCGAGTTCCCTGGGATTTATTTTTGCCTCATGTGTCCCAAACCTGGTGCTAGAGAAACCTGAAAATTGGAAATGGCAGTGGACAAAACAAGCCCCAAGAACAGCCTGCTATAGCAAGGAGCCCCATCCCTACACTTCTACAAACACACCAGGGTAAAATTTTAAAAGACCAAGTGTTGTCCGTGGAGACCAGCAGCGCAGGAATCCTGGACTTTTATCCCCAGCCCTCCCTCTCCTTGCTGAGGGCAGAGAAGGCTAAATGTTAAATCTAATTTCACCAACACAATCAGAAGGGGACTTGTGGGGAATGGTAAGGAGATAACTCTCTCCCTCTCAATGAGGTTGTCATCGGCAGAGGCCGGGGGTGGGGGGCGGGGAGGGTTCTAAAAACCCATCTCTGCCCTGCAGCAATGAAGCAGCACTCTTTCACTGTACCGTCTTCCCCACCTTGTCAGAGTACACACAGTGGATGGACCTTTACATTCACCTGGTAGTCAAGACACAGTATCCCAGTATTCCCATTGGCTCAGTGTCAGAGAGGCTTACTGTAACAGAAGATTTAAATATGATCCAGGGTTTCATAATGTAATATTTCAATTGGCCAGGATATAGTAAAAAATCACTGGTCATACCACGTACCAAGAAAATCTCAACTTGAATGAGCAATGATAATTATTTAAATAAAAGGTGAATGAGAAGCCCTTAGGAAAATTAATGAACTCATCAAATATTTTTTGGAAAAAATGACTCTCTATGATCCTGCTGCAAAATGCAAGCCTAAAGGGAAAGATATAATGTGGTACAATGAAACAATTTTGCTGTAACATGAATATATATGCCCCACCCCCAAACTGATATTCTTTATCATTTTGAAAAAAATATGTATCATTCAAATAGTGAATAATATTAAATTTAAACTGAACTATGCAAAATATGTATAGTTCTAATAGTAAATAAAAGTAAACATAAACTGAAATATAGTTTTGAAAATTAGGTTTATTTTTTTCAAGATATAGTTGTAATAAATTATTTTTACTATTTAATTTGAAATATTCATTCTTTTGAACATTGATTCCTTTTTTAAGTGGGCTTTTTCTAAAATCATTCATCCTAAAACAAAGAGAATCCCTTGTAAACATCATGGGTCACTTTTCTTGTGCAAATGTTAGAGCGTACATTTTAAAGTCAAGAATGAATATGGAGTCCATTTTTTTCTAGCAGATATTTAAGAAAAAGATAGAAATTATAATGTTATAGTGCTTTTTATCAAAGAAATTGAAGTAATTTGACATGAGGCCCTCAGCTTTTGCCCATAGAATGTCATCAAGCAAAATGTAGCAGTTATAAGTGATAAAATATAATTTTATTTCTGTTTGACAAATCAAAATGAAATGCCAAATTGCTATCTCACATTTAGTTTAAATATGCTATATTTAAATGTTGAGCAATTATAGATATGTGTAAGCCATACAAAATAATCAGTTTAAAACCATTATCAACATTATCTAAAATATTATTTTTATACAAATATAAAAGCCTACATATTTACATATCCACTGATCACCACTTTGGAAGGCACCGAAGGAACTATTTATGAATACTAATATTTTATGCTTGTATATCCTGAAAGTCTTCACATAAACTCTCTTTTAATGCCCTTTTAAAGTTCATCTGTTTTTACATATTTAGATATTTTCCCAATGTTGATAAAACTGTTCACCCAAAATCCTCTGGCTTAAAACAACAGAGTACGTGTACATGCATTATTATTCATAAAAGTTAAAGTCAAATATTTGTATTTCAAAAGTGTACTTTAAGAATTACATTTTTTAATGTATGACACCTAAGAGATTGATATTTTGATGTTTGTAAACTTTTAGACTAATTATTTTAATCTATATAAATGTCTTCTGATGTGTCCAAACATTTACAATTTGTGACTAGAACCATTCCAATATGAATAAACACATTCTAAATCAAGGAAACACCAAGATGGCTAGTGAAGACAGGAGACTTTCCAGTATCCTAGGTTTTCCTGTAAGCTTATAATTTTCAAAGAGAAAGACGAAGGTGGCATTCTCCTCTGGTGTGGTGGCATTTTCCCATTCCAGCGGGAAATCTGAACAATGCCCAATTTGGAAAACCCAAAATCAGCCACAACACAAAGGTTCCACTGAAAAACTGGCAGTTCATAATGAATAATGAAATGTCCAGGAGCTTGGCTAGTTGGAGATGGTTTTCTGCTGATGAAAATTCTAACAAGATTAAAAATCAATTTCAGTATTAAAAACTATACCAATCAGTTATCCTATGTGAGAACATTACAAACATGTACATTCACCTGACTCTATGAGACTCTGCCTCCCTAAACAATTGTTTTCATCAGAGAGAGAGGGAAAGAGGACAGTAGTGAGTTAGCTGCAAGGCTACTAGATTAGTTTACATTTACTAGGGCTTCAAAATGTGTCAAGCACTGTCCTAAATGCTTTTATATAGTTTTCCCTTTTAATTAAAAAAGCAGCCCCACAAAACAGTCACCATATAGCCTAAGGTTAAGAAAATCAGGAGTTAGATTGTCTGTTTTAAAAATACTTGTTGACCAGATAGTCTGAGAATTAATTACTTCTGCTGACTTCATTTACTCATTTATAAAATGGACAGAAAAATAGCACCTACCTTCACAGGGTGGAGGAGGGTACTGAATGACATAAAGCAGCAGAAAATGCTTAGATTGTTGCCTGCATCAGAATAACCACAAAACAAATGTAGCTATTATGATGATCATCAGTCTACAGAGGAAGAAACTTGCTTTATTTCTTTATATAGAATTATTACTATTTTCCATTTTGTAGTGAGTTGATTTAGAAAATTTAGGAACAATAAATTTTCCAGGAACGTGCCCATTTCATTTATAATTTCAAATAGGTTGACATAAATACAATAGGTTATCCATGTATTGTTTAGGCTTATTAAAAATTTCTGCTGGATTTGTAGAATACTGTCTTTATTTTCATTCCTCAGAATATTTATTTGTGCCTTTTTTTTTTTTTAACTGAATTGGTTTTACCAATAATAGTCTTTTTCTTTCAAAGGAACAAAATTTCTGCTTTTCTGACTCTATCTCCTGTCTGTATGTTTTTTAGTTTATTAATTTCTACCCTTATGCATACAAATTATTTCTTTCTTTGAGTTCATTCATTTGTTGTTTTCTATACCTTCAAAATTTGATCCTTTATGTCTTTAATGTTCAGACATTCTTCTTTATTATTATAAGCATTTCATGCTATACATTTTATACATTGCTACTAATCTGCTGTTGGCGTGTCCTGTCTATAATTGTAAGATATATATTGAAATTTCTTACTGTGATGGGTGTTTCTCACTACTGTTTCATCAATGTTTGCTCTATGTCTATTTAAGGTTATTTTATAGGTACATATTATGAGTTTAGCATTATAGCTTTCTGATGGATTGAACATTTTATCATCAACATATGGTGGTCCTAATAAAGACTTTTGAGGTAATATATGCTTTCTAATATTAATTGTGTTTTACAGGGAATTTGTCCATTTCATCAACCATTTATGACTTTTTTAATATGTGTAAATCTATAACAATATTCTTTCTTTCATTTTTGATATGAGGGATCCTTTCTTTCTTTTTAAATTGATCATTCTTACTGGAGTTTTATTTCATCGATTTTTCAAACAGCTGTTGGCTTTAATTTAGTGTATTGTTTATTTTCCATTTCCCTAATTTCTGCTCTTATCTTGCTTATTTATTTATTTCTACTTGAGTTTTGTTTTCTCATCCTTCTCTAGGTTCTTGGGGTAGCAACGTAGATCACTGATTTGAAATATTTTCTTTATTTCTTAAGTAATTATGCAAACCTATAATATTTTCCTCTTTATCTGTACTCCCCAAATTTGAATGTATTGTGCATGCAAATCATTCAAAATTTTTAAATTTCTCATCTACTTCTTTGACCCATAGGTTACTTAGAAGTGTGTAATTTTATTTCCAAATATCTGGTACTTGTCTGATTGATACTGATTTCTGAATTACATACTTGGTGGACAGAAAACAAACTCTCCAGGATTTCCATCTTGAAACTTATTGAGACATTTTATAGCCCAACATATAGAATATATTGCAGAATTTTCACTTGAAAAATAATGTGATTCTAGAATTCTTGTGTGTAGTGTCCTATAAATGTCTACTAGGTCAAGGTGGTTGACAACGTTTTTCAAATTCTCTATATCCTATATTTTTGTCTAGATAGTTTTTCAGTTACTGAGAAAAGAGTTAAATCTGCAGTTTTGTTTTTTTTCTCTTTCCTCCTTTTTTTTTTTTTTTTTTTTGGTTAATTTTGCTTTGTCTTGTATTCCTTCTCTTTCTCACTGTAAAACTATGTTATTAGGCACATAGACTTTTGTATCTCTAGAATAAATTGACCCTTTTATCAATTTGAAATGTTCATCTTTTTCTCTTGTAATTCTTGTGATCTTAAAGTCTATTTTGCCTTATATAAAGCAGTCAAGCCAGCTTTCTTATTTTTATTGTGAACAATAAATGTGTGATTCATCTATTTCCATTTATTCACTTTCAACTTTTCTGTTGTCTTTACATTTAACATATGCCTTTTGTAGACAGCATATAATTAGGTCTTGTTATTTAAGTAATCTGACAACCTCTGTCTTTTAATTGGTATGCTAGTCAATTTATATTTAATATAATTACTGATATGATTGGATTTAGGTTTATTATTTATGTTTCCCTGTTTGTGCTCCCTGTATTTTCCTCCCTCTGTGTTTCTTTGCCTAAATTGTCGTGAGTTAATAAATTATTTAAAATTTTCATTTAAATTTTGTCTAGGCTTTTTGTCTATCTTTTCACGTATTTTTTAGTGGTGCTCTAGGGACTACAATATGTATGTTGTACCAGTCTATTTAGAGTTCTAATCTTACTTGATATATTTGGTGCCTCTATTGATTTTTTTTTTTTTTTTTTTTTTTTTTTTTGAGGCGGAGTCACCAGCTCTGTCGCCCAGGCTGGGTGCAGTGGCGGATCTCAGCTCACTGCAAGCTCCGCCTCCCGGGTTCACGCCATTCTCCTGCCTCAGCCTCCCGAGTAGCTGGGACTACAGGCGCCCGCCACCTCGCCTGGCTAGTTTTTTGCATTTTTTAGTAGAGACGGGGTTTCACCATATTAGCTAGGGTGATCTCGATCTCCTGACCTCGTGATCCACCCATCTCGGCCTCCCAAAGTGCTGGGATTACAGGCTTGAGCCACCGCGCCCGGCTCATGATTTCTTAATATAAAAAAGTCTCAGTCATTGCCTCTTTTACATGTTTATTCACTTCCATACTCTATTCTTTTCACCAACTAAAGTCAGTTGATCTTATGCTACCCTTTTTCTCTCTAAATGCCTCTGTTGTATTTTTATCTCTTTTCTCTCTGTGCGGTCTGTTGCTAATTTCTTCTTCTTATTTTTCCAGTTATGTCTATGTATTTCTTTAATTGTGCTTGAATTCACATTCACTGTTATGTTCTAAACTTTTTAAATTTCAACAATTTGCATTTCATTATAAAATTGATATTGCTTTTCAATTGTTTAGTTTTTCTATTATACATAGTTAATAGTTATGTATATGATAAATTCTAATGTTTTAAAACTTTAAAGGTCAAGATCAATTATTTATGGACTTGCTCACACTTAACTATGAAGGTTTGTTTTCTTACATACGTAATTATATTAAATTTTAGATATGCACGTTTATTTTAATTTTCAAAAATCACACGGGGCGAAACTGGGATTCTTGCCTGCTAAAAAATTTGTATTTGATTCTACACAGGCAATGTGCATGTGGTAGGGTTAAACACACCTCTTTTTAGGTTTCCTGGCTTACTACAGAAATCTCAGTTTCATGTCCTTGTTGCTCTAAGCCTCAGGTCATTTCTCCATTGCCGTTCTAGTAGCAGTCTTTGCTCACAATGAAAACCTACTGTGGGCTTACAGTTCAATGCTCAGATTTCTGACTTTTGCTTATTTTTGTTTGTTCTTCTATCTTTTTTTTTTAAAGTCTGCCTGGATGGAGAGTTCTCTTACTTGCTGTGAGGACTATTTTGTTGCTGTTGTTCTGATCAAGCTATTTAATACTCCTGTTTCCATTTTCTCACCTGTAAAATGAGAGAATAATGGTACTTGCCTCTTACAGTCACATATAATAAATATGTGTGTAGGTGTGTGTAACAAACACACACACACACCCCAACAAGTTGATCAATATGAGCTATTATTATTTTACTATCATTATTATTTTACTATTAATAGTAAGTATAAAACTACAAAATGATAGGCAATAAAATGGGATTCTATTTTCAGCTTATTCTGCCACAATGTAAATAAAATGCAGTTTCTAGTTAAACTGCATGTATTTAGATATATTTAATATTTACTCCATTAAGTAACACAATATCTTACTTTCCCATAAAAATACAAAAAAAATATGAGATATCAGTAGAGACACTGCTAACATTACTGAAATTAACCAAAAGGCACATGACATTTGCATTTTCAGCACTCACCAAGGTGCCTATTTCCATCAGGTACTTGATGTTTTGAAAACACTTTGACTTTCCTATCACAGAAGAATTATTCTAGATCTCAAGAGTGAATTAACTCATCTGCATTCTGACATCTAGCGAGATGGATGGATCACAGTCTATCAGCAGGTGAATATATGTGTAGCAGATACTTTGCCTCAGTAAGTAATCATACTGTATATTAGACCACAAATATTTGAGGGGAAATGTTAATGATATACTCTTGTTTGTAAAATAATTCTTTTAAATCAACTGCTTCATCACCAGTTACAGTTGGGATGTAGATACTCGTCTAAAACCATAATAAGCCTCCAGCCATGGAGCTTATAAAAAAGGCCAGATCATAGCTTCCTAGTGCCTGTTAGCATCCATTAAACAGGGAGAGGATAATTGAAACTGAGTCAAGAGTTTTCCTTTTCTTCCTTTCTCACCTTGCTTCCTGTTTTCCAAACACATGTCGTAGGTTACAAATACATGTAAAGCCTTAATTACACTTAGCATCTGGCAGCTGTTGACTTACAGAGAGTTGTTGAGTCACACACAGCCAAAGTCAAAAAGGAGTTCAAGAATAGAAGGCAGAAGCTGGCTCAATAAGGTTAAAAAAAATTCTTATGTCATCACAGCTGAAATACTACACCATCAGCACTTGTTATATACATGGTGTGAGTGATACTATAAGTAATCAGTTTCAGCAATGCCAGAGACTAATTCTCCACTAAAATATATCATTCCCAATGTGTTTAGAGCTATAAACCAAAGGACCTTACAACCATTACTATCAACACTTGATGGATGTATTCACATATAATAGAGACAACAGTTTCATGAGGATTTCAGCATATCCAGAGGCATCGAGTTATGATTTTTTAAAAAAGATCTTCACACTATCCACTGAAAACCGTTGACAGAGTTAAATGTGCTAAATAACATTGTTCATATATTGCTTGTTACAAAAGATGTTTAGATAGAAAAAGTCTCCTGAAAAAGTGACAAAAGGAACTTAAGGCCTTCAACTCTGGCCATCATTTGCCACACAATGGCAATTTTAGGAGTAGAGAATTATTAGAAATAATAGTGTTGGTCTTAAGAGAGATAGATATCAAATTACAAATGTCCAGTTACAAAAACACAATAAGAAAGATATAATGAGTGCTATATGTTGTTTATAGACACATACATAGCAAAGAGATAAGTTTGGACTGGAAAAATACACATCAAATTCTTAATCGCGATTATTTCTGGAGATGGAGGGAGAAGAATGCAATTAGGAAAAAAAAGAGAATTTGAGGCAAATTTGACAAAATATTGACACTCGTTAATTACAAGTGATGCTCATTGCTTGCTTTCTTCTCTGTACTTTTCTATGACTTTCTTTTAAAAAAATCAATTTAAAAAATTTAAAAAATAAAAACCTTGGATAAGTCTATCTTAATTCCATACTTTAAATTATTTGTGATATCATAATGTTGTCTACTATGTCACATCACTCAGCATTTCCCTGCTCATATGTTCAATTGCACTACATAGAAATACCTTCATTTGTATGTCTTTTCAAGTTCCATTCAATTTGGGCTAAAGTTATGGAGCAAAAATACATGTGACCAAACCACAGTATGACTGATATACTGCCAGGAAACCCATGCACTTTGTTCCCTAGGTGAGAGACTGTGTATATCTGTGGTTAAGAATATTTTAGAAGCGAGTAGCCCACAGTTTGAATTCCTATTCCACTACTTATGGTTTGATAGTACGCAATCTAATTAAACTTCCACTCCCAATCTCCAGTTTTCTCATTTATGAAGCAAGCTTAGTAATACCTATCCTCATAAGCCTATTGAGATAAAAGTTATCTATGACTAGAAAACACTTAACAGTGTAACCAGAATAGGGGGTCCTGAATAAAATATTTTAGAAAATAGTGCAGAGTAATCATTGTAGTAGAAACAGCAGCAGAACCAGTAGGATAAATTTTTCAGGTCCTTTTTCCTATAATGAATATTCATTTCTAACATACATTGTTATGTCATTATCTCACACCATAAATGAAGGATACCATGAACAGAAAGACAGCCTACTATATGGGAGCCAGGAATACATGAGAAGAGGCATAGACCCTAAAAGAATGGGACCTTGGGCTGGAAAAACAAAGGTAAAGAACCTTATTCATTAGTGCATGCATTCATTCATATGACCAATATTATTGGTGCTTACTAAATGTGAAGCCTGGTTCTAAGGGTTTGGGATGTATCAGCAGACAAAACAGATCCAGGTTTCTGCCCTTACAGAGCTTCTATTTTGGCTGAGGTAAATAGACAATAAACAGTTAACATAATGTCTAAGTATGTAGTACCTTTTTTAGGGTGATAGAGTGCCTTATCTACAGTAGGTACTTGGATATAATGGGTTTACTTATTTTTTAAAAACTTGTATTTTAGGTTCAAGGGTACACGTGCAGGTTTCTTGTTTGGGTAAACTCGTATCACTGGGGTTGGCTATACAGATTATTTCATCACCCAGGTACTAAGCCTAGTATCCAATAGTTCTTTTTTCTGCTTCTCGGTCCTCCCACTCTTCACCCTGAGGTAGACCCCAGTGTCTTTTGTTCCTCTTTTTGTGTTCATATGTTCTCATTGTTTAGCTCCCACTCATAAGTAAGAAAATGTAGCATTTGGCTTTCTTTTCCTGTCTCAGTTTGCTAAGGATGATGGCCTCTAGCTCCATCCGTGATCCTGCAAAGGGCTCATATGCTCTCATTCCTTTTTATGGCTGCATAGTATTCCATGGTGTCAATGGTGCTAGGATAACTGGCTAGTCATATCAGAAGTTTGAAACTGGACCCCTTCCTTACACCACATACAAAAATCAACTCAATATGGACTAAAGACTTGAATGTAAAACTCAAAACTATAAAATCCCTGGAAGGCAACCTAGGCAATATCATTCTGGACATAAGAACTGGCAAAGGGGCCGGGCGCGGTGGCTCAAGCCTGTAATCCCAGCACTTTGGGAGGCCGAGACGGGCGGATCATGAGGTCAGGAGATCGAGACCATCCTGGCTAATACGGTGAAACCCCGTCTCTACTAAAAAATACAAAAAACTAGCCGGGCGAAAGTGGCGGGTGCCTGTAGTCCCAGCTACTTGGGAGGCTGAGGCAGGAGAATGGCGTGAACCCGAGAGGAGGAGCTTGCAGTGAGCTGAGATCCGGCCACTGCACTCCAGCCTGGGTGACAGAGCAAGACTCCATCTCAAAAAAAAAAAAAAAAAGAACTGGCAAAGGTTTCATGACAACAATGCCCATAGCAATTGCAACAAAAGCAAAAATTGACAAATGGAATCTAATTAAACTTAAGCATGTAGTATCTTAAAAGGTGGTAAGTACTATGAAAAGAAAAAAAAAAAAAAGAAAGCAGAGGAGTGCATGGCCATTTGTGAATATTTTGAATAATGCGATCCAGGAAAGTTCACTGATAAAGTGACTTTAAACAAATACTTAAGTAAATTGGGAAATTTAATCTTTTCAATACCTGCAGAATGAGGAAGCCGTTGGTGCGAAGATCCCAGGAAGGAGCATGCCTGGCACATTCTAGGAAGAGTAAGGGGGACTTTGTGGCTGGAATGAAGGGAATAAAGTTACAACCTTAGGAGAAGACATCAGAAAGTTAAGGAGAGAGCTGGGTCCTGTGTGACTTTGGAGGTGATTTTAAGGACCTTGGTTTCAGTGAAATAGCAATTGCATTGTTTTGGGAGAGAAAGGTGACATCATCTAATTTACATTTTAAAAGGATTGCTCTTGTGAGATTTGCTGCAAAGAGCAGTAAAGGAATGTGGCAGAACCGAATCAAGGAGACCACTTTAAACACATTTTAGGATTGCATGGGAAAAACGATTAGAGCCCGTCTGGATGGAAAGAGTGGCGGGGTCCACAGTCTTGAAATTTGCTGACGGATTACATGTGGGGTGTGGTAGAAACAGAAGGGTTAGAAGTGACATCATTTTTGGACTGAAAACTAAGAGTTTTCTATTAAAATGGGGTAGGCTGTAAGAATAGCTCTGTGTGTGTGTGTGTGTGTGTGTGTGTGTGTGTGTGTGCAGATCAGAATTTCAGTCTTCGACATGAGTTTGCTTTGGGTGTTTGACATATAAGTGAAAATGCTGATCAGTTAGCTGAATATATCAGAGATATCTGATATACAAGATATAGATTTGGGAGTCATTGCCATATACGTGCTATTTAACATTGTGGAACTGGAGAAGATCACCAGTTTGGAATAAACGTAGATAGAAAAGAATATCAAGAATTGAGTCCCGGGTCACTTTCCTATTAAGAGTTTGGAGTGAAGAAGAGAAAGCAGTAAAGGAGTATGGAAAGAGAAACCATAAGACCAGAAGGGTCAAATAACCATAAAAGAAAAAAAAAAGAGTGACCTGTGCGTGGGAGGAAAGCCACAAGTGTGTGGTAGAATGGAATCTAAATGAAGAAAGTGTATCAAAGAGGAGGGAGTGATTCACTGTTTCAAATGTTACTGATGGGTCGTTAAGAAGAGAACTGAGAATGGACAATTATGATGCAGCAACATAGTAATCATTGGTGACCTTGGCAAGAGCAATTATGTGGAGGGGTATATGTGAAAGTCTGATTGGATTGTGTTTATGAGAAAAATGGGGGAGAGGAATCAGAAGCAATATGAGAGACAGCTCCTCTGAGATTTGCTGCAGATTGTAGTAAAGGAATGTGGCAGTAACTGGTAGAAGAAGTGGGTGAATGTAAGTCAGGGAAAAGAACAGCAGGTATTTGTGCTAGAAGGAATGAAAGAATGGTTCATTTAGGAGACAGGCAGGTAGAATTCCTGGAGAAACCTCTAATAGACCAGTGGGACCGCGATGTTGCACTTGCACACAGGTGAATTTTTTATCTGGGATAACAGTAGTAGTTTTTCACTTATAGTGATAGGCAATAAGGTGGAGTATGTGGGCACAGATGCTGGGAATGTGTAGATGGTAGATGTGGTTTGGAAATTTGTTTCTGATTGAAGATGAGGAGGAGGTGCTGGAGGCTTAGAAGCGACATCTGGAAGAGTGTGAGAATGCATAGATCAGGCATTTTAGTACAACTGAAGAACAGAATCAAAGGACTACTCGAAATTTAATAAACTTCAAAAACATATGAGAACAAATTTATTATTGTACACACATAACACTCAAGTCATCATTCACTAGCCTTGCCTTGATTCACATAAAAAATAATTAAATTTTGGTGACTATATTGAGTTTTTAAAAAATGAGACAATTTGAAATGCAATGTGGAAACACTGTTCTTAAAAAGGATGGCTCACCCGGGAGCAGTGGCTCACATCTGTAATCCCAGCACGCTGGAAGGCTGAGGCGGGTGCATCACCTGAAGTCAGGAGTTCCAGATCCCATCTCTACTAAAAATACAAAAATTAGCCAGGTGTGGTGGCACATGTCTGTAATCCCAGCTATTCAGGAGGCTGAGGCAGGAGAATCGCTTGAACCTGGGAGGTGGAGGTTGCAGTGAGCTGAGATTGCGCCACTGCACTCCAGCCTGGGCAACAAGAGAGAAACTCCATCTCAAAAAACAAAACAAAACAAAACAAACAAACAAAAAGCATGGCTCTTGCATGAGGGGGAAAAAGTCAAAGCAACGAGGGCTCTGTGCTGCATGTGGACCATGTTATTCCTGAACTATAAGTTATAACTACAAATTCTGAATCCACAGTAATCAATTAGTATTACGTTACAAATTTCTACTTTTTGTCAGATAAAGATATTCATCTTTAAGACAAGGCCTCTTTCCTCATAATAATGGAATTCCTACATTTAGATTTTTTAAAATGTCGACTTGAACAAAGCTTTTCTCCCAGAGCCAACTTATCCATTGGACACAATAGGCTCGGTACTATAAGGCCCACAATACTTTTAGGCACCCACAAAAAAGCTTTAAGTTCTTTGAAAATCAAAAGAAATAAACTTTTAGGGTAGAGAGGATGTTTTAATATACAAAAGCAATACATTTGCCTTCATATTAAGGCAGTGGAGAAATGTAATTTTAAATATCTTTTTATGGAGAAAGGGGTTGAGAAGGCAAAAATGCCTAGGGCCTATGAAAGTTATAATGCAGCCCTGTTCCCTCCATAAATTCTCACGTGTATGGAAGGCCAAAATCACTCTGAATCAAAACACCAACCTTCTCAAAGGATTCTTATGAGAAATTTGTACCGTGTTCCATTATTGATATCATCCTGGAATGCACAAATAATGTACTCCCCTGCATAAACATCAAATGCTCTGGCCATTTGGCCTTTTTTAGAGGTGAAGAGACAGCGCCTGGCCTCCTCCCAGGGGTTCTGGCAAGGCATACCCAGTGCCCAATAACTGTTTAGTCATTACAAGCAACTTCCCTGGCCTTTCCTCATTTTTTTTCAAAATATCTCCCAGAATCCAGTGACTCTGCTATCTTCTACTATTTAGAATTCAGAGAGGAGGTTTATCAAAGAGTTTTTCAAAGCACACTGCCTTAGGATGCAACTTCCTCCACGGGAAGTGACAAGAATTACCTCCCCTGAGAAGCAAAAAACAGGGAGGTTTCTGGGCTTTCCAGAAGTCACAAAGCATATCTCTGACAGAGCTTAGAATAGAGGTGCATCCCTCTTGCATCTTTTTTTAATTTAATTTTTTTATTTTTTTTTTTTTTTTTTTTGAGACAGAGTCTCGCTCAGCCACCCAGGCTGGAGTGCAGTGGCGCCATCTCAGCTCACTGCAACCACCGTCTCCTGGGATCAAACGATTCTCCTGTCTCAGCCTCCCAAGTAGCTGGGATTACAGGCACCCGCCATCATGCCCGGCTAATGTTTGTGTTTTAGTAGGGACGGGGTTTCACCATGTTGGCCAGGGTAGTCTTGAACTCCTGACCTCAGGTGATCCGCCCACCTTGGCCTCCCAAAGTGCTAGGATTACACATGTGAGCCATGGCACCTGGCCATCTTCCTGCCTTTATAAAAAAGAGAGAGAGAAAAAAAATCAGGGGTCATTTCTTTTAGATTGCTTCTTTTTTAAAATGCCAACTTTTCTCAGCAAAACTGCTACATCTCTAGGATGACGGGCAATTAAACCCAATGTGACAATTGTTCTCTATTGAGATGTTTCTCTTCGGTGAGGTTTTCCAGGTGCTTTATGAAAAACATTTGCACTATCTGGCACTTTGTGAGCTTTCATCTGAGAAGCCACATTTCCCTTATTAAGATAGCTTTGCTTTCAAAGGACACAATGGTTTTGTTTGCTCCCTCACAGCTCATGAGCAGACCACCAGGGAAATTGCTGTGTCACTGGCACAAGTCTGGTATTCCTGTGTCACAAGGGGTTAGGAGCCTCATTAATTCCTGTGCTCTCATTTCAGATTATTTAGGGATCAGCAGCAGATTATTATTTCAAACACTTATTTCTTGCTTCAATTTCCTCTCTCTCAGAATTGGCTCCAAATCACTTTCTCTTGTGTGCAGTGTGTTCAATCTCCATTCAGATAAGAAAATCAGAATAGTCCTTTCAGAAAGTCTATCCATCAGCATTATCAGAAACACACCCCACAAAGGCTTTGGTTGACTTTCCTGCATATCTGGCAGGTTGTGTGCTTTTTTGTACTTAAGTCTCCCCAAGAATAGTTGCCATTATACTGCACATAGAGACCCATGGGCACCACTGTATGTGTTTCAGACTGCTTCGTTCAATTTGGCTCCACAAATAGACAGAAAGGTGTGCTAAGAAGCAACCAGGGAAACATAGAAAATCTGTGTCCTTGCTTTTGGGGATCTCACAAGCTAATAAGTAAGATAAACAGAAATACACAATTACAATACCGTATCTTATTCCTGATAATTTATTTTCACTCCACCTACATTGGTGGGGGTAGTGTAGGGGAGAGGTAACTATTTCTTCGTCGTTTAGAGAACCTGTACTCAATGGCAAATATGTGTCCTTAATCCCCCGAGGCTTCAGATTCTTTTCAAAGTAAAAAGATGGCATGAAAAGGATGGCATCATTCATTCATTCCTTCATGCAACAAACATTTATGACTTAATATTTATTGATTATGTGTTATGTGTCAAGACTTATAAACACTCTACATGAAACATATCAGAACAAAACTATGAAGAAGGCATACAGCTCAAAAGAAAGAAATAATATTCCTAAGGCCACATAACGAGTAGGTGGGGAAACTTCAATTCAAACATCTCTCTTTTTTGACTTCAAAGGCTATATACTCTCACAAGCCATGCTTTCTAGAATATAAAGACTTTCAGCTTTAAACTTCTATGATTAAGCATTTCTAGCCAGGGACTAGATATAGAGCCACTTTTCCCAATTAGAGTACTGGAAGATGGGGGTGGGTTCAGGGGACCGGGTGCAGGGAAAGCTCTTTAGAGAATCTGTAGAAAAAGGGCAAAAAGAAATGAAACTGTTTTTTTATAAGAGAATGGTTTATGGAGTCCTAAATTTTATTTTCTCCCAACTGTTCAAATCACTGACATAATTTGTGGATTATTAAAGTGAATTAGGCTTATGCCTTTAAACATTCTTTTTGGATAAAATCAGTGAGCCATGAGCACAGAAGCAAGAGATGTAATTTAAAGAAGTAGAGAATTGAGTGTCCCTTGGTCTCAGGAACTATGACACCACATAGACATTGACTTGTTGACTTGGCATCCTCTCCCACCACGCCAGATCTGCGTTGGCAGTTCTGGCTGGTCTTTACCCTTGTAAACCCAGGATCTAGCATAGTAGTTGCTCAATAAACACACAGGTAGTTTGCTTAACATATAACACAGGTAGATGAAAAGCAGAGAGAATGTCCTAGTTCCATTCATCAAGAATGTATACTTTATGTTTCTTTCTTCTTCATCTTCCATTTTTCTTCTACACATTTATTTATTTTACAATATGCATGGGATACTAGTACAGATAAAAATTATAAAACAGATTTCATTCAGTTGGTTTCAACATCTTGGCAGTGCTCTCTCTCTCTCCATCCCGAAAATAACATCTCCAAAAAAATTTTTCTTAAATAAAACACCATATACTATTCACTGCCATCATGTGGTCACTTGGACAGACTCAAAGTCTTAGATCAGATGGGAAATGTATGTAAAAATTTGTGTATTTTTACTTGTCTGCATTCTATCAGGTTTTATTTCAAGCAATAAACTATCTGCCCCCCCCGACTACCCCCCTGCACATTACCGAGTCAAGTTTCCTGTGTTACACCAATTTCAAAACGTTCAGCACCATTTATCCCTTTTTTATAGTTTATATAAAGACGTGGCTCCAAGACCTCAAATAACAAAAAGTTTATTTATGTATTTATTTTTGCATGGCATGCGCTGATGAGCCAGTCTGCTCAGAAAGCATTTCACAGATTAGAGGCATGAGTATGGTTTCGGGCGAGCCTCCCTCATGTTTCTGCGCATTGGCTGATAAACACTTCAAAGTAAACCGCTCATAAATATGAAATGAAAAGCCGAGGAGTCGTTATGCGCTGCTTTGAGATACAAATCTCTTTATTCCCTTCTGAAGTGGGGTTTGATTGACGTAATGAGTCATAGATCCTGTCCAGGGACACATTGCCTTTTCCCCTTTTTCTCTGGAGACAGGGAGACTTTAAAGAAATCCACTTCAGAACTTGGTGATAGACAGCTTACTTGAAAAAATAATAAAGTTGAATCCTATATTAAATAACTTATTATTTTGCGTTAATGCCGACTTTGACAACCATGACATATGTCAGAGTTTGACTACACATCCTCACAAAGACATTATTAGCTACAACTCTAAGAAGAAGATTGCCAAATTTTTTATAAAAATTGTGCTATCATCTCTTTTCTCATATGTATTGTTGCTATTTAGATCCTTTGTCTGATAAGAGAAAATCACTACTTAAATTAATTTGGAGCAGAAGCCTAAAATCCTGTAAGTCCAAAGGCTAAAGGGAGCAACACAGGTAATGGGGGGAGCAATTCTTTTGGAAAATTTATTTTACAAATATTTTCCAAAAAGGGGAGGGTCACGTGGCAAAACTTCCTATGCAAAATAGATTGAAGAATAATTGAAGATTCAATTTATTCTTACTCATAAGTGTTTAATAATTATCTGCTTACCTGGAAAAGATACACATTTCAACAAGGTCACGCAATTTTTCCTTAGATCACATTTTGCAAATTCAAATGACTTACAAAATCAAGGCAGTTAACACAAAGGAGTTAACTCAGCCAGTGTAGAAGGCAATAAGGAATAGTTGGGGCCTGTGGAAAAATAGGAAAAAGTGCAGGTCCCTTTGTGAAAAGCAGCTGCTATTCAGCTCCAGTAGACTTCTGTCATTCAAGAAGGTGGAGCTTATGTTGCTAGATCTTGCAGTGTTTCTAGAAAAGTCTAAAATCTACATTTTATGTGATATTTACCTATCGATAAATGATAGCAAAAAATAAAATTTGAAAAAGGACAGTCCAAATTAAATAGGTTTTTAAGTTGCCAGTCTACAGTCTTTGCTCTAGATTTTCTTCACTGATCACTTAAATACACTTTTATTAAAAAATAAAACAGGAGAGAGAGACATTAAAGACCTTAAATCAGAGAATGTCGAGAGAGGGAGTCCTAAAACAATTTTATCCAGTGGTTTGAAACTGTTTTTTTTTTGTTGTTGTTGTTGTTCCCAGATCCCTGGGGACTCTGCGATGGCCTGCAGTAGGTGAGGACCTGATTATAGCTGCCCCTTAAATAATGACTTGGGGCCAGCAAACTTTTGAAAACAGCTAATTAGGACCATCCCTTCATCAACAGGCAAATAAACCAAGTTATTCACCATTCCTTGTCCCCCAGTATCTAACAACTCCAATGTCCAAGGCTCCATTCAGCTTCCGGTTTGGATCAGCTCTACATGTTCTGCTTTGAGACTTAGCCTGAGTAACAGAGAGAACTAACTGTTCACTGGAATTAGTGTTTCCGTTTCCATAGAACTGTCACTGCAAAGTGGCTATGCCCAGTCAGGAGCTATTGCTCCCTGATCCCATAGCATCCAGGTCAGGCCATGTGTCTAGTTCTTGTGAAGCAGAAGTAATTTGTGTCATTTAAAAACTAGAGAGCTTAAAAAGCTCATGAAACTTCTCCATGTTCCCTTTCCCTGATGATGCAAGGGTGGCTTCAAGATGGTGGTGTCACCAGATGAAAGACACTTTGTTGTCAGAGTCACTACCTGGAGGAGATGCACCCAGTCATTAGCATTTTTGATTTCAAATTTCATGTGAATAAGAAATTAATTGTGGTTGATCTTATGTATATATATCCCGTGTGTGTATATATATATATGGATAGGTTATCTATATATCCCATATATATATGGATCGGATATATATACACACATACATATATACACATGTCCTGTATATGTATGCATGGGTTATATACATATATCATATATATGGGATTTATATATATAGGTTTTCATATTTCCATCACTTAAATTTATCCCAAATGATGCAGAAAGTATTGAATTGTTTGAAGTTGTGTTTTATAGGAAAGGTATACAACTAAGTGATCCAAAAGATAAAATATTGACTTCCTATTGTGAGTTGGCTGATGCTGATAACCACCCTTTAGTCAGACTCATTTTTGTATCAAATAAGGAGGACCAGGGAAATTAAGTGACCCAAGGAAGGACATGAAAGTGGCCAGCATAAGAACAGGGACTCAGACACAGATTTTGGAAGCTCCAAAAAAGTTCTCACTGCCCGATTACACCTTTGCTGGAGCATCATGTATTTGCAACTGACTATTAAAATCTGTCTACTAAATCTGACTATTAAAACGAGTCCATATTGATATAATTTGACACCATTCTGATATGCCACATGTTAGATTTCTGATTATTTGTACTATGAATTTTAAAACTCTGAAAAATTCAAGCATTCCTAAATATTCATCTGAACATAAATAATTTGCTGACCAATATGTAATATAATTTTTTAAATATAGGCAATATTGTCTTTCAATACAGCCATTTTTGGTGAGATGTCTTCATGTATATAAGAAAAGATGTGATAGCATAATTTTTTTAATGTGAAAGAAAATAACTCTTACCTAAGCTAGTATCAGAACACTGTTAGCTATCAAACACTAACACAATCACCAAAATTAAAAAAGTAACAGGCTATATATATATATATTTACATATACACACATATATTATATATTCTCTGTGTGTGTATATATACATATACAGATATATATACATGTATACATACAGTATATGTGTGTATATATAGTAATTACAATAAGATAATTGAGAAATAAGAAAAGAGAAATACTGTGTGTGTGTGTATATATATATGTGTGTATATATATATACACACACACACACACACACAATAATAACAAGAATAATTTTTGAGTAATCTCTAATTTCTGGTAAGATCCACAATTAGCTTACTTTCAGACCACGAAGGATCATGTGGCACAGTGCAAAGAGGCTTTGGAGTCAGAATAAACTAAGTTCAAATCCTGTAGCTTCTTAGTTTGGGACCTTGGGTATATTTCCTGGTCTCTATAAATCCCAGTTTTTGCATTTATAAAATAAGGATAATAATAGCTACTGTATTCAAACATACAGACTATAGCTCACATCTGAGGAAACTATACCTAGATCCATTAGATGACGTGCATCTACCATGACAATGTGATGTTGAAATTGAACCAGTTGATGCCTGGAGCTGGAATTGGGAGCAAGTGAGCATGAGCAATCTTGTTGGGGTGATGGCAGTGGTCCAAAATCGGATTGTGGCAATGCAACTCAGGAAGCAACAGCTTGGAAATTTACTAAAAATAATTCAATTGTACACTTGAAGTGGGGGAATTTTATAATTTGTAAACTATACCTCAATATAGCCATGAAGAAACTAAACCAGTTGAATGTAAGTATTTCTGTGCATGTAGGTGAAAATTGTACCTGTAAAAACCAGCAAACAACAATGGGGTAAACTCTTAAGACTTACAGAACATGGAATAAGGTAGTTGAAGTTAATGCAATTCAGTGAGAACATGAACTGAAAGAGGGTGGGTAATCTGACGATGCCAAGAGGCAGTATTATTGTAACGGCATGACTTTCATTTTGACTCCATCGCCAATTTTAGTGGCTGAAATATTCCTAGAATAATAGTTACTCATTAACGTTGCTTTGGAAATCATGAAGGCACAAGTCCCCTGGGGTTAAAACACTCTGTGTTAACCATCAGGGTAAAAAGAATAGCCTTTCTAAGAATAAATCTCTACCGGAATACTTTTCCATCATGAGGTTTTTTTTAATCCTGTAGACTGAAATAGTTTGATTAAACAGGCTACACTGGGATCATGTATTCTATCTCAGTCTAGGAAGAAACAGCTGTCAGTCACATCGCCGTCCTCCTCCCACAGTCCCCGGAGAACAACCTAAGCAAGCTGTCGCCAGGATAAGCGCCCCTTGGAGAATTGCCGGCTCGTCATGGCCCGCAGCTGAAAGCAGCCATTCTACTCACTCGGTCTATTAGCCCTTTGACTTCCTTCCTTCACGCACAAATATAAATATAATGCTTAAGTGAATGATTACTACTGTCCCAGAAGAAATTTCAATTAAACACTCGGAATCCTTAGGAACGGTACCTAGGGGGATTCCCAAACAGAGCTGCAATTCGTTATGTATTATTAAGTCTGGCCTCGGATTGTAAATCTGTTTTCTCTTTTAACATTAGCTGGGGCTTTCAAAGAACTGCCTCCCGTATGATTTGAACAATTCTTTCCCAAACTCTGAGCAGGACTATTATAATGGAGATGTTCCCGCACAACACGCAGTCTAGTCTAGTTTAAAAGGCATATGGGAACATTCCTTTGCCTGCTGGCAGAGTTGTGGATGCGATCACTTCTCTTCTCTCTTCTCAAAGGGCATAGAGGACATGAGGGACTGTTTGGTGGTTGCCCCTGTAGATTCTTTTGGGTAATGCTCTGTGTTTCCATCTGTCCTAGTCTTATGACATCACCTGCATGAAAGCTAATTACCAAGATTCAATCTCCATGAAGGGAGAAGGTACCTTGTCTAATTTATTTCTATGTTGTCAGCACCTACAACAGTGCTGGGTATATACATAGAAGGTTTTTCATAAGTAAATATAAATCGATTGATAGGATAGAGGGAGGAAGAAAAAATGAAAGAAGGGAAGAAAGGAGGAAGGGAGAAAGAAAGGATGAAAAAAATAAAGTAGGAAGGAAGGAAGGATGGAAGGAAGAAAGAGGTTTAGAAGTAGATGTGAGAAATTATTTTACCATTTCTTTGTACCCCATTAGATTTTCCAGCATGCTCTCACCACTGCAACTCTAGTACCTAGTAAAGTAGCTGGGACATGGCAGACGATAAATACATTATTTTAACTTCATTTCCTTGGTAATAAATCTAATGTGTTTTCTATGCCAATGAAAATATTTGCCAATGTAAACTACATTTATCGATAAGGAAGCTGTTGGGAGACAATTCTCTAAGCTTCTCCTTTGTTTCTGCACATTTTGCAAGCAGAGGCACTGACTGCTTTGGGTCTGGACTATCTTTTCAGAGCAAATTGCATAGCAAACAGCCATAGAAGACAAAGATAGTGCCTTCTACCATAGCAAAGAACAGGTTTTATTACAGACTTGGATGATCAAGATAATATCTCTTTTGGAGCACAGGAGCAGGCATGCTTACTATCCATTATAAAAAATTCAGTCTTTTTACATACAGGGTTTTTTTTTTTTTTTTTTTTTTTTTTTTCTCTCTCTCTTGTAATTCACCTCACTGTGCACACAGGTATGATCTGGCTTTTCTCGTGTTTCTCTGTAAAAGCTGGAGCTTGGTGATAGCTCATGCATATAATCACAGCAATTTGGGAGGCCAAGGTGTCTGGATTACTTCAGTTCAGGAGTTTGAGACCAGCCTGGGCAACATGGCAAGACTCTGTCTCTACAAAATGTAAAAAATTAGCTGGGCATGGAGGCGTGCACCTGTAGTTCCAGCTACTCTGGGGGCTTGAAGTGGAAGGATCGCTTGAGCCCAGGAGGTCAAGGCTGCAGTAAGCTGTGATCATGCCACTCTACTCCAGCCTGGGTGACAGAGTGAGATCCTGTCTCAAGAAAAAAAAAAAATAGTTGGGGCTTGGAGAACTGGCACAAATGCCAATATTCTGGCTACATCCCTTGCTGTGAGTATGAAACTCCTCTGTCTCTGACCCAGGAGGCTTATGGTTTCTGCCAGCATCCATGAAACTGGCAGACTCATTAGCTTACAAGTAGGGTGAAATCTCAGAACCGTCACAGTTCTTGACAAAGGCTACAAGAGCAATTTATCACTGATTATTGGAGGATGAAATGACCTCAGAGAACTCTATTTTGCCTATTTACCAATATGTGGCACGAGAGCAAATTTTAATATCTTAAAAAGTCTAAGAGAAAGCATTTGTACATTTCAAACAGATTTCATGGATAAACCATATTAATAAAAATAACTGGGCAGTTATTAATAAAATAACTGGGCAGTTTATTAATAAAAATAACTGGGCAGACCAAATAAAGTAGCTCATTACTTTCCTCACTCTCCTCTGGAATAAAAGCAGTTCCAGGTATGAACAGGAGCCATCTCATGCTGATAAGAAATTCTGGTTGACAGTTACAGTTACCTATAATTGATAAGTTAAGATGAGAAAATTAACTAACTGTAATGTAATAAATGCATCTTGTTTGATGGTCATTTTTCAAAGCATTTGGTTCAAGAAAGGAAAAAAAGAGTTGAGATCCTTTCCTGTAGTTCAATATCCTCTTTAAACAAATAGATAAAAATACTTTGCTCTCAAATGACTTCTTTAGGTAACTTGCTATTTGGCAGACTTGGGTAGATGATCCTTCACAATTAGGCCATGTTGTTCTGTCCCATCCCTGGCAAAATGTCATAACACGTTTCCTTAGGCCGTATTTCCTGCTGCATTATTTTGGAAGAATTTATTTAGGAACCAGATATTTGGTAAAATACATGTTATGCTTTCCTTTTACTGATTACTTGTTTTGTTTTGTTTTTTTTTTCTGTATGTTACTCTGTTGAATTAAATGATCAGAGCTAATCAGATTATATTCAGAGATAAGAAAAAAAAAGTTTCTTCTCAAAAAGAAGTTCTCTAGGGTCAGCGGGTTGCCAGATAACGTTCCCTCTTACATTGAGATTCTGATTCATGTTATTTGGGTTTGCCCAAATGTAGTTTTTAAAGGAATCAGAAATATTAGCTCCTTTGCAGTAGTGGGGCCTATGTGAATTACTTAAAATTTTGCTAATAAAAATTTATAAATGCCATTAAAAAACCTTATTTTTACCAAAAGCGACTTCTGTATTCATATCTCTCTTCAAGTATTCTGTTCATTCTCCCACTCATAAAGCAGTTTCGAATCTTCAACAAAGAAAACAACAATCGCAACATAATTTAAATAAGATCTTTTCTTTTTGATACCAATTTTCTTTCTGTCGTCTCTGTATGTTCATGTTCCCCAGACTCAACACCCCGGGTGCGTAAATGATGTATGATTGAAGGTGAGTTAAACACACTTTTGAGAACACTTTTGTCCCCAGTGAAAGCTATATGCTTTTCCTTGTGCTCAGCTACAGGCTGATGGACACGTGCAACCACTAAAGCTGAATGGAGAGAGGGCCTGTGAGCATGGCTTTCTCATGCAGTCGAGATGTGAAGGCTTGCTTGCCACACTGCACTCTGCAAGCTGACAGTCATCCTCCCTGGCTTCCATGGGCTCACCTCCTGAGATTCTTAATGATGTCTGCTTTTGAGTAATTGAGTCCAAAGCCCAGAGAAATAGCCCTGACGAGGCAAACAGTGGAGAGTAAGGGTTTGAGACTTTATATTCCCTATAAAATTCTCTTCAGCAGCAATGCAATAGGAAGATGCTTAGAAAAGCAGAGATTCTGTCTTTGCAGTACTCTGTAAGGTTGCACGTCCTTACCTTCTCTTTCTGCATCCTCATCTCAGAGCGTGAAAGACTAGGAAGACAAAGACTGATTTTGGAAGCTCAAAATGGGCATTCTTTACCCACCTTCACCTTCAGATAAAGGGGGTCACCAGGTGGCTGTCACACTGCTTTCTGTGGGGACTCCAGGAAGTGAGGAAAGCAGTTCCAATAAATTAAAGAGTAGTTATGACATCTGAATCTCCTCAAGTTTCTGGTGTGCCCCAGCTTCCATGGTGTCTTTCCTTGTCACCAATCCCAAGAATCAGAAACCACAGGAATGAGACACTGAGTTATTAGATCCAAAGTTCCTGGCTGATTGCTAGAAAGGGTAAAGGCAATGCAAGCATATTAATGGCTTTCTTTAGAAAACATTTATTTTCATTTTTGGTATCATTCAAAGGATGTGTTCTTGGTGAATCATCAAAAGCAGCCTGGTTAGCTGTGTATTTTTTTTTCCTTAAATAAGTTAATTTCTCCTTAGTACATTTGGTTCCAAGCAGAGATGAATTTCTTTTCAACATTTCTTGGTTCTAGTCAGTGAATTTAAGGTAAAAATAGCAAATGCAATTCAGATGGCCATGCCTTCAGTCACCAAAATGCTTTATAGAGTCAGTTTCATATCTCTGCAATATATATGTGAGTGTGTGTGTCTGTGTATTCTCTGCTATATATATTATCTCCAAAATGCTTTATGGAGTCAGTTTCATATCTCTGCAATGTGTGTGTGTGTGTGTGTGTGTGTGTATTCTCTGTTTTTTATATATATATGTAATATAGCAATATATAAATAATATAATATATATAACTGATATATAAGTTCTTGAAGGAGTTAAACTTCTTCTAATCTGGATGGAATAAACTCATCTCATGACACTTGAATTCTGATCCTGTTTGGCAGCTAGATAAATGAATGAGCTTAGGCAAGTCGTTTTATTCAAAATTAAGATGAATTGGTTAGAGGAGAGAGTTTTTAAGTTTCCTTTCCACTCTAAAATGAATGTATTTTATGATGGTGGTAATTTTTGTAATATAATAAATAATATTTCCCAGTGAAATTGCCCATCCCAAGCCCACTGCCTTTCACTATGGTAGGACATTTCTCAGATTCATCTACCAAAAGGTAGACCATCATAACTTAGGGTTTAAGAAAATAAAAACAAAATGTAATTGTCTTAAAGCAACTTAATTTATAATGATCTTAAATTAAGGAACAAACTTCTTGTGTTAATTCACTTTTAAAAAAATGCAGTACAAGTATTTAGTTATCAATTACAGTTTGATTTCTGATCTTTTCCTAACACCTGGGTAGACTGCAGAAGATAGCTCTGTTCTCTTGAATGAAAACAAAGTATGGCCTTTTAAATAAAGTTATATGAATCTGATTTTAGAGGTGCTAGTAGATAAAGCAAAATATCTGGAGGCAAAGCCTAAAGTTCATATGGAGCATATATGGAAATAAAACAAAATATTGCTCCTCCGTATTGTATGGGAGAGATATCAAGTTCTCAATGGCAAGCCAATATTAAAGCTAACACCTAATCAAACAGAAAATGGGACATATCACATCAAAGATTGGTCTAACAGGAGCACATCTAGCACCCAGATGTTGGTGTCCAATACAATTTTTCAGGGTAAAGAAACCAGTGCCCTTTAAATAAATGGCTGATTCTAGGGATAGGGTCAAGAAATGTATCTAGTAGTTCCAGAAAGCAAGAAAGTGCTTAAAACAAAAAGCAAAAAACCCCACAATGATGGGTGTATAGCAAAGGGACATAGGAGTCAGGTGCAGGAGCTCCCAGAAACCAAAGCTAGAACACCTTGAGCAAAAAAGTAAATAAAATAGTATTAGCTTGGAACCCAAAATATAACATAGATATCCGGGAGTCCATAATGACATAAATAAATAATTAAATAGGTAAATAAATGGGAGGAGAAGAACGCTCCCATATAGAAGAATTCCAAATCATTTATGTAAATACTCTGCCTTCAATCAGATGGAATATAACTCCCTACTCTTAAAGTGTGAGCTGCATATAATGACTTTCTTCTAAAAAATGCAACATGGAAAGGAGGATAAAGAACAACTTTACAGTTGAGAAACCTGAAAACCCAACCTCAGTCAGATGACCAGGGTTAACATCAAAAGCAATAAGTCATGTAGATAGAATGTACCCTTGATATGACATAATGAGAATGGCACTTTACCTTTGTAGCTTTCCTCTCAAAATGCATTACTCTGCTTTGATCCAGAGAAAAATATCAGACAGATCTCAACTGTGGAACATTCTATAAAGTTCCTAATCAGGACTCCTCAAAACTGCCATGGTGGTCAAAAATAAAGAAAGACTGAGAAACCATCACAACCAGGGGGAGGCTAAGTAATGTGGTGTCCAGGATGGGGTCCTGGAACAGAAAAGGACATTAGGGGAAAACCGAGGAAATCTGAATAAAGTATGAGATTTAGTTAATAATCATGTATTATTGTCGATTCATTAATTGTGACACCATACTGTCGCACGATGTTAGTAACCTGGACAATTGGGTGTGTGAGGCACACACGAACTCTCTGTACTTTCTCTGCAATAATTCTGTACATCTAAAACTTTCTGAAATTTAAATGTGCTCTAAAATAAAAAGTTTATTATAAAAATTTGATCAAAATGTAAAAGAGAAAAATTATGAGTATTTGGGGAGATGAATTGGGGAAATAGTTTGGTGAAATGTAAATTTTGCTTATTTTTTCTCTCCTTAACCCCAGCTAAATTGGTCAAATAATGTCCCAACTGTTACTTTGCCCCAGGCATGGGAGCCATTCTTTAGTTGAGAATGAGAGATCTCTCCATTATTATGTGTGATTATGGTTTGTAAAATATATAAAATATATTTTATATATAAATAAAAGATATAAAATGAATGAACCAGAAGAAAAAGAGATCTACAGCCTCATCTTCAACAATAATATACAGACATTTAAGACAGATTTTTTAACCATCACAAATGTGAAATACTTCATAAGTGGTCATGCTCTACTTCTGTATGAATTACTTAACAACATAGTAGTACCAGCTAACTGAAATACTCAGAGAAAAATGAAAGAATAAACAGAAAACAATACATTAAAAGAACAAGAAAGAAGCTGTAAAATTTGTCCTTTGCCAAAGTAGCTATATAATTCAGTTTAAACGTAAAATAAGTAAATAAATCTATGGATAAACTTTGCCTGTCTTTCTCACAGATATCCCGGTATTTTGGGAAAAAAAAGAAAAATCCATCAGCAGCCGAAAGAAAAGAAAGAGAATTTATCTTTAGGACAAACCAATGACTAAGTTAGGTTCTGAGCTAAAAATAAAGTAAAATCCTCTTCTCTAATTTTAATCACACAATTAAACTAGAACAACTCACAGGGGCCTACCATGACCTGTTTTTGAAGAAACGGTGGCACGCCTATCACTTAATCTAAAGTTAGACCCAAACAGGAACAGCAGAGACCTGGGAAGAACACTGAAAACATCCTCAGGGCTGGCCTCTCATCGAATGCGAATCTGTAGGATGTCAGCAGAACTGCCTCCATTCTGCAAACCAAGAGCGAAGGGAGGAGAAAGGAAACATGACAGCCAAGCAAGCTCCCACTTCTACTCCATTCTGACTTGTCATTTTTAGAATCCTGGTGAAATAAGTTTAAAAAAAAAAACACCCCAAACAGGAATATTCTAGGGAATAAGTCTTGACTTTGTTAACTAACAATTTCTAGAGCACATAGTTTAGTATTTTGTCTGTATGATTAATATGATTTATGCTATTATAGCACCAATCCATCTTTTATGTGCACCAAATAATTTCAGTAGTGTCATTTCCACATTTACATTCAGTCAATCTTCATAAAAAATATATCATGGACTGAATTGTGTCCCACAAAAATGTATAAACTGAAGCCCTAAAGTCCAGTACTAGTATATTGGACAGCGGGCCTCTGAGGAGGTGACTAAGGTTAAACGAGATCATGAGAGTGAAGCACTGATCCAATAGAAGGGTGCCCTTACAAGAAGAGGAAGGGACACCAAACCTCTCTCTGTCATCTGAGGGCATAGAAAGAAGGTGGACATTTGCAAGTCAAGGAGAGAGACCTTACCAGACTCAACCATGCTGGGACCCTGATCTTGGACTTCCAGAACTGTTAACAATTAAATTTCCCTTGTTTAAGCCATTCAATCTATGATATTTTGTTATGGCACCCTGGAAGTAACACAGATTTTTTTTACCAAGAAGTAGAGTGTGGCTGTAGCAAATAACTAAACACACAGAAGTGACTTTGGACCTGGTAGTGGATAGAGGCTGGAAGCACTTTGAGGTGCATGCTAGAAATAGAGATGTTAGGGGCAATTCTGATGAGGTCTCAGATGGAAATATTAGGAATCGGAGGAAAGGTGTCCTTGTTATAAAGTGGTGAAGGGTTTGGCTGATCTGTGTTCCAGTGTTTTGTGGAAGGTAGAACTTGCAAGTGATGAAATTGAGTATTTGGCTGAGAAAATTTTTAGGCAAAGGGCTGAAGAAATGTGTCTTAGTGTGTTTTGTGCTGCTATAACAAAATACGTGAGCCTGGGTAATCCATAAAGCATAGAAATTTATTTCTCATAGTTCTATATATTGCCAAGTCCAAGACCAAGGTGCTGGCATTCAGCGTGTAATGAGGGCTGCTTCTGCTCCCAAGATGGTTATTCCATAGGGAAGTGATGCTTGTTCCCTCACACCATGGGAAGTGAGAGGGATAAAAAAGAAACAAAACTGTCTCCATCAAGTCCTTTTATAATGGTGCTAATTCATTCATGAGGGTAAGCACCTCTCAAAAGTCCCCACCTCCTAACACTTTTGCACTGGAGGTTAAGTTTTCAACACATTAATTTTGGGAGACACATACCATAGCAGAATGGTTTTGTTTCTCCTGACTACTTATAGTAAAATGCAAAAAAAAAAAAAAAAATTGAAAAAGGAAGTTTTAAATAAACAGAAGCCATAATTTGAAGATCTGAAAATCCTCACATCACGCATATTGAAAAAAAATAAATAAATAAATGAGAAAGCTTGTTCTGAAGACAACACCGTGAGTATAGCTAAACAACCATTTATTTGATAAAGACAGCCTGGGAGTGACTCATGGACTTAATCAGCCATCTCATCAGAAACCAGGAATAGAGATGACATTAACAACACTGCCAGTTTCAGTTAAAGAGGACAGAGATCTGTCAGCCCTTCCTTCGTTTTCATTTCTCCTTTTTGGAATGGGAAGTTTTAGTCTATACCTGTCTATCACTGTATTTTGAAAGTATCTAACTTGTCTGGTTTCACAGTGTAACAGCAGGAGAGAATTTTTCTAAGATGCATTGAGTCTCATTCATATCCAATTTAGATAATATTTAGATGAGAGTTTGGACTTTAGACTTTAGGGCTGATGTTGGGATGAGTTAAGACTTTTGGAACTGTTGAGATACAACGAATGTATTTTTTATGCAAGAAGAACACAAATCTAGGGGGACCAAGTATGGAATGCCATGGGTGGAATTGTGTTCCCCTAAACTTGGCATATGGAAGCCTCATCCTCCCAAATGACTACTGGAAATAGGGAAGGAATGATTAAGGTTAAATGGTGTCATGAGGTTGGAGCCAATGAAACTGATGACTTAAAACAAGAGGGCAAGATACCAGAACTAGAGTTCTTTATGTCATGTGTGAATGCAACAAGAGCAGGGCCATCTGCAAGTTAGAAAGAGTCCTCACCAGAACCTGAGCATGTCTGCACCCTTGTCTGAGGCTTCCAGCCTCCAGAACTGGGAAAAAATAAGTTTCTGTTATTTAAGCCACCCAGTTCCTGCTTCTTTAACAAAAGACCATGCTGACTAATACATATCAAGCAAGGTAGTGTGGTCCCCAAATAATTGGGGTTATCTTCCTTCAACACACACTGTAGGACTGCACTTCCTTAGTCTATTTAGAAAGAAGGGGAAACCACGTGATATATTTTAGCCAATGAAATATCAGCAAGGGTAACATTTATTACCTTTATGGCTAGTCTTTAATAGGAAAGACTGTGATTCTCCCCACGTTCTATTTTAATTGCCTCTGCAACTTGTGGTGGTCCAGATGGTGAAGTTTTTGTCAGGCTGTATGTCGGAGCGAGGACAGTGGGGAGTGAAGTTCCTAGTTAACCCATAATGGACACGAATGTAAGTGAGAATGAATGTGTTGTTTATGTCACTGACACTTTTCATATATTAGGATTGATAAAGCCATCTTCGTTCCATGGGGTGGGGAAATAAATAAATATAGGAAGAAAACAAACAAAAACCCTTTAGTCCTGTGGGTAGAGAGTAGGAAAAGCAGAAGCAAATAACAATAACAAGAAACTTTGTAACGTTCTGCTATAGGCCGCTGAATAACCACAGTGGGCATATAATCCAGATAAGGTAGTAAGTACATGTTGACCTTTTGTAACAATATAGACATTTAATTATAAGATTGTCCAACTGATTTTGTAATCCAATGAGAAATCACAAAATTTCATTTTATGCTTTCAAGATTTTATTACAAATGTCTACCCAGATCCAAGATAATTTTGGAACAACTTTTGATTTTACTTAATCTTGTTTAACACTATTGCAAAGTCTTTATTATTTGTAATGATGAACCACAGAAAATTAATCTCACTGATTTGTAATAAAACACCCAACACATATTGAGATTGGAATTTGAAATTGGTCACATTTTGGTATGAACCTTTTATAATCTCAACTACCTTTCCAAGACCAGCACTTAGCCTCCTTTGTCATACCACTCCTTGACGTCACCCCACTACTTTGAACTATCTACCTTTCCTTCCGTGGATCACGTCTTTTTGCAACATCAAGCTTTCACATAATGGGTTTCATCTGCTTTAGAGTTGTCCCGTTCACCTTCTGGAAGTTGACTGCTCATTCCAGACACCCAACTCAACTGTCAATTCCTCTGCAAAAGCTTGGACAACATTTTCACGAATAATTATTTCTCCCTTTACATTCCCAAATCACTTTATGGATATCTCTATTCCAGCACTTATGCCTCTTCATTATAAATTACCTTTTAACATGTCCGTTCCTTGTACTTGAATTGTAAGTTGGCTGAAAACATCCCTTACTTATTGTGTTATGTAGCTACAATATACTTCTTGAATGAATGGGTGAATATGTCAAATTACAAACTAGTTCTGCCTGAAAATGTTGGCTGCTTAATAAAGGTGAATAATTATGTCCACAGTGTTTAATTTTTTTCTTAATTGTCAAGGGGAAACAAATTGTAAACTTGCTTGCTTTCATTTTTCTTGTCCCTGCTCCGTGTCTTACACATACTGCAAATTGAGTATCCCTTATCCGAAAAGCTCAGGACCAGAAGAGTTTCAGATTTTGGATTGTTTTTTGAATATTTGCATTATATGTACTCATTGAGCATCCCTAAGTTGAAAATCTGAATGCTCTAATTAGCATTTCCTTTCATCATTATGTCAGCACTCAAAAAATTTGGGATTTTGGGCATTTTGAGTTTCAGATTTTCAGATTAGGGATTCTCAAACTGTGTGATAAGACAGAGAGTTTTGATACGCTGGCATTTAAGTTTGCTGGACTACGCTTTGTAACTGCTGATTAGAAAGAGTATAAGGAGCCTTGGAATTGTCTACTGTTCTGCTCAAATTTCCATTTGCAAACTTCTGACGTGTGATTTATATTCCTTAGATAACAGAGGGGCTTTCTTAACTTTCTTCACAGCCAGCCTACTGAGCCTCTTCAGTCTCCATCCCTACCACTCCTGTGGACAAGAACAAAAGCAAAGGAAAAAAAACAGGGACCAGAGATACCTTTTTATCCTCTTAATCAAAGGCTATGGCTGCCTCAGCTTGGTACACACTCCAAGCAGCTCTCCCAAGTAGGGCTTGTTGAGATCAGCTTGCTATAGAATGTGGCCAGCAAAAAACAGAGAAACTATAAATCACTGCACCCACCCTTTATCCTAAGCCCTTATCCTGACCAAAAAAAAAAAAAAAAAAAAAGGGGGGGGGGGGCGGAAATGAAAAGAACATTGGATGAGCCAATGGATGAATTTGTGTAAATGTACAAGCACCATTTATTTACATGTGTTCTAGCTTGAGATGAGGGAGACAGCATTGTATAGAGTCTGGTATCAATAAGATGGGATTACAAGGAAATTCCATGACTTACTCTTGTGTGCTCTGCGATAGTTAGTTAGCCTAATAAGTCTTGGTTTCTTAAATTATAAAGCAGGGAGGAGGTCATGATAGTATCCCTATTAGGGCTGCTGACAGGATGCTGAACACAGCCCAGCATACCTAGCTCAACATATCTCGCTCCCCTTTTATTCATAAGGTCCCTGAGAAAAACACACAGAAGGAAAGGCTTCATGATTAATAAACACTAGCATTAGAGCAGCAACTTGATTAGTTGGATTTGTTGGGATAAGATGGTGGAAATAGCTGGGATGGGTTTTGAAAGACTAGAATCTGGAGCTTGGCTAAACCTCTTAGGACTCGTATCACCTTTCACAAGTCACTTTTTTAAGCTTTAGTTTGCTCATCTTTAAAACAAAGGAGTTAAAAAAAGATGTCTCATGTGTCTTGCTAATTGTGGAATCGCTGTGATAAACTAAGCTTTATTCTTTTGTATGCAAAATGAAATGGTAGTAGTGGTAGAGGTGAAAGCAGGGGTGTGTGTTTATAAAACAGGTATCCTAAAAAGCCACGGAGCCATAGGTTCCTAGCCAGCCAACTGATACAGTTTGGATCTGTGTCCCTGCTCAAATCTCATGTTGAAATGTAACCCCTAATGTTGGAGGTGGGGCCTGGTGGGAGGTGATTAAATCACGGGGATGGAGTTCTCATGAATGGTTTAGTGCCATCCTCTTGGTACTTTCCTGACAACAGTGAGTGAGTTCTCACGAGATCTGGTCATTTTAAAATGTATGGCATCTCTTTTCCCTCTCTTTGCTCCTGCTTTCCCCATGTGAATTGCTCCTGCTTTGCCTTGTGTCATGAGTCAAAGCTCCCTGAGGCCTCCTCAGAAGCAGATGCTGCCATACTGCCTGTACAGCCTACAGAATCGTGAGCCAATTAAACCTCTTTTCTCTTCTTTCCTCAATCTCAGGTATTTCTTCATAGCAATGTGAGAATGGACTACGACATCAACCAAGCTGTTAATAAAACAGTCAAGTCCTGTTTATGACGACCTAAGAGGTTCCGATCTGGCAGTACACGAATTACTTGCAATGAAATTTGAGTTAAATATCATCAATGATTTTGTCAACTTCTTCTCCTGTTAGATTTTAAGCCTACAAGTCCTCCATAAATTCTGATTTTAAAAGACAAATATGGCTTTAGTGACGATTGCAAAATGCTTGCAAATCAGAGCTTCAATTTGGTATCCTTTTGAGATATCAGCAGAACTCGTTCCTTCAAATAATATGACCTGCAAATCAGATAATGTGTTGTAAGGGAGTTCGTGACTAACAAAAATATAGTGTGTCACAGGATGCTATCACAACTTTGACAGACTTCAATGAATTTATGAGAACAAAAGAAAAAAGGAAGGAAAAAACAAGAGAGGAAGAAAAGGAAAGGGAGAGAAAGAAAGAGAGAAAAAATGCATTATTGAATATAATTCCTGGACTAGCAAGTACATTGTCTACTAGAAAAGTCTGAAAATGACACTTAACTTTAATTTTCAGAGAAAGAGGTAGAGCTAGTGTCAATGTTACTTAATAATTTTATACCATTAAGTGTATCTGGAAAGAAATTGTTTTATTTTCAAAAGGCAAATTCTTTCAACAGGAATATTAAAGGCATATTTTAAGAAAATTTTACTGTCATTCAGTCAAATCTATATGGTGATCAAGGATCTGCTAAAGGTCAGTTTTTAAGTCTGGTTAAGATTATGGGGCCAGTTGCAGACACTCTTGGCTGGAACCCAAATCCACCTTTTCCTAACTATGTGAACTTTAGTAAGCTACTTAACCTCTCTTCGTTTTAATTTTCCCCTTGTTAAAATTGGAATAATGAAAGTATTCTGTATTATCAGGGTATGGTGGAACAATAAATAAAACAATTCACAAAAGCACTTATAATGTCTGGCACACAGGAAAGATTCAATAAATATAAGGTATATTTATTAGTATATTCTTTTTTTTTTTTTTTTTTTTGAGACAGAGGCTCGCTCTGTCGCCCAGGCTGGAGGGCAGTGGCCAGATTTCGGCTCACTGCAAGTCCGCCTCCCGGGTTCACGCCATTCTCCTGCCTCAACCTCCCGAGTAGCTGGGACTACCGGCACCCGCCACCGCGCCTGGCTAGTTTTTTGTATTTTTTAGTAGAGACGGGGTTTCACCGGGTTAGCCAGGATAGTCTCGATCTCCTGACCTCGTGATCCGCCCGTCTCGGCCTCCCAAAGTGCTGGGATTACAGGCTTGAGCCACCGCGCCCGGCCTGTATATTCTTATTTAAATGTTCACATGCTATATATTTAGTTACAAAATACATATGTGTATCAACTCATAATCTGATGTAGGCAAGGTAATCTCTACCCCTGACTTAATGTCTTCGTTATAACTCCATTTGAACTATTTTTTTCTAATATTGCTGCCATACAGAGTGAAACCAAGGTACCCACTGTACTCATGAACCTAGAAAGCTGACATAGATTCTCTAAATCTCTTTAATTTTCTAAGAGGCAGGTTTATTGCAGCCTTGTTGCTTCGAGACCTACTCTTAAAGACATACCTTCCCTGTCATGTTGATTGATCCACATCCTTCCCCCTGGAGCAAAGGAACAAGAGCAACACACATGTCCACTAGAAAGCCATAGCAACTGTCCTCTCTCTTCCACCTCACTGGGAAGTCCTCTACTCAGTTGCAGTGTTGCCATTTGCCTATCTCTCAATGATCATGTCCTATTTTAGCCTAAGGACATATACGTTCTTTGTAATTACTTTTCAGTTGAAAGACTTTGGAAGAACATGGCTCACTGATCAGGTAATCTAGAATATTTTATTTTTCTAATAATGATAATAATAACAACAACAACTACCACAATATATACTAGGCCTTGCTTTAAGAACTTTATCTGAACATCAACTCATTAAATAATCTTAGGAGAGGTGCTAACATTATGCTTACTTTGCAATTGAGAAAATCGAGGCTAAGAAGTGAGGTAAGTAGTTGTAGGTGTCCCACAGATAGAAAGGCGTGAGGCTGGAATCCTGAAGCAATGAGTGTTTCCCCCTCCCATTTTCTCTGATTTGCACTACTAATCCATTCGTAATTTGGCTTAGTTTTCCTGTTATGGAAAGATTTTCTCTGATTACTTTTCCTCTCTTTATCCATTTTACTTAATGCCCATAACACTGTTATATTTCTTTAATCTTTGTTGATTACATCTTTGTTGATGAATGCTTATGCATTCATGTTGAAATTTCCAGTCCACACACTATTGTTTCTGGGTTTTAAATTCACATCCATTTTTTTCTTTAATTCCCCTTTACCTTTTAAACAAACTTCTTACCTCATTTATCACCTGTATTTTCATGTAACTCTGAGGATCAATTTGCCTCTTCAGTTTGGGACTCAGCCATAACGTCTATAGCCAGTATCATCTCTTCCTGGCTTCCTTAATAAGTGTGTGTCTATAGAATATTACTATTTTACTGTAATATGTAGGACATAAAATATACAAGATAACTAACGGAATCAACAACGCTGAAAGACTATTCATAAGTACTCAGATGTTCAGTGCTTCCATTTTCATTGTTGCGCTAATTAGGTTTTTTGTGTGATTAGTGTTTATGAACTCAACCCAGTACAAGCAAATAAAATTCTGCACAGGATATTCCTGAAGTGATAGGTCACATTAAGAATCCCAAGGAATAAATGCATGCTACTCATGGGGATGAAACTGGGGCAGAGCCAAGCGTCCACAGCCAAACAAGCATGAATTTGCATCTTCCGACCCTTCCCCTGCAACGCTGAGGCTTCTGGTTCAGTAGTCACAAAGCTGTTCTCCAGGGAACAAAGCCTGTTTCTGTTGAGGCGGGTGCAGCTACCAGCAAAGAAACCCTCATCATGATCCAACTGTAGTTCAGAAGCACGTGAGGCACAGGAAGCAATTTTGACAAAGAATAGCAAGAGCTATCCATAGAAATGTAGAAAAAAAACATAAAAAGGCATAAAAGGTATTGATAATTAATTTAAAATACCATAAGGAAATCATAGCTAAAGTGAGGGGGAAAATAGAGCCTCAACAAAGACAAACGGGACTGCCGAGGCCACGAAAGTGAATGCCCCAACACTTTGGACTACAATCGTAACACCCAAATTTTTTTCCTGTAATTATGGTTCTACTTATCCCATCTTAGAGTCATAAAAAAACTTGAGTGGATAGGGGATTATTTCATGCTGGGAATATAGAAATAACTTTGAACAAATTGCCCATTTGTGATTATTTAAATAAAACATCATAATTGGAATACGTTGGTCGATAAAAGCAATTTTTTTCCTTCTCTCTCTTTTGTATAAGAACAATACACTAAATGCTATCTTGATTTTTTTACCGCATTTTCGTAAATACAGTATTTAATGCCAGGTGGCCCCTCAATTTTACATTGTGATAGGCTACACAAAAGGAGGAGTAAATGCACTCGGAGTTGTTTTCCACACCACTTGGGCTCTGACAAATCATTAACAACATTCTCTGCTTCCGTATTGTCTTCTGTGATAATTACATGCAGCTTGACTCAATGGTGCTCACATTTAATGGGTCTCACTTTTACCACTTTTATTTCAATGGTGCATCTCTTAAAGAGTTGCATTTGCCGTCACTGTATTCACACTCTTTCAAAATATATCTTGCAAACAGAAGAGGTTCTCCATCTTCCTTTTTTGCACCCAACAAAGAAAAGTCTAGTTTTTGATTGTCTTAGGATGACAGAATATCCTACATTGTAAATTGATCTTTCTCAAGTGGGATGAGGAGATTTAGACTTTCCATGTCCTCACTTCTATCGGCGCACTGATGCATTGAGGGCAGTTAAAGGGCCATGATCATAATCCCATAGGCACTATCTATCCATCTTTCTATCCTGAAAGAGTTGCCAGCTGATAGGACCTTCCAGATGTAGCTATACATTTTTGAAATAATTTCTTCTTTCAACTGATATTTAAGTAGAATTAAGCAAATTATTTCTTCATAATACTTTTCTTTTTTTATTTTTCTTTTATTTTATTATTATTATATTTTTTGAGAGACGGAGTCTCTCTCTGTTGCCCTGGCTGGAGTGTAGTAGCATTATCTTGACTCACTGCAGCCTCCGCCTCCCAGGTTCAAGTGATTCTCCTGCCTCAGCCTCCCAAGTAGCTGGGATTACAGGCATGGGCCACCACACCCAGCTAATTTTTGTATTTTTAGTAGAGACAGGATTTCACCATGTTGGTCAGGCTGGTCTTGAACTCGTGACCTTGTGATCTGCCCGCCTTGGCCTCTCAAAGTGCTGGGATTACAGGCCTGAGCCACTGCGCCCGGTCCATAATGCTTTTCAATAGGTAATACACACATAATACTACTTAAAAGCCCATAGTGACCAAAACTTATGTGTACGCATCAGAGAACACATGGAAGAATGAAATGCACTCCCTGTCCTCAAAATTTTGATAGAGGAGTAAGATACAAACATATGAATGTTAAATGAGAAATGCTAGAAAATTGCTATGGACCTCAAATGCTATAGCAAATAAAAGGAAATAGAAATGATGATGAGCATTGCTATTGTCTCCTAGATCCTCAGATTTGGAGCATCTAATCTAAAGCATGAAAGAATTCAAAGCCATCTAATTCAGCTACCATTTTATTGATCTCCTTGACAAACACTTGGTGGAACGGAAGTGCTGGATACTCATGAGTGCCCAGTCTCTGCTTGAAGCTGTCTTATGACAAGGAGACCACTCCCTGTGAAAACAGCTCGTTCTCACTCTGCCTTTTGAAAGGTCTTTCTTACATTGAGTTGGAAGTGCTACAAGTCTTCTACTTCTACCCCAGCAAGCACGTAGCTTTTAAAAGCATAAGATCTGGAGTCAGACAGACTGGATTCAAATCCAGACTTCACCAATAACGAAGCGTCCTTACGTAAACAGAATACCTTCTCGACATCTCAGTTTCCTCAACTGTAAAACAGGAATATTTAACCAATGATCCCAAACCGACAGTGTTACTCTGAGGATTTGACATTTATCAAGCACTCAATTAAGGTCGGCTATTATAATTATGACAACACTTTAGATATTTGAATACAAGTCACTGATATCCTCTTTCCATGATTTTTTTTACACTATAAGGAAACAACATTTAGAGAAGTTAAATGACATGCTCAAGGTCACATGTCTGGTACGTGACAGAAACAACAAGAACTGAGATTTTCTAAAAATCCAACGACCTTGCTAGTAAAAAAACATTTCAGGAAAGTTTTAGATGCTTTAGCCAGGACAGTAACATAATTTGTTTGATAATAAATGGTACTAGGGTACTCAAGGTAGATTTCTATATTCAAGACCATCCACTGACACGAACGCTTTATGAGGAATTAGGGATATGAAAAACTAAAGAATTTGTCTTAATGAGAAAGAATGTCTTTAAATCCAACAGTAATCACTACTATAAGCAAGAATTCATAATTTCTATTCCCCATATCTCTTCCTCTTCTATTTTTATTTTTAAAACTGAATTTTCAGCTTCAACATTTCTCATACATCTCATAGCTGGATTAATTCAATAATTTCCTCAACAGATTTTTCCTAATTTCAATGTCTACCCACTCATGCTCCTTGCTCCCCACCATTCCCAAAATTATTAACATAAAACATAAGGAGAGTATGCCACCTCCTTCTCTCTCTCTCTTTCTTTTTTTTTTTCGAGACAGAGTCTGGCCCTGTCACCCAGACTGGAGTGTAGTGGCACCATCTCGGCTCACTGCAAGCTCCACATCCTGGGTTCATGCCATTTTCCTGCCTCAGCCTCCCAAGTAGCTGGAACTACAGGCGCCCGCCACCACGCCTGGCTAATTTATTTTATTTTATTTTTATTTTTAGTAGAGATGAGGTTTCATTGTGTTAGCCAGGATCGTCTCTATCTCCTGACCTCATGATCACCCTGCCTCAGCCTCCTAAAGTGCTGAGATTACAGGCATGAGCCACCACACCCAGCCCACCACCTCTCTCTTTAAAAATTTTCTAATGGATTCTAACTCTCCATAAGACCATGTCCAAACTTCTTGACAAGCTAATGAAGATTCTTCCAACCAGTCCCAACTCTATCTACCCAGACTCATCTCCCACAGGGATTGTTGTTGCATGAAGCCAATAACTCAACAACTGACCTGTTTTCAAATGGCCAATCAACTTTAGTTGTTATAACAACATTTATTCTGGAAGGTACTAACTCCTTTCTCCAACTATTGTCATGTATTTATTCATTTAACTAACATGTATTGGTCACTATTTTAGACATCATGGATATGCAATAAACAAATAACAAGACCCAGTTCTCAGTGCATTTATTTTAGTGGGAAGACAAGCCAAAAAAGCTAAAACTAGACAAAATATATACTTTGTTAAATACTGATAAACACTAAAAAGAAAGAAAGCAGAGAAACAGGATAGAGTATACCGAGAAGGAGGGTCAGGACATTTAAATAAAGTTACTAGGGAAGACTTCACTGTTTAGGTGCTGTTTCAGTCAAGAGATAAAGGAATTAAAATTTTCAAGTGTCTATCTAGGTAATGAGCATTCCAGCTAGAGGGAACAGCTAGGGAAAACACCATGAGGTAGTGTGACTATTTTATTTGAATGCTGGGAGAAGGCCAGTGAGGCAGCTAAGATTAATTAAAGGGGACACTAGTAGGGGAATGATTAAGAAATTTAATAAGAGGGAAGAGCTTTTAGGGGCTTAAGAGTTTCAGTTCTTCAAAAGATATGGTAAACTGGCTGGGTGTGGTGGCTCACACCTGTAATCCACTTTGGGAGGCCAAGGCGGGTGGATCACAAGGTTAAGAAGCCCCATCTCTTGGTGAAAGCCCATCTCTACAGAAAATACAAAAAAATTAGCTGGACATGGTGGTGTGTACCTGAGTAGTCCAAGCTACTCAGGAGGTTGAGTCAGGAGGATCACTTGAACCCAGGTTGCAGTGAGCCAAGATCGCACCACTGCACTCCAGTCTGGTGACAGAGCAAAACTCCGTCTAAACAAACAAACAAACAAAAATCTACTGAACTATTGGAATGGGTTATGAGCAGAGAAATAAGAAAACTGATTTTTTTTTTAAACAAGTTCACACTCCCTGCGATAAATTCAGGATAACTCCAAGCTTTTAGCTTAAATAACCGGAAGACAGAAGATGCACCATTCCACTATATCCAGTGGCTGCCTCTGCAAACCCTTTTGATTCAGCCACTTTCATCCATCTGCACTTTCACTATCTTAGCCTAAATCATCATCATTTTAAAATCTAATTTCATACAATATAATCACATGCATCATCTCTTATGCCCGCATAGTCAATTCGTTTTGCAGAAATTAGGATGATCCTTTAAACATACAACGCCCCACAATGGCTTACATACCAACTTATAAAATAACTCCTCATGACCTGCAATACTCTACCCTATTTCACCACTCTCTTCCTCTCTAACATCATGTGTCTGTTTTTACAACATGTTCTAGAACGCTTTTCCATCCCTGGACCTCTATATACTGGACCCTCTGCTTAGAAGCCATCCCATCTCCAAATCTTTTGAAATGGTTATTCCTTCATTTCTTCTGACCTCAACTTTAGCAGTAAATCCTTGGGGAGGCTTTTTCTGAACATGTTCTCTCTAAGGCATGGTAATCCCTATTATTCTACTACAAACAACCATTTATTCAACTGGTATTTATTGGGTGTCTATGTGCCGGATACTGTCTTAAGTGCTATTCTTTCCTCCTTTTTGTATATATTCCAATTTGTGACTATATTTCATATTTAATTCCTGCCTCCCCAGTTGAACTACAAACTCACTAAGAGCAAGAGCCAGGCATGTTTTGTTCACCATTGTATCCTTTCTAATATATGCCAGGCGATCAAAACATATTTGTAGAATAAATGTTTAAAGTTATTCAGAATTTGCTGGGTTTTCCTTTAGGCTTCCAATATAGAATTTATTTCATTAAAATTGTATATCATAGGTAATTATATATAGCGTCTTTCTCTAATAGCATGCAGCTTACTTGAGACAGAAACTCATCAGTATTGTATCTTTCAAAAGACTGGCTGAGTACTTTTGTAATTATACATGCTTCTTGCATTGAAGTGATGACTGAGTGTAACTCTGGGGTTTTCCCCAATATGTAAACTGAACATGACTTAGGAGACTTTATTTATTTATTTATTTATTTTTTGAGACGGAGTCTCACTCTGTCACCAAGCTGGAGTCTCACTCTGTCATCAAGCTGGAGTGCAGTGGTGTGAACTCGGCTCACTGCAACCTCCATCTCCTGGGTTCAAGCGATTCTCCTGCCTCAGCCTCCCAAGTAGCTGGGACTACATGCGTGCACCACCATGTCTGGCTAATTTTTGTATTTTTAGTAGAGATGGTGTTTCAACATGTCGACCAGGATGGTCTCTATCTCATGACCTCGTGATCTGCCCGCCTCGGCCTCCCAAGTTGCGAGGATCACAAGCATGAGCCACCGCACCTGGCCGACTTTGTTCTATTTTAAGAGTACATATACAATTACTACAATTTTTGGCCAGTTCCAGAAATTTAATAACAAAGTAGATATACTCCCATGCTTCAGATCTAATGACTTCCCACTATAATATCAAAACATAGTAAATTATGTTCTCTAGAAGACTACCAAATATGTCCTGCTTTCCTTACCAAACTCATCTTATAGGACAGTTTCCCTGTCTCGTCATGAAGTCCAGCCCCGCTGACCTTTCTCTCTAACCCTGCACTGTACTGAGAACACTTCCTCTTCAAGCCTGTGCCCTGACCACTCTTCACTCCGAATGCCCCTCACCCTCCTGGCCACCGTTCAGGCTTCTGCCCCTCCTTCATGCTCCAATTCAAATGTCACCTTTCCAGAGAGATCTTTTCAGACAGGTCCGCGTAAAAGATCCTTTCCTTATCTCTCTCCAAAGTTACTCTCTCTATGCCATTGCTCCATTTATTTTTTCCTTAACAACTCACCATTAACCGAAATTATCTTTTTTAGAAATTTACAAGTTTATGGTTGATCTCTCAACTATAGACTATAAGTTCAGGGCAGCACAGATGTTGCCGTGTTCACGGTTACCATCTTCTATGCCAGAACGATGTCTGGAATATAAGAGAACATGCATGGTAAATATTTGTGAAATGAACGAATTAATATGTACATAATTAAAATATGCCACTGGTATTTATTATAAACCATTGACCAGTGTATAGCTCTTGAAGGTTATGCAAGCTAAAATCCACAAGATATAATTAGGAGCATTTCTAAATTCTAACCTGGAAGTCTTGTAAGTCCATTTGTTTGATTAAGAAAGGAGGTTTTCTGGGACAAAGGGTGACAGATTTTCACATGGGCAATGAGTTACTGGATTTGCAGAATTGGGCTTTTCTCCTCTGTGGATCTGCAGGAACTAGCATACCTCCCTGTTCCTGGGAAATCTACAATAGTTGCTTGTTGACTTGATCTGAAATTAGAACGAGAACGAAAACCTACACTAGGACATTTCCTGCTATAAATTCCAGCATCACTCAGACTATATTTAAACTGTATTTACTTATTTATAAGTATCATTTAAATAGATGAATATAAATTCTTGTTGGCTAATTTTCAGTGATTTACTGAAATGCTCTATTTAAAAATGTCAAGTGGCCATTAGCAGTAAACCTCCAAGAATTTATCTGCCATAATATTCCTACTTAAATATTGTCATTGCATTATTTCATTTTACTGGTTTACATTTAAAGAATCTTCCTGAAATCACTGAAAGTTTTTAATAGCAATTCATTCTCAATTTAAGAGATTAAAAGACATGGATCAGAGATGGAAGGGGAATGAACACTCCATAGACTTGATACAGCATCACCATAACTAATACCCAGTAGGGTCTGCTAGAGCCAGGTTCACACTTGAGTAAGACTGAGGCAGTTTCTTGAACTGTGCCACACTGGGTCAGGTTAAGTAGAATTCGGTCTAGCTGAACACTTTTATAGACTCAGAGGGCAGTTATCTGGCACCTTATTAAATTCACCTTGTTTCTTTTTTCCTATAAATCATTTCAGTAATCTTCCTTAAGATCAATGTACCTGAAAGTGGAATACTAAGATGATTATTATCATATTAGTGATATTGTAAGGCATTGCAAATACAACTAAAAACACAATCATGTTTATTTCTATTTCGTATTTATTTCCATGATTATTTTCCCTCTTGTTCTATCCAAATACATTGTGGCCCCAGTGACTGTTAATCCTTCTTGAAAGAAGGATTCAACCACCTGGTTCAATTTAGTTTTTTCCATAAATGGCAAAAAGAGAAAGATGGAATTATACATGCTCTCACATTTGCTGTTTGGAGTTTTGTGATCAAAACAGAGCTTTCATTGTAGAATCTCATGTCCCCGATTATTTGCTCAAATTATATGGATTAAAATATTTTGAAAAAAGTTACCTATCCATCTTTGAAAGTAGACCCACTTGGCAATGAATAACTATATGTTGCTTCCGAGGAATATAATTGTGAATTAGATGGATCCTATTTCTCTGGCTGTAATGCTATTTGAAATATTTTAAATGTTAACAACAGTGTATTTCTCTCCTAGAGTGCATGCTATTGCATCTCTCAAAAATGAGCTGTGTAACTGAGCTGCAGATGAAAGCAACGGTGGTCTTCTATAATGGTTGTCATTGATTGAGTTTCTACAATGGACGAGTCACTGTATTTAGTATTTCATATGACTTATATCTAATCTTGAAAACTCTTTAAGGTAAATATTATCTCACTTCACCATGAGGAACAGTTGGGTGACTAGCTTACTTAGGGTCACGATCCAATGAAGGTCACGGCTAAGAAGAATTCAAACTCAGCTCTTTCAGACTAATACATCATGCCATAGGTTCTCTAGCTTGACCTTAAATCAGAATAGTCTGGTGGACTTGTTAAAACCCAGATCACTATGCCCCACCCTCAGAGCTCTTGATTCAGTAAGCCTTGGGGAGGTTCTGTCTTCGTACATTTCTCTGAAGTTCACAGGTGATGTTGATATTTGCTTTTCCTGAACCACATTTTGAATCCTATCATTTTCCTGTACTATATGCTCTGAGTTAGAATGTAGAAACTGGTAGTAAGAACCAATCATTGATTTTTCTCCAGGAGTTCTACTTATACTTTTATGAAATTTGAAATATACCCATGTAACATTTATCAAAATTTTCACAGATATTTCTGGAATTTCAGGCAAATTTGGCTCTTTTTCTACTCTTCTCAATTGTTTGACTTCTCCAAAATTAGCACATGTAATTTTTATTATCAGTGAGTAAAAAGCTGATTGCATTTAGGAAAAAAATACAACAAAAAACTCAGAGGTGTTAGATATTCAGAGGACACATCTCAGCACTATTTTAGGGAGGGGAATATATATATCCACATACATATGTGCACATAAAACACACATATTATATATGTATGTATGCAACATATACACACATATCTGTATCTATAAAACAAAGGCTTTATTTTTCAGCTTAACCTAGACTAGTTAGGACGATATCAGTTCAAATTCTGGACCAGCTGTTTACTATCCATTTAGCCATGACAAACCAATTCACTGTTCTGAATCAGCTTCTTTATCTGTACATTCAGGAAACCAAACTAGAATAATACATCTCATAGTTAAAGGACTTTTAAAAGACTAGATAGTCTCAAAAGTTCAGTCGCGCTCTATACGCTGTACTAGTATAAATCCTCCTTTCAGAATTTGAAGGAGAAAAAGACACTTTATGATGTGAGGGTCATTCAGATGAGACCAGAACAAACTGAAGGGTGGTTAAAGGTGCAGGGCCAGTTGGCCAGAATGCCCCTGCGACAGTTTTACATTTTTAAGTGATATCGTATTACATAATAATAGCACATGACTATTTCTATTCTGTAAATCATAATTGCTAAAGGAAATACCCCGCTATTTGTGAGATGCTTAGTGCATCTGTCACCATGGCCTTCTGGCCCAAATCAAAGTGATCGGAGCTATTAAGATGATTTCCCTATTTGGCTGGGTTTTAAAGACTATAGTTTTGAAGTCAGTGGCAAATGACCTACTAATGGTGTTTAATGGTTCTCTCAACAAATTGTGAAGTACCTTGAGTGACCCACTGGTTAAGTACGTAAAAGGAAAATTCCAGCTTTAATCATTTAATCTTGATTCCATCCTGTTTTCCTTTTGGACAGTGATGTTTATTTTCACCTTCAAGGAAGAGTGGGGAGATTAAAAAATTGGGAGGGAAAAGGTAATTAAGAGTTCTTGAGCACTGGGCTAAGCATTTCATATGAGCCATCTCATTTGGTCTTCACAACCCTATAGAAGAAAGAAAGGAAAAGGTACACAAAACTTGCATAGCTGAGGTCACATAATCAGGAGCAATGCAGTGGATTTGAATGTGATCTATTAGAATCTAGAACCCAAGTGTTTGGGTGGTGTTTCTTGGAGAGGGAAATGCAGAGATTTTCTCTTCATGGGCCAGAATACAAAGCCAAGTTCACTGAAGGCTGAGATACGACTCACTGTGGGCCCCGGATATATGTTTTTTCTTAAAAAAAAAAAAAATATATATATATATATATTTTCAGCACTTAAATAAACGAGCATCATAAACACGCAAATCAAAGAGTGTCAAGAAGACATAAAAGCCAAGGCAGCAGCCAGGCATGGTGGCTCACGCCTACAATCCCAGCACTTTGGGAGGTCGAGGTGGGCGGATCACTTGAGGTCAGGAGTTCGAGACCAGCCTGGCCAATAAGGTGAAACCCTGTCTCTACTAAAAATACAAAACAACTAGTCAGACATGGTGGTACATGCCTATAGTCCCAAGCTACTAGGGAGGCTGAAGCCAGAGAATTGCTTGAACCCGGGAGGCAGAGGTTGCAGTGAGCCGAGATCACCACTGTAAGCCAGTCTGGGTGGCACAGTGAGTGCCTCCATTCCCCAACTAACCCCTCGCCCAAAAAAAAAAAAAAAAAAAAAAAAAAAAAAAAAAAAAACCCAGGGCATCAAGACAACAGATTCAATGCTCAGGCAGACATTAAGGGGAAACAAACAAAAGTTTGAGCAGATAGAACTAACCTAGAGCTCATATACAGAGAAAGCATAACACAAAGCAGGGATGGATGGGTATTCTGGCTGTTCCAGCCTAAGCTGCTTTGCTTCCCCTCTACCTTAGCAAACCACCTAACCACTGGGCTGATAACGAAGGGCAAGTTGTTGACTGAGAGACCAAAGTTGAGGAAAGTTAGAGCAGGCAAATTCATGGCAAAAAAGTTTCTTACCTTGAAGCTGGTGATACATTCTCAAGGTTCATGTCTGCAGAAGGGGAAAAACGTCTCCACTCCACATAAAATTACCTTCAAAATAACTTCTATGTGATTCCTGTCTGTCAGCCTCCAGATAGAAAAGGAAAAAGCAGGCCAGAGAGAGAAGCTTCAGGAATGACACCCATTTCCTTTTTTATCCTGGCCTAAACAGCCCCAAAATGCCCTATATTTTTCTTTGTCTATTTTCATACACAGGCCAAAAAAAAAAAAAAAATGAGTTTGCATCTTACTCTTGGATTATCTTTTTTTTAAATTTTGTGAATACATATCACAGCTAGAACTGTAATAAAATTTCCAGAGAAGAGTATCAATTTTTTTTAAATAAAAATCTTTTTTCACTTATCTAGCAATTTTCTAGTCCCTTCTTGAAAGGTCATTTGAAAATGGAGAATTTATTTCAGGGGCTCTAAATGCTCACAGTAGTGACTCTATCCTAAGAAAGTGACTTGAAAGAACAAAACAGGAAATCAGCATTGCAGGTATGTTCTAGATTTTAGGTTTTCTTGTTTTTGTTTTTATTTTTTATTTTTGTCTTTATAGGAAGAAATTCCTCCAAAAGTAAAAGGGATACTTGAAAACGAAGATTTGAACGAACATAAAAAAATAAGTTGTCTCTTGTCTTAGTCTGTTTTGTGCTACTATAACATAATAGCTGAGACTCGGTAATTTACAATGAGCAGAAATTTCTTGGCTCACAGTTCTGGAGGCTGGAAAGTCCAATTTTAAAGTGCCAGCATCTGGTGAGGGCCTTCTTGCTGTGTCATCAACATGTTGGAAGGCAAGAGGTCAAGTGAGCAAGAGAGCAAGACAGGGCTCAACTTGCTCTTTTATAATGGCGTTAATCTCACCCCCAAGGCAGAGCTCTCATGCCTTAATCATGCCTTAAAGGTCCCACCTCTTAATACTGTTACAATGGCAATTAAACTTCAACATGAGTTTCAGAGGGAACAAACATTCAAACCATAGCACTCCTATGTGGCTAGGCCCTGAATGATCTCCTTCTGTGTCCATCAAAAGAAAAGAAGGCAAGGATCTAAAATGTCATTTAAGTCAGGATTTACCTGCAGAATCTGTCAATTCAGGTCTTTCCCGAATAAGCCCATTTCTTCTTTTGGGCCTTAACTATATTTCAATGTGCTGTATTTTGTACTGCCTGGACTAGTTTTATTGTATTAATTTTTGTCTGCATTTAATTCCCATTAGGCTGTATGCTGATCCATTAAACAAATATTTTATTGGGCATCATCTATGTGTCAGAAGACAAACACTGTTTTTATTCCTGAGGCTACAGCACAGCAGATCATCTGTTAAGATAGAATGAGGACTTGTTTCTTATTTGATTTTTTGTTTTTCATCATATCATAAAGTGGGACTAATAGAAGTACTTACTTGGTAAAATTTCTGTTAGAGTCAAACTAGATTACATAAGCAAAGTTCTTAGCCTGTGGCCTGAAATGTCATAAGTGTTCAACACATATTAACTATCATTACTGCTAGTAGAGTGCCTGACATACACCAGAGGTTTTAATAAGTATTTGCAGAATGAATGGTCAAAGATTGGTTGCATATAGTGTTTAACACAGTAGTGACCTTGCTTATTACAATTGGTTATATCGTGCATACTAACTGATCCCTTGATTCCAGTCATTTAATAGATTCTAGGTAGGTTTGAATATAAAGTGAGGTGACACTGAAGTAATTCTGTTTTCAAAGACAAGTCATCCTATTTCCAGTTAATTTTTAAGCAGATATATTTGAAAGCCATATGGCATAGCAGAAATCACACCTGATTGGAGAAAACCTAGCACCCTGATGCAGCTTCTTCCTCCAAATAGATGCATGTTATTGGAAGAGTCACTTCCTAGACTTCCCTGGGTATTGTTTTTCAACTGTACAGTAAGAAGGGTAAACGAAATCTAGTTGTTTTCCTCCTAGTATTAACCATCTGTGATTCTAAATCATTTGTACAGTAAGATTCTGAAAGGCTTTTAAAAAATGCAGATGGAAAAATAAAGTTGGCTTTTGGTTTTCCCCTATAGCTATCCTAGGTTGTATGGGTAAATGTAATTAACATAATAATGATCATTGTTAACACTGTCTGAGGACTTCTAAATGCCAGGCAACTTGTTAAGTGCCTTTACATGGATTTTCTAATTTAATACACACAACTAACCAAAAGAAAGTAGTATTATCTCCATTTAAAGGAAAAAGCAAAAACAAAAACCCTGAAACTGAGAAATGTATTCACTTGCTCAAGGTCATATAACTAAAAAGCAGAATTAGTACATTTGAGCCTTAACTACAATATGCTTTACATGCAGTATATTCTACAGACATTCTACAACAGTGAAACAAATAATATTCAGTCTGGCCCCACACAGAGTTAATTGATTTTAAATTCCTTTCACTGATTGGTCATTAGTGAAATAAAGTCATCATTTTAAATTGCCCAACTGTATGCAAATCAATAGACAGATTTTTTTTTTTTAATCTCTAAATATCCGATAAAAGAAAGCCTCAAATGACAAGTTGCCTTTGCAAGGCATAACATTCTGCTAAGAAGGTATTATTCTACCTGCTCTCCTATTGCTTCACGTTCTATCAACTTAATGGAAGACAACTCTAAGCTGACAGTTTCAAAAATGTAATTCACAAAATTTAAAAACTTTCCTTTTTAAATAAGTCTCACATGCACAGATTCCACTTGTGGGCTCTGAGTCCCAAAGCTGTTGGGAACACCAGGAGGAGCATGAGATATTGTAAATGGCAGGGAACCTATTTCTAACTGACCATTGAGGCTGTGTGTTGGGAAATAAGGCATAGGATCCTGAATAAAACCTCCGAACATTATTTCTAAATGGAAACTGTTCTTTTTGACTCAGCTGCCATTGGAAGGCAGTAAGGCCCCATTTTGATAGTGCATCAGTGAAGGCCTTAAAGTTAATTACAGCCTTGTGTTTACTCTGATGCTATTATATGATATTTACAGATGAAAAGAAGATGGTTTAATCACTGAGATGGTTATAATGTGCACTTATCTCGTTTTATTCATACTGTGGGGGAAAACATGTAATTGTGTAAAAAAAAAAAAATGAACAATTTCATCTATTCTTAAATTCCACAACATGCATTAAGTGAATCCAAGTTATTGTAGTAACCTTGTATGTCTAGTGCACTATGCTTCTTGTTTTTCTAACATGAATAATATTTAAAACACTTTTCTATTCTGAAATGGTTAATTTCAAATTTTCTCAAGGTATTCTCCTCTGAGCCCCATTACCAACACATGATTGTCACTGCAACATGGCTTTACTGTCACATTGATGTTAAAAGGCAGTGACAGAGCCAACAGGAGTGAACCGAAGCCATTTATATATACTGTAGAACTTCACTGACAATCCAAAGGAACATACCATCTGCATTCTGTGTTGCTGCAACCTACTGAACTGTGGTTTTGCAATTTCAAAATTCAGAGTGTCATGCCCGATTCCACTTTAGGGAGCTCCCACAGCTGCTACTTTTGCTTCTCTGCCTTCAGAATTCTGATGCTGAAGTTAATCTATGAGGACATCCTTGTGTAGTGATGGAGACATGGCGGTAGGGCATGCTAGAGTACCACATATTTTCATGCATTTATTTATTTAAGCTGTGTGACTTTTTATCCCCTCTTCCCTTTGCAACTTATCAGCCTGAACCCTCAGACACTCACACCCACACAATGATCCCAGCGGGCAAGGAGGAAAAGCAAAAGCAAATGCACTTTAGGGAAGGGAACAGGAAACCGACACAGAAATAGCCATTACAGGACATTTCAATTTTACCTGTGGTTTCAGCTTCTTCTCCAAGTGCATGCAATGAATGTGGCCTGATTACCTTAATTCAGTGATATTGGCAATAATCACAATGGCAGGCAGTGCCTAAGAGATTGCTCTTGACAGTACAGTCACAGAGATGGAGATGTGGAAAATTCCCATTGAGCACAACACACAGAAGGAATAATAGAGAGATGTTCAGGAATCCATTTCCCGATAGAAAGGTAGATGGCAAGAGAGCGCAATTCTCTTAGTGATTAACTGTAGGGTTGATGAGTTCTTCTTTTCATGGTCTTCTCTAGCATTATGAGTCTCCATTCTATGGTAAGATGAAAGAGGAACTGAGATATGTAACCACCACAGAGACAGTTTAGTGCTGATTTGACTTAGAATTGAGAAAGGAAAGTTTTAAAAAATGAGTAAGAATTAAATATAAAAATAAAAGCAATTGATGTCAAAGGCAAAACACCAATGGCCATTTCTTGAATAGGAAGAATCATGAACCTACTGAAGGGATCCTTTCTAGTTGTATTACTGACTGCTGAGAGGAAGCAGAATTTCTGCCTTTGATGACTATGGCCATTTTAAATTAGGGACGTCTACTGGTTTAGGGGAATTGTAGATGAGATGAGTGTCAAGGGTTAATGATACTACAAGTTATCAATGTGATAAGAAAATAAAGTCTGCAAACTGACCAAGGGATGATGAGGAGAGGACTGAGACATAAGAAGACATTGGTATTGGGGGGTGTGCAGAGGAAGGCTGGGACATTGTTGACTATGTGTTCTTTTTTTGGCAACACTCTTCTTAGAAGAGCATAATTAGCCACAATAAAGCAGAACTCTTTACACAGTTATAACTCTGTCTTACGCAATATGAGTACCAGATTCTAACTGTAATTATCAATTTAAATTCACTTGTTCCAGGCTTTTCTCCTTTGCAGTGTCTCAAGAAATTCTTAACAAGCTTTAAAAAGACAGAAAAATATTGGTTGACATTATCTGACTCTACCGATTGTACTCAGTGGAATGTCCTCTACAGAGTTTACTAAAGTGAACTTAATACACATATACAAACTTATGTATGGGGATGTGTGGATATGTGTGTATATATTTGTACCTATGTATATGTATGTGTATACACACATGCACACGTAAACATGTATGGATACTCATACCTAACTGAAAATAATATACAGTGAACTTCTAGAATCTGTCTTTAATCCCTCTTCAGAAAGAAATAAGAAACACTTAGACAGATATGATTACAAGAAAGGTGTAATTCCAGATCCAACCTTACGTGGTGTTGTGGCCCCAATACTGCATCTGCTCATGTACAACTCTGCACTGGAATGGTCATTGATTTGTATCAGGTTGGCTATATCAACCAGAGTTTGGGTAATTTATCCATTGGCGATCTTTCACAATTCATTCATTCATTCCCTCACTCAACAAATATTTATGATGCGTCCATTACATGCCAGGTATTGTTCTATCAAGCTGTAAGGATACAGTACATATCTCTGCCTTTATGAAGCTTACATTCTTGCAGTATATAGATGAGTAAATAAATAAGCAAATAAGCAAATGTTAGATCAAAAAGCATGAGGCATGATAAAAAAGAACAGGGAGTGAATGGAATGGCAAGTGGGCTCTATAGAGCTTTATATTTTGTAGAGAGTAGGGAGGGGAGGTAATGTTTGAGCAGAGACCTGCAGGGACTAGGGAGTGAGCCATGCTAACAGAGTTGTTCCACGCAGAAACAGTGAAATGCAAATAGACACTTTGGACCCAAGGTCTCTATTTCACAAGGGGGATTTCTATAACTCTAGCTACAGTTGTTAGTTCGTTGTTGGTTGTTATTCGTTCCTAATTTTCTTTTTCACTTAACAAGGGTGGGAAATGTAAAAAGCGTTTGTTTATCCCCACTGCTTGCATTCTATAGAATGCCCACTCCCAGAGACAGCCCGTCCACTCCAGCTATTCATTCTGTTTGTTGGAGGTCTCTGTCTTTCCCTGTTTCTCCTTCACCTTTGTTTTAGGAATAGGAGGGATTCTCTAGCTCCTGAAATAGTCATAAAAAGGGTCAATTTTCAAGTTTAGCACCCTTGAAAAAAATCATCCTCAGTATACCTGTTATTGACTCTATAATATGTCTCTGAACACTTTGTTTTACTTTGTTAAATATTGTTTCTGGCAACAGGAGCCTATTCATTCCATGGGTATCTTTGTTTGAGTGATGCTTAATCTCAATGCTGTGAATACCTCCAAAATCTGCTAAAAGAAAATTATGGCATCATATGTGGGGCACCAAGCATATTACACTTGTCAAACAATAACATATAGAAAATGAAATTAATAGAGAAAATGGTCATGTTATCTAATTGTCTGTGAAATTCTTGGAGCAGATTGGTTAAAAATAAGTTAACAACCATATGGTACCAACTTACCTACTAATTTTGCAAAAATTATAAAATAATGATGCCTTCGAATCCTATCCACCTTGTCATTGAATTACAACTGTAGTTAAATTACTGGTGTAAAATGATAAAAGTCGTTTGATACACAGTTTGATAATGTTGAAACAACCACAAATGCATTAATACTTTTTGATCTAGTAATTTAATTTCCAGAAACTTACTCTAAATGTATATGAAAATGTTTATTGAATGTTATTTATTATAGTAAAAAGTGGAAAGGACCTAACTATTTAACCAAAAAAGGAATGGTTAAGTAAAATGTAGCACATCAATTCAAATAATGGTGTTTAGTGATTAAAGAGGAAAACATTTAAGATATGTAAGACTGAGGTATAATTGAAAAAAGCAGGCAAAAGTGTAACTTCTGCATACAAATCTATTTTTTTGTATAAAAATGTATCCAGATAGATAAGTACATCAGTGAAAATGAAAAAAAGAAAGCTATTGATTTGTTAGAAAAGGGTGATAGGTAAATGTGTATATCATTAATATATATTAAGGCTATACATATCATATCTTATAATATATATATTAAAATGTTATTGCTTTAATGTTACTTATACATTCAAAAATATAATTTTAATGGCAAACAAATTGTTCATCAAGTCTGTGAAATTGTATTAGATGGTGATGTCCCATTTTTGAAAAAATGTGTCACGATATCTTTAAAACAACATCCATCTCATCTTATATAAAGTTCCAGGGCTTTTAATTACATTAAATCACATATTAAGCATATTTTCTCATTTCTCCAAATTCAAGATTTTAATTCTCTTTAATGCCCTGTTTTTAATTGGAATGTTGCTAAATCTGTTGACAGTCTTACCAACTATTTTAACAGCCTTTTAATTTGTCGTCTAGAAAATTATAACTCTTCATTAACTTTGGGAGACACAGCATTGCAGTTGTGATATATCATTCCTCATTTTATTAACAATCTACTTAATGAAATTCAGGCTTCAAGCAGATGATGGTGATAATGTAAGCACTTGCCCTGGATTTGTTTTTTTCTTTAACAAAATTAAGAATTTACTGATAAGCATAATAGAAGAACAAACATTCAGTTCTTTAGGAGTGCAGGTGGGAAAAACCTAACCAAAGAGATTTTGGAGCCCACACTTGTATAATTAATATCCATATGAATCCTTTCCAAAATTCCAGCTTTCCTTCCAACATTATTTGCCACTGTATATGGCAACGCTGAGAGGACACGTCAGTCATTCAATATTTATAAACATTATCCTCTTGTATCAGGGGTGGGGGATGACGTGATCTGGTAGAGGGTCTTGTTGACCATGAAAATGAGACTCGGGACAGGGAATAGGTGGAGGAGAAAGGATACTTATTTTGAGGACATCTGGAGGTTCTTTACTCCAAATGGGATTCACCTATATTTGTACCTTTAAACGTAGTTGCCGTTGTCTCTCACCAGAATTTTCCTACTTTAGTACTAATTATTTGGAATTAAACCGACTATGTATATTCAAGGATCTACCAAGTCAGTCGAAGAGCAAGAACTGAGTCTACATAGAGGCAGAGATAGAGCAAATCATGGGAGAAGGGCAATCATTTATGCCTCTTTTGATCTCATTTTAGGGGAGAAAATGGAGGCTTACGGTGGATAAGTTACTGGCCAAGTGAAGTACATTGGTGTCAGAGACTTAATAATAAACGCTGTAGTCCATATAGACATTTGATCTACTGTTGGTCTCCACTTGTCCTTGCTGTAAAGCATTGCTTAGAGCAAGCTTATCCAACCCATGGCCTGGGCTGCATGCAGCCCAGGACGGTTTTTAATGCAGCCGAACACAAATTTATAAACTTTCTTAAAACATTATGAGATTTTTTTGTAATTTTTAAAAAATTTACCTCATCAGCTATTGTTAGTGTTTGTGTTTGTTGTTGTTGTTGTTTGTTTGTTTTCTGTTTGTTTTAGACGGCGTCTCCCTCTCGCCAGGCTGGAGTGCAGTGGCACCATCTTGGTTCACTGCAACCTCCGTCTCCCAGGTTCAAATGATTCTCCTGCCTCAGCCTCCTGAGTAACTGGGATTACAGGCACCTGCCACCACACCCAGCTAATATTTGTATTTTTAGTAGATAAGGGATTTCACAAATTTGGTCAGGCTGGTCTCGAACTCCTGACCTCGTGATTCACCTGACTCGGCCTCCCAAAGTGCTGGGATTACAGGCGTGAGCCACCACTCCTGGCCTGTATTCATGTATTTTATGTATGCTCCAAGACAATTCTTTTTCTTCCAATATGGCCCAAGGAAGCCAAAAGATTGGACAGCCCTGGAATTCTTGCATCGTGGTCGGAAGAACATAGATGCCCAGAGCAGAGAAAACTGAGTCAAGCGTCAAGGCCAGGTTGGGTGCGGTGGCTCACACTGGTAATCCTAGCACTTTGAGAGGCTGAGGAGGATGCATCACTTGAAGTCAGGAGTTTGAGGCCAGCCTGGCCAACATGTCAAAACCCCATCTCTACTAAAAATACAAAAATTAGCCAGGAGTGGTGGTGGGTGCCTGTAATCTCGGCTACTTGGGAAGCTGAGGTGGGAGAATTGCTTGAACCCAGGGAGGCGGAGGTTGCAGTGAGCTGAGATCAGGCCATAGCACTCCAGCCTGGGTGACAGAAGGAGACTCCATTAAAAAAAAAAAAAAAAAAAAAGAAGAAGAAAAAAAAAGAGTCAAGGTCAAGGTTGTATGAGGGCAGGGCTATCCTGTCGCTTGATTCTGCTTTACCAGGGTCTGGTCTGGAAGAGCACGTGCTGAACCCTCTGAGAACACTGCAGTGTAGACCAAAGAATTTGGGCAGCATCACAGAAACTAAAGAGATAGTTATGAAAGATAACTGTGGAGAGAAAAAGCATCTTCTCACAAGTTTTTTTTTTTTTTCTTTTGTTCAGGTTTATGTAGCAAATGTTATAACACACTGAGTTTAATTTTCACATAAGACCAATTTTTCCCATGGGAATCAGAAATCATTTCTTTTTTTGTTCGTTTCTCGTATCGTGATGCAGCCCTCCCTAGGAATGATTTGTTGTATAGGCGGAAAGCTTCCCACAGATATATCAAAAATGAGACAGAAAAGGAAGTCCTGTCTGTGTCTTTTGACTCCGTTTTTTTTTTTTGTTCGGGGAATGTCTGCTTTGGACCATGATGCTAGAGCTCCTTTTGACATAAACTCTCAGCAATATTTTACAGCGGGGGCAAGTGGAGACTAACAGTAGACCAGATTGCTATATATATATAGCATTGTATTTATTGTTCTAAAGGTCACCTGATTAAAACACATCACATGCGTCAAATCTTGTGACTGTATGCACAAACTCTTTAGAAAATATATGTTTAAAATTATGATGTTGTGTATGTTCATGAACACAAATATATAAATACATGTTTCATTGTGCTTAATATGTGTAATATGTTACATGCAATTTATGTAATATATATATTTAACGTGTGTATTTATGCACAAATGTATATGTATACAACAATATATGCATATGGTCAAGGGAAAACAATTAAGCCCATAATTATGCTTTCAACTCCAGATTTCCTAGGATGTAGTCATCATGATGCTATTGCAAAGAAATTGAGGTTTAAAGGATAGTCATATGACCTTAAAAAATTCCCCCTTAACTAGGCTCCAGATAAAATGACATAAGATCTCTACATTCACACGATTTAAAATTTGTTTAACAAAATATCATTACAACAGAATGATGCATTTCAGAATATGATATAAAGGGATTGTTGCATATGTGGCTGAAAAATTTAGAATATGATTTGTAAGTAAAATTTAAAATTTGTGTTAAGAAGCATTTTTGATTTTAGATGCATGCCCCAAACATTTGTACCTATATCAAAACCTGGCCTACTCGTTCTTTTATTACCTCTACATTAGCATAATTTTAAATACAAATTTATTCTGAAGAAATGAGTGACATACACAAAGATTTATGTAAAATGATGTTCACAGAAGTATTATAATAAAGAAAAATGCACGAAAACTAAAATTCTATTGGGAAAATGATTAGATGGAAAGTACAGTGTGATATATCTATATGACAATGCCACATCATTGTTAAAGAAATCATATTTCAGAAGAACAATTTAAGGAAAGGAAAGCATTCATGACAAAAGTAAAATGAACAGAGTAATATATAAATAGCACATATAATTCCAATTTTGAAAATACATTCCACATACACACAAACAACTCAAAGACTGGGAAATAAATATGCCAAAATGATAAAAACAATTGCTATTCAGCAGTAAAATGATAGGCTATTTTAATTTTCTTCTTTATATACTTATTATTTCCAAATTCTTTAAAATGGATGTGAATTATTTTTATAATCAGAAAAAAAAGACTACAACGCAAAGTAATTTAAAAGACTGTTTAAAGACTAATCCTTCAAATTACCTAAAACCCCACCTGGCACCTGTCCCTACTCCTCAGTGAAGCTTGGTTATGCAGTCGTGTTCAAATGTCCAGTGTCCCCTAAGCCCTGGACCAAGCCAAGTGCTAAAGAACATGCTATTTTCCCAAAATAAATGGTGAGATGAGGGCAGGCTCTGAATACTGAGCATTGTAAATATTTATTTTAATTATTAATAACAATATTTCGATTTAGAGGATGCTTAATAAAATAAGAATAAACTGTGTTCATACTAAGTCCCTAGCTGTTGCAGATTCATTTAGGTCCCAGCATAACAATTATTTACATTTAGTATAAACTAATTTACTGTTATTATCATTTTTATTAACGTCATCAATTTCTCTGATTCACTTTCACACATTCCAGGGAAATCAACGACACTAATTTTCCAGCCTGTAACTTGTGTGTAACAACTGAGCCTGGTGTATATCTCTCAGACAAAATTAATTCTCTCTTATTTTAGTTGTTTCAGGTTCAATGCTGATCAACTGAAATTCAAAACTCTGTTTGTTGTTTTTCATTTTTTGTTTTTGTTTTGTTTTGTTTTGTTTTGTTTTCCTGAAATACAAAACCTCCTACACAGGAGTTACTGCAACTGCATCAAACGAAAGGCAAATTCATGTACTTATTAAGTTTTCTCTGAAAGAAACACATTATATCCAAGAGTGAAGATGCCTCTTTTTTTTTTTTTCTTTCTTTTTTTCTTTTTTTTAAACAAAAACAAAAACAAGTGCCAGGTGACAGCATCAATAAACACTAGCACTGCATACTCTAAGGAGGACTTTCTACAAATATTTTTAAAGGCTCCTTTTGGCTCTGAATAAAGCAATATACTGGGACAGCCACAGGAGCATGAGTGGAGCTGTGAGAAGCTATAATCCGAATACGCTAAGAAAATGTAAGCAAAAAATTGCAAATAAAACTGCTTATATTCATGTAACTTGTTTGGCGACAGCCGTAGAGCATAAGGAAAGCTGCTATAACTCATAACAGCATCTTGTAATAAAACAGCTCTACGCATCCCTCTCAAACTGCTCAGTGCTCACATCTCATCAGATGGCTGAGTAAGCACTACGCTTTGGGACAGTAAATCTGTTTCCAATATGGTCTACATTCACAGATACGCGCTTTAGTATTCATCCGAAGACACTTCCAGCTAAGTACTTATAAAGAAAGGGTAATCATATATTTAAATATCAGGATGCTATTTTCTCTGTCTATTTTAGTAATCTAGTTCACACTAGAGCAAACCTAAATGGATCTCAGGAAACCTTCAGCAAACTCAACTCTGACTCGCAGCACAAAATCTCTCCTACAAGGGTCTCCGGGAAGCCTTGGCTTCTGCTCCCGTAATACCGTGGTTTGTCTACCAGGTCATTTCTCTATGGTATTAGCATTATAAGACTCTTTTAGCCTCTCCTGGAGTAGCTTGTGGGTTTCCTGAGAGCACGGACTACCTTCTCAGCATCTGTATCCCCAGGTCTCAAACAAAACTAGGGACAACATGAACCTTAGGTTAAGTGTTTGTTGACAGAGTGATCTCCTGCAGCTTAAAGTCATAGCCTGGATTTGAGGTTCTAAAGCCTTTCCATAGCCCTAAGGTTTGAAAGGGGTGAGGATAAAACACATAGCAGAGGTTTTTCCAACTGTTTGCAAATGTTCGTTTTTCTGAGGGGTTCATCTTGGTTTGAGCTCTGGGAGAGATTGTGCCTATTCTATAGATGTTCCTTGACTTACGAATAAACCCATCATATGTTGAAAATATGGTTAAGTCAAAAGTGCATTTTCGACTTACGATATTCTCAATTTACAACAAGTTTATCCGGACTTAATCCCATCCTAAGTCAGAAGAGTGCTGAATGCATATCACTTTTGCATCATAGTGAAGTGGAGAATTGTAAATCAGGGACCATCTGTAGTATCAACCCAGTGGGGTCAGAGAAAGGTAGAGCGGCCATCTTTGTTCTTTCCTTTCTTCTTTCTGGTATCAGATCCATAGCAAACTTACCTGCTTCAGTGTAGGGATACAAAATAGGAGACTTCCTAGAGGACACAAGGATCATTCTATAGGAAGGTGATTTGTGATTTGTTTTTTTTGGGGGGGTTTTTTATAACTTAACCCCCACCCCCACCCCCACAAACACACACAATATAGACAAAGATTTAAGTCCCTACAAAATTCAGTAATTCAGAACTCCAGGCAATTCTAGTGATACTTTTATTAAGTGTCAAGGTTGGGCTTTGATCCTTCCACCCCTTCACTCCCAAAATGGTTTCCCTGTGTGGCTTCAAGTTAGAAACTAGAGAAATGAAAACACTGTGCTCTCAATTCTGAGCTTAATCTCCTTGGCAGACTTCATTTCTTAGAGAGAGAACACCATGGGCAGAGCCTGACAGCATACTTACATGAGGAACATTGTGAGATTTGGGCCACAAGCAACGCCGCATCCAGCCAAGTGATAAGCAGAATTCAGAGCTGGAAAGATGTTGGCCCTGTTTCTGGGTGAACACAGACTGTCTCTGATGGGCAGCGTGGCCTGGGGGGAACATAGCACTCTTGGAGGCTGCTGGATTCAGTCTCCTGGGCTGAGACAGCACATCTCACAGGAAGTCCCTGTCAATGCATGATCAAGTCTGAGCACAAGACGATTTTCTAATAGGGCTGAGGAGTTTACAAAGTAATTTAGGCATTTCACTCACAGTAACAATTTGGTGCTAATAAACACTCTTTACAAAGTATTTTGTCCTCAATGAACGTCACCCCTAGAATAATACTGGGTGTAGGAACTTTATCTAGGATACCAATTGTACAGAAGATGACTCTGGCCCAGGGAGACTTGTCTCAGACTTGTCCCATGTTGCATGGCTCACCGTGATCAGGATTAGGCTTAAAGCTAGGTCATCCTGCTTCAGAATCTGTGCTTTTCTACTGATTTTAAGGATTTCAGAAAATCTGAATTGCTGAAAGATTGGTGCAGAGGAATGAGTGAGGAAGGAGGCATGAGGTGGAGAGACGGGTGCCTGGGTTCCTTGGCAGGACAGGACTTTGACTTACTCTGATCCTTTCTCTCTATTCACACAGGAAAGAGCAGGAGAGAGACAGTGGATGAAGAGGTCTAGGCAAGGATGGGTGAGGACGCAGGAAGGAGCTGAAAGCTGCAACAGGCAGAGAATGACCCACCCCATCACTTAACAAGGGTGAGGAGGTGACAAGGGTCTCCTTTTGTTCAGAGAAGGGAAAGGAGCTAGCCGCAAAAGATAGCAACAGCAAAGAGAGCCAAGGACCACAGTCTCAGTGTTAACATTGTATGGATACTGGAGAGCAAAGGAGAGAATTTCCAGCTTGTGCTTTCTACTTTTCTTTACTCTTGCTAAAATAAAAACAGATTTTTCTTTTTTTACTTAATGTGAATCTCAACTCTGAATTGAGGGGAAGGAACACTGGACCTCACCAGCAGGTGAAGTTGCTGGATGAATACTGAACTGGGCGGTGGGAGCTAGGGTTCTTGCTCTAACTTTAGGAGCTTGTGTTACTTTGGTCACCACATAAGCTTTCTGAGTCTTAGTTTCCTCATCTCTCAAATGAGTGGCTTGAAACAGATGGTCCCTAAAGGTTTGTTCGGTTCTGATATTCTATGGTCATGGCATTTTTGAGAGTTTCCATACCCTCATCCTCTATGGTTTCCAGAGAAATTGCATCTGTCACATCAATGACACACCATTTATATCCCTCCCTTTATTTTTCTCCTGCTAAGGTGTTTTAATCCTGACAGTATAATAGAATAAATCACAGCCATCAAAGATGGGAGTGACACTGGCCACACACATTAGAGATAAACAGTCAAAAATCGCTCACCCGTGCCTTCCCCTTTGCCCACAGCCTCTGCTGTCTGACAACACTAAGCTTGAACTACGATTTCCATCTGGCTGCACAGATCTGAGCACCAAAATAGCCCTCTGCATTGTCTTAATAGCTGTAATGATACTCTGCCTTCCAGCAGCCTGCCTGTCCAGACCATCTCGACATATGGATTTGATTTCTTCCCTCTGGCGAGTGTTGCGGGAAGTATGGTTTTCACATAGTCAGTCAACAGACACTTTCTTGCACCTTCTATCACCAGCCACTGGAGTCCGATAGCTTGGGTCTGATTCTCTTTCCAGCCCTTTTGTACAAGCTACCTGCCCTTAGTCAAGAAACTAATCTCTCTAGACTTTGGTTGTCCTTAAGCATTGTGATGATTTTCATGTAACTTTACAAGGAACAGTGAGGCATACAGTTAATATTCAGTAAATACTGTTCAGTCATTAACATTATTGCTACAACTCTTCTGTGTCTGTGTTAGACAAGAGAAAGAGGGTATTATGGTGTTACAGAATTGGGAAAATGAATGATGGTGACAGAAAATTCCAGAAAGACACAGTTCCCAGAATAATTGGTCTGGGAGCTATATAAATGATACAAATAGTTGATTTTAATGATGAGCCCTTATCCACTGTTTTGTTTTGTTTTCTCATCACTTGGCTTAGCTGGCATCCCCGCATCTATCTGTTAAAGCTACCTGTGAACAAGAAACTGTGATGTTCCGTACAACCAGGGATGTGTGGGTTTGTGGACAACAGAGGATTTTCTAGTTTTTTTTTTTTTTTTTTTTTCTTTTTTTAAGATTCTTTCCTCTTACAGAAAAGGGGCTATGTTACGCCTGAATTAAATCACCTTTCAAAAGCCAAGAAGCAAATCATTGTCCCCTAAGGATGACTGAGGGGCAAGAAGCCAGTACTTACCGTGTGTCTCAGGCAAGTTGATAGAAGCTAGAGAAGACCACCTGGTCTGAGATAAAGTACAACAGGGTTGAACCCACTGCTCTGCTCCAGAAAGCAAGACTTATGGAAAAGGGCCACGATCTGATTGAAACGTGCTTTCATTGTGCTCCACAAAATAATCATTGCTTGTATCTATAATTCTCACCGAATTGAATATAAGGAATAGACTACTGCCGTTAGTGTTTGAACGCACTCAGAGTCTCCAAACTTCTGTCAGACACACCAACACTTCCTCTAGGAACTGGGATGCTGGTTCCCCTTAAGCAACCCCAGGTAGCTTTTGTTGTCCCAGTTTCCGCGCTTACCATCTTTGCATTTGTTTTCCACTGAGAAGCCAGCAACTTCTTCAATAATGTAAATTATATTATATTGCTCTGGAACTAAACATCCTCCACAAATTCCCACTGTCCCCTTAGCTCTGATGATCATAATCTCTCAACCTCAGTTTTTCCATTTTTAAAATGGGGATATTATTGACTGAATACCTGTGAGGTGCATTGGAGGATCCCTGGCACCCAATGACGTACTCAATGCAGGGTGTTACTGTTATCATTAACAAAACAAAACCTCTGTGAAAGAAGATGCCTTCCGTTCATTTCATCCCTGACACAGTCCATGTATAAAATGTGCCGAACCCCTACCATAGAATGCTGAATGCTTCCAATTCTGTGAAGGATGGAAAACAAATAGCTTACAGTATCAAGTTACCACATTTAAAGTTCTATGAGTAATCATCCTCTTGAGATGTAAACTGAGATTGAACAAAAGTAACTTGTTCGCATGATATTATTTCTGTATTTCCTGTTTTTTTAAGCAAGCTGTCTGGTTGATAAAAAGACCTTGTAAAGACGTTCTAAAATCTGAGGCTGAAACTATAGCATGTGTTATTATTACTGTTTTTGTTAGCCACTGAGTAAATATGCAAGGTGGGTGCTTATAGGATCTAGAAGAGAAACAAAATGCTTGTCAGCTTTTAATCAGGGATTGGCTAAAAATACACTGTGACATGCAGTGCACAGGTTTGTCCTAGAAAGCTCTCACGGTGTCCAGACAGCCATGTTGCAGCTCTGGCTTTGTTTGGCAACAAAGATCACTTACTCATACATGAGAGAGTGGGAGATTCAGGCAAACCTGAATGAAAAACCTTGTCTTCCAATATCCAAAGTCCTTCCCAGTCTATCCTGGTAGAACAGAAATAGCACAGGGCAAAAGGTTGCCTTTTGGAGAGGAGGAAAAGAGCCACGGTGGTCAGGGGCAGTGCAGGGAAGGGCTTTGAGACCGGCAATGACCCCTCTCCATGCTCGTGCTTGATAGGATCCCCTGTTCAACAACTATTTATTAAATGTCACGTACATGGCAATATGGCTGGTTCTAAGGGAGATGGAAACATGAGTGAGGCACTGTCTTTCAAGGAATTTACAGGGTATGTTTATGACTTCCTATTCGCACTTTCTGAAATCTGAAGTGACAGCTCTGAAGAGGGAAAAACAATATCAGGTTTGCTAAGCATGTGTTTAGAAAACTCCCATGTACTCCAAACAACAACGGCAACAAAAAATTCAACCAGGATACTCCATAATATTTTTGCAACTGTCATGTAAATCCAAAACTATCCTAAAATGAAACGTTTACTAAAATTCTTTTAAAAAATGAAACAAACCATCAAATAAACAAAGAAAAAAATCACACAGTTTCTTATGGAAAACAAATAAAATAAGTTACAAATATTTACTAAGTACCAAATCACATCTGTAACTCAAGCTCAGTGCCTTCTTTTTAAATCTACAGTCTCCCAAGAAGTCCTGCACTACACGCCTGCCCTATAGATAGTCTTCTTTTGGTCTACACAGTGACTTTTAAAATGAATTAGCTGCCAAACGTCTTAACCCAATTTGTACTGAAAGCAGAGGCTGAGACTGAGGCTGTGAACAAGGAATTGACTGGGGAAGTGATTCAAAAGAGCAAGAGTAAGGAACAGTGGCAGAGACAAGGAAAGGGAAGCCAACACAAGGATGAGTTATAGAGTCAGCCACTGCTGCTGTGGGTGCCTGATCACGATGGTGGTGGACCTTCCCGGGAGCCTTAGGCTGTGCGTCTCAGCATGAGGGGAAGAAGCATTTATCAACAGCTTCTTATCTTCTGGCTTCTGAACCCATCATTCAAGGAAATCCCACAGCTGCTAACTTCCTGCACTTCGTGGGTTGCGTATGTGTAATTGTCCTGCTCCTCAAGGGCATTTAGCACTTTATTGTCAGAAAAATCTGCGGCCAGGATGTTGTGCAAAAAGCCTATTTAAACTGTTCCACAAGTGACCATTACAGAACCATTTTAAATCAGGGGATTTTATATAAAAATAAATCCAGACTGCTCAATTTTCTTGAGGAACTGGGAGATCTAACAACTCTAGACCTGAATTCCCTGGAAGCACCAACCTGCCAGCCCTGAGAGACATCGCCTGGCCATACAAACTTCAAATCAGAACAGTCCCCACCATGATGCACAGTTGACAAACTAGCCTTCTTCACCCATTTATCTTAACTGCCTGGTCCTTGTGAGTAGGGGACTTTTCACCTTTATTTAGCTATTCATAGTCTTGATACATATTCACATTGAGAAGGAGATAGAGACCCACCATTTGAACACAATCTTTCCCTACTGACTTCATCTTTCAACACAAATGTAACTTGATCATTTTCTTCCAATGGTAGGTCCAAATTCATCACGACTGCTTTGATTTTGAAGATGTTGGATCAATTAACATAATCAATTGTTACCTGTTACATTCCAAGCCGGGTACTCAATTAAAACCTCATTTTTAATGTTTGACATAATGTGGGCTGAGAGGCAGGGGTGCCAGAAGAATCAGTCCACCTGCTTCTTCTGACTCAGAAACAAGGAGGTGGACTATGGCACCAAGGGCCTGCAATGCCTAATATACCAGCAAATGGTTACTCCACAGTGGTTTAGAAACACTGCATAATGAGCTTCGGTTACATTGCATTTATTAACCCAAACCCTTGAAGGATCAGAAGACTCTAGTATGAGCTTCTGAGTGAAAAGTGAGATTCTAAGTCACTATGCTAAGTATGAGGTCCTGTAAGCTTGAAATGTCATCAGTTACCAAAGAAATATTATATTCTATAGAGTGTGTCCTTTTACACTCAAATCCCTCGAGACATTTTATTTATATAAAGATATGGTTTTAAAAAATGCTGATGCCTGGGTCCTCCCTGCTACAGTTTGGGATTTAATTAGTCTTGGGTGACACTAGGACGTGCAGACTTTTCAAAACTGCCCAGGAGAGTCCAATGAGTCACCACTGGTCTAGAAACAAAAATGGCATGGCCTGTGGCCACAGTCATTGTCCCCTTACCACTCAGCTAGGACAACTCAGCACTTTGCTGTAGCCTCCCTGCTGTTCAGTCTCTGGGTTTGTGAAGCAGAAAGTGTTAACTGGGTCAGCTCTGTGCAGAGCTTTTGCAGGGCAGACAAATGGAGTCAGAGTGCAAGCATTGAATGAAATGTCACCGTGAACTAGGAAGAATTTGAACCCAAGGCTGCCAGGAAAACAGGGGTCTTTTGACAGCTGTTGGTGTCACCTGAATTTGCAGTCATTTTGAGAGGGATTTGTTTGGCCTATGGATACTTATCTTGCAGTTGACTGGATCTTTATTTATTTGTTTTTATTTTATTTATTTATTTATTTATTTCGAGGACATTGAAGTGGTATGCCTCCCTTCCATCAATGTTCCAGCTGCAGCCAATAGGTCCATAGAAACTAATTTAACCCACTGGAACTACTCTCTAAATAAATTCACCATTTTGGTTCAAAGTGCTACAAATAACGTCAGTGCTTTCATTCCCCATACATGGATTAGACCTTAACTGCACAAGGACAGAAGGAGAAGCACATATTATGAGGTGGCAGTGGACATGTGGGAATTTGAAAGAAAGTGCTTCAGACTATTTTTAAACTGAAATGTATCCCACTGGGACCGCAATTGCCCAGTGCCGACTATTCATAAATCAGGGTGAACACAAAGAGGCTTCACATTTTGTGGGTCTGGCCAAAGAAAAAGATCTGGGAAAGGAAGGAGAATCACAGATTTAGTTGAGTGAGAATGCATCAGAGCCCATCTGACTTTTCTCTGTGTTTTGTGTTTTTTTTCTTTTCCCCCCTCATTCTTGAAAAGATTTTTCTGTCTTGGAGAAAATGCATTAAACATAATGCTGATAGTAACTTTGGTAAAATATTCCAAATGTTATAAAAGTCTGTTGGACCTTATTAAATAAGTCTATATTACACTTATTTTTAATATTGTGGTGCACACTCAGTATTTGTTCTGATCACTCCCAGCAGAGATTTATTACTAAAGTACATCTGACTTGAGGTTGAGTGGAAAGGAAGGCAGTCAGTGCAGGAGGAATATTGAGTAACTTGGTAGTGTGAGAGAGTGGTTGCAGCAGAGAAAAAGGGAGCTTGTGAGATGTGCATGCCAATTAAGGTGCTCAAGAAATGAACATGTATTCATTTTGAGTACACACTAGCCCCCTCCTCTTCATATGTCCCTAGGGATGCTTCTGGAATTGCCAGAGCTGAAAATTAAATTATAAACCTAAAACATGACATTGAAAATGTAATGTCTCCTTTGATAATATCAGTGTGATGATTCATCAGTGGGTGGGGCAGCGCCACTCGTGGACGCAGACTGTAAAGCGTGGTAAGTCTGATCCTGGCAATTCTTCCATCTCTCACCTTGCAGTTTTCCCAAAGGTTCTGGTCAGAACGGCATCCCTGCACAGAGCACATGCGCACCAAAGACCTCCTATACATACCGCAGAGTAGACAGCTGCAGAGACACAATTGCAACATGTGGCACCAGCCAAGAAAAGCTGATAATGTTGCATCACCAATAATCAGAAAAAGGAACTGTTAGTGCAACTCAACATGGTAGTGTCAGAGTAAATGGCAGAAAACTTGCAAGTTGGCATTTCAAAAAGTGAGATTTGAAATGGTCATGCTGGACAGACATACCATCCACATTTTCTAAGTGAAGTCTGTTTCTGAGCTGTGCTTTCCATTTTTCTCATTAGAACAGGAAACAAGCCACTAAAAAGAACAAATTCTCTGGTAGTTGCATCTATGAGTCAGAGCACAAAACTGCAAAGCTCTTTGTTTATCTCCCTATTCATAGGAGTCATAGAATCCATGTGCTATGTATGCTGAGTCACTCATCAAGAGAATAATAACAACAATAACAACTCATTAAGGGCTATAAAAATTCAGAGGGCAGAAAGCTTCACCAAAGAGGTGGACCGCAGGTCACAGCCTGCGGGATGAATAGGTTTGGAATAGGAGAGAGGTATTCCACAAGAAAAAAATAGACATAAGAAGATCCATGATATTTTTGCAGTTGTGAGAGCTTTCAGAGGTTTGGCATATAAAATAAAGGCCTGAGAGGAATAGGACTGGTATAAGACAGAAGGCAGAAACGGGACCTGTAACAAACTGAAATGTCAATAGACAGGCACTTGATTCAAAATTCTAAAGAAACCCACAGGCCAAATGAAACCTATCTAGGGGCCAAATATGTCCTATACATTAACTTTGTGGCCTCTGATTTACGGGACAAAAAGGAGGTCAACTCTGAGTGGTGGGATGGGGAATAAAACTCGCACTGTGTAATGACAGGTCAAGTTTGCACTGAGTGAATATCACATGTAAAGGAAAGTAAGGTGTTCTTTTTTTTCCCACAATCTTTTCACAGGATTTTCTTCCTCTTCCTATTCCTTAATTACCTGCATTGTCATGTGAGCTTCTTATTTCTCTTCCTTGTACATTTTTTTTTTCGCAGATGATCATACCAAGTCCCATGAAATTATTAGCTGTCAACTCCTAAATCTTTATCCAGCTCAAGCCTCTCTCCAGAATTTCAAGACTGAACAGCCACTGCCTATTAGACATCTGCACATGGAGAGCCTACAGGATACCTCCAATTCAAAAGGTTGACAGTTACCTATCCTATCTTAACCCACAAACCAGGCCATCCTCTGTCTCAAGCCCTGGTGATTGGTGGTCAGTTGCCATAACCAGAAACTTCAGGGATGTCCTTGACTTTCTTTTTTTTTAGCCTGCTTGCCCCATCAGTTGCCAGAAAGTATTGGTTCTATCTTCTAAACATACTCAGCTTTGCAAATAAAGTTACCAATTGGCAGGGATAAAACATACACTCAGTTGAACACACACACACACACACACAGAACTCACATCTACTTAGTCTCTGATTTATTTAGTCCATGATAGAGAATAAACAATGGTATCATGGTCCACACAGAGAAAGGGCAGATGCAGCATAATCTCTTCTCTATTTTTCCTTGCCTGGGATCCATATGGAGTGCTCTGTAGCTGGTGCTACCCTTTGCATAGGCAGGAATCTAACAAATTAAAAAAAAAAAAATCCAAATTCTTATTGCAACACTATATTTTTGTACTTAGGTTTATGTCCCACATTCCAGAAGAACTTGAACTAACAATCTATGTACTTCCACTTAAGGGGTTATTTACAAGCATTGACCTTTCCTGGCTCTTTAAGTAAACTCAGCATCAGAAAGGCAATATTCTCTTTGCGGGAGAAAAAAGCAGTCAATGCCCAGGAGTCTCAGAACAGTATATCTGCCTCTGCTTTTAAGGTATCCTAAAAAGCCAACAGTCAGAGGCCAGGTACAATGGCTCATGCCTGTAATCCCAGCACTTTGGGAAGCCAAGGTGGGTGGATCACCTATGGTCAAGAGTTCAAGACCAACTGGACCAACACGGAGAGACCCTGTCTCTACTAAAAATACAAAAAAAAAAAAAAAAAAAAATTTTAGCCAGGTGTAGTGGCGCATCCCTGTAATCCCAGCTACTTGGGAGGCTGAGGCAGGAGAATCACTTGAACCCAGGAGGCGACTGTGCCTTTGCACTCCAGCCTGGGCAACAAGAGCAAAATTCTGTCTAAAAAAGCCAACAATCTTTTTATTTCAACATTTCTCAAACAATCTCTGCTACCTTAGTTCAGGCCACCAGGCTCCCTTGCTTAGATGAAGACACAACCTGTGACTGACCACCTTGCCTCTCTCTATGAGCTGAAACCAGTATTGTCTCCCTGAAATGTCTTCATGACTGTTTCTCTCTGGCACTCTAGCTCATCCAACCTACACTTCTTTGACATCCTTGGAACAACTAACTGTGGTCACCTCTGGACCTTTTCACATGCCATAACTCTTGCCTGAACACTGTCTTGCCTCTTTGATTGTCTGACCTCCTCCCCATCCCTCAAACATATGCAAGAAGGTCCCCAATTTCTGGGATGCCATTCTGGTCACACAAAACTGGGTTAGAGGTCTCTGCAAAACCATCCAATATTTTCCCTTTGGTAGTGTTTTTTTAATATGGTACTTAGTTACATATCAATTATATCTTACCATTTTAAAACTGCCAAGCTGTGTGAGGTTAGAAACCATGTTTACCTGTTTTTTATTGTTGTAAAGGCAGTTGCCTTTTAGGAACTTACAGTTGCCTTTTAGGAACCCCTGAAATATTTCTGAATCAATTTGAGGGAAGTGGAAAAAATAAGGCCGTGTTTTAAAAACTCAAAACCATCCAAGATATGGAAAACGTGCCAGAAGAAAAAATTAGGGAAAGAGGCAATTGAAGTGCTGAAGCAATTGTCCAGTGTTGAAATGTTGGAAACTGCCCACAGAATAAGAAACTTGGAACTGATATAAATGAAGCAGGAATAATAGGTGTGATTTGACAAGCATCAATATAAAGAATCAAGAAAAAAGAGGTTTGGAAGACTTTATCTAAAATGCAAGGCTGTGATACCATTCCCCAAAGCTGAGAAATGAAAAACGGAAACAAATTTTGAAGGAAAGACAATTAAATTTGCTACTTGGATATGTAAAGATAAAATATTCCAAGGTCCAGTAGCAAAGTGGATGTGAAGCTTATAATATGGTTTGGCTGTGTCCCCACTCAAATCTCATCTTGAATTGTAGCTCCCATAATCCCCATGTGTGATGGAAGGGACCTGGTGGGATGTAATTGAGTCATAGGGGTAAGTTTTTCCTGTGCTGTTCTCATGATAGTGAATAAGTCTCATGAGGTTTGACGGTTTTATAAAGGGCAGTTCCTCTGCACACGTGCTCTTGCCTGTTGCCATGTAAGATGTGCCTTTGCTCCTCCTTCACTTTCCACCATGATTGTGAGGCCTCCCGGCCATGTGGAACTGTAAGTCCATTTAACCCCTTTTTCCTTATAAATTACCCAGTCTCAGGTTTGTCTTAATTAGCAGCATGAGAATGGACCAATACAACTTAGAAAGACCACCGAAGGGGAGCCTTAAACTTCAATCTCACTAGCATTAGGAACATTTGCTATTGGGCCAGTTAGTGTTTGTGGTCTACTTTAGCGATGAGAGTCTTTCTTTCCTATGTGGAGTTCATTCCATCAGGTTTAGGAGGCACTCACTGTAAGCTACCTTGAAGCACAGGATAAACCTACGTCCAAGATGTGGCCAGCTACAGCCATAAAATGGTAGATATAGGTATTATCAGCACGTGTCCCATGCCAGGCCAGCCTGAGTATCTACGTGGAGAATATTCTGCTGAAAATAGCAAAATAAACCCCAAACATATATATAAACACGGGACTCTTTCCAGTGATGTTACCAAATGAGAGAATGTGAGAGTGGGGGTGATCAGCAGACTTCTTCAAAGAGATCTCTCCGAAGAATAAAGCCAATATATGAGAATGAGAATCTTGTGAGAGATGACAAGTGTGAGGGCAGATGCGTTCTTAGATTATCTGGTGATGTCAGCCAAAACATTATCCTTTCAAGTAAGCTAATTTGAACTGGAATACTATCATTTGCAAATGAAAAAGTCTTTAGAAGTAGAAGTAGTGACCACTGAAGAGTCCTATGAATAAGAGTGTTCTAAAGAAAGTGCCATGGAGAAGAATAGTATAGGATTAGGGTGAAACTCTGGGGAATTTCCAACAAGAGCAGGAAAAGGAAGGTAATTCAAAGAAAGCTGGATACAAAGTTGAATGCAGAATTGACAATAGATAATTACTGGGAGGATAACAATTGCGCAAACATGAAGATAGTTGCCAAATGGCTAAAGTTATTGAAAAATATAGACATATTCCTAGAAGGGTAGTATCAACAAATGAAAATCTGCAACATTGACTCTCTGACATAGATTCCAAATTATTGCACATAAAGTGATGAAAACAGATTAATTTTATCCAGCATTTGTATGGATTAAGTCTACTCTTAATTAAACTCATTTCTGAAATATGTGTGCATTTACATGCCATAAAATGCACACCCAAAAAAAGTGTTTGAATCCTATGACACTACCTTAGAGCAGGTTTTCCAATCTATTTTTTTTTTTAACTTGTAAAATTGTCTGACTAGCAACTCTCTTACAGTGCGTTGGCATCAGTTGACAGTTGTTAGATAGTATCTTTCATTCCTGTCTAAAAATAAGAAAATAACGTATGAGTTATGTTCATCTTTGGGAACAAAATGTATGGTGGATAGAGAGTCAGACACAGTCTATCAACAAGCTGGAAAAAAAGAAGTTCTGAGTTTGAAAATGTCAGAATTTTTGCAACTCACAGGAAACAAATCAAGAAGAAAGAAAAATTTCTGTTGCACCAAAATATTATTAGGGTTGGAGAGCAAGTGATCTCTACTTTTGCTGGTGGTAGGGTTAAAATGACAATAACTATAATGATAATTACTAGCACTTATTAAAAGAAAGATAATGTCCAGATCATAATAAATACATAACTGTGAGAAATGAACCCAATTACTCTATATGGTAGAGTTTTTACAGACGGAGAAAATGAGACTCAGTCGATGTTCTAGAATTTGGTCAAGATCACACTGATGGTACCCATCAGCACTGGGATATGGACAAAGTTGAACTCCAGAGTCTTCATTCATTACTCTTTTCCCATATGCCTCCCATATAAAACAACAAGGATTCAAGTTAACCAGCAAGAAGATAAAATTGAAAGGTTGTAGACTCTCTTTTTCTAAGGATTAAAAAAAAATACAACCAAAGACTAGAAAGCGCTGTGTTATTCTTAGTTGAGTTATGAAAAGTAATCCTATCTAGAAGTGGGAAGATAAATGGAAAGCAATCTTCTCAAGGTACATTTCAGCCTTCAAAATATTGACCACACAAACTCTTGAAATGTACTAACATCTACAAGGTATTCTTTGTAGGTAAATTAAAGTGCTGAGGTTTTCAAACTAGAACCTTTTAACCATTATTTAGGTAGAGTGGAAAAATGACTATTTTAAGACAATGGTATAGATAGAAATGTTTACAGATTTCCAGAGTATTCCCACAATTATTATATAAATTAATTGAATCAGTGCAGGTAGTACTCTAGCTTACTAGTGGTTCATGAGTTTTCAGCTCATTAACACTGTTTAAATGTATATTATGCCAAATTATACAGAGCAAAAGTTATTGTGCAAATGATTTTAAAGATCATAAGAGCAAGAACTAATTTATGGAGAACCAAAACCAAACCTAGCCTAAAATGTGTACGTGTGTGTGTGTGTTTGTTTATGTGCTTTTTAAAGCACATCAAAGAGTTGGTAGGATTTATTTCTTTGCTCTAACTGAATGAGAGAACTGATGCAAGCATACTTTCAAAAATTCAATCTTCCCCCAACTTTTTCTTTGACCTTGACCTAGACAGCCAGCCTGAGGTACAGAGAAAGAATTCAATCTTGGCCCCCTCTCAAGAGACTTGAACTGCTAACTGGAAAGAAGCACTTTTTGAGGAATAAGAGGCCTGGCTGAACTCGCTGGCCCACTGGGCCTTGGTTAGCACAGAAAAGAGTCAGTTCTGCTTACCTGAGCAATATCATTTAGATAGTGACACCTTTCTTGGTTAGTGTTCCAGGTGGACAGGTTGTACAAAAACGTAATGACCATAAGGGAGGACATAGAATCAGTGCTGACAGCCCAGTACACATCCCTGCAGTCGAAACTTTTTCCTACAGTGGTGGTTGGTAGAGAGGTATTATAGGCAGGAATGCTTCTGGAGAGTCAGGAATGATTGTGCGATGGAGGTGAATGGATGAGAACAGGAATTACATCAGCAGGGCTGGGAGCTGGTGGTGAATATTATATGTTCAATCAATACCATTAACTACAGTTCCTGTATTATTAAGAAAGATGTAAAGGTATGGATTCTTGAAAGCCTTAGAAAGTGTATTTCATAGACTCTTTCCCACCTTTGACCAAGGATTTAATTATGTTTTTGTTTCTTTACTTATTTATTTGGGAGGTGATGAAACACATTGGTTTAAAACATAGTTCTTGAATCCAGTCCCTTAGGTTTGAAGCCTATCTCCAGCTCTTTCCATGTTTTCAACTTTGGATGACTTATTTAATCTCTCTCTGACTCAGTTTCCTAATAAGTAAATAAGGGAGTGATAGTACCCACCTCGCAAAGTTATTGTGAGCATTAACTGAGTTAAGGCAAGCAAAATGCTTAGATTGGCTCCAGACACAGAATACTCAACAAATGTTTGCCATTGTTCTTTTGTCATAGTTATTATTGTTGTTTGTTTAATATACCTGAAAACCATGTAGTAATCCTTGTGAAACACAGAATGCAGAGCACAGTCCCAGGCACATACACATGCAAAAGCAGAATTTACGTCCAACTCTAGACTCCTAAGCCCCAGGAGAACGTCTTGTATATCACATTGCTCTTCACCCTACCTCTGGGGTCCAAAACAAAACAAAAAAAAGACAAGCTTGTACAAACTGCCTGGGAACTTGGCCGACCTTCATTATTAAAAGTGGCATCTATTTCACAGGTGGGACTAGGGCTGGGTCTGACCAGGGATCAGACCACTGCTCACTTTTGTCAGATGCATTAGCTCTCAGACCACTAGGATGCTATTTAGTGCAGGATTAGTCATTTACTAATTACTAATTACTCCGGTGGCCACAGACCGAAGGTCAGCAATTTTCTTCCTTCACACCAGGAGGATCCAGCATAATAGAGACCAGACAGGTGATTTGCATACTCAAGAGAAGAAGCCACAATAGAAGAAGGCAGAGGAGGAGTCTGTGTTGAAAGCAAGCAAAGATGAGCACAATTTGACCGGAGCTTCCGTAAGCTTCTCATGGGAACACCTGGCTCATTTCTCCTGCTGGGAGATGGCAGGTTCTTGCATTTGATACTTGAGCGGGCCAGGTGGGGTAACTGGACAAGGTCTGACTCTGGGCCTGCATCACTTTCGCTGGCTGGCAATTCTTTTCCACGCTGAGCATCTGTAGAGTCATCCAACTGTGTTTGCAAAACTTGGTTGTATGTGAGAAGTGTGTTTGTTTTATGATCAGTGTCTTGGGTTTTAAATAAGAATACTGCAGGAGATGATCCCACTATGATCCTTCTTAATGTACCTCTAGGCTAATAAGTACGGAGATGATCCAGCTCTTTGATTTCATGAATAAGAAAATAAAATGGGAAATGCATGACATTTAAAAAAAATTATTGTTATTACTGAGTGTAAAATTTATTTTAACCCTCTCTGTAGTGGCTAAGTTTCAAGTTGAATGTACTGCTTGCCAGATTGTATCTCCTGTTCCTTCTCTCCTTAAATATGTGCTTATTTACTTCCTGCAGAGTTCAATTTTAGAACCCATCAAAGTAGATCCACTCAGACTCTGACTACATTTTCATGCATAAATTCATAGACGTCTTCAGAAGGAATTGCACTTGCATATGCAAATACCTTCTGATGCTTTTTATTTCTACTTTTGGCCTGCACAGTTTTTAATTCATGCAAACACATTACACAAACAAATATGGGCTCAATAACAACATGCGGCATGTGTGAATTGTTAATTGCAAAGCTCTGAGTTTGATATGGCCAAGCAACCTCTATTATTATCAATGGAGGGGAACAAGACTAAACAGGAAGCATAAAGGTATATTTGACAATAAAATCCCAGTCCTTGGTTTTATTTTATGTAAATATTAATAATGGAAAAGGTGATAGGCCGATCCACAATTCAGCAATAACCTGGAAGCTACCTCTCAGTGCACAATGATCCAGAAGCCAGGATGCACCTTTAATAAGACTCAGGAAGAAGAGTGAACATTTCAGTACAGAATTCTGAGACACAAAAACGTATGCAGCAACAACATAAATGAGACAAAATCTCCAGCAGAAAATGAAAGGCTTTCAACCACGTTGAACGTGCATCACCTTTCAAAATATTTGAGTTTCGTGTTAGTGCAGCTCTGGGAAACAACACAGAGGTGTCCCAATTTTATTATATTGGAAATGTAAGCTCTCTCTCAGTTCATTAAGCCATGATTCTTCATATTTTTTTTTTTCCAATTGTCACTACCTGCAATTTCAGGAACGGTGAGAGCTTAACAAAGCAAAAACACTTGTTGAAGTTACAGATCAAAGGCATTTGATCCGGAGCAATTTTCAAGCATCCTCTGCCCCCATTTTCTCATGGAGGAGGATCAGCATGTGCTTCATTTACATGAAGATAACTCAGAAAATAAGAAGGAAGATTAAATAAAAATTGTATCCTGCAAGAGTTATAAAGGCAATGGAAACACAATTCTAACAGTTTCTCTGTTGATTTATTTTTTCAGTCCTCTGTTAAATATAAAAGCTGGAGCTAGGCTAAACCAAGAGTGTATAAAAAGATGTTATCTAGAACAACCTCTGGATTGTAGATTTATAAACCGTGGGCATAGTGCTAATTAATAATACACACACGCGCGCACACACACACACGTGCACGTTTTGTAATAAGTAAAAAATAGGAAAAGTAGTTTAAGGAAGCTGAGAAACCAGGACTAGAATTCCAAGCTAAGTTATTTCATTAGAAATTAAACCCATTGCCACATTTACTCCCAAGGACATGGAACAAGAAATAAAGAATCAGTGTTATAAAACAAATGATGCAATAACCTAGCAGAGCAGGGCTTAGCCCTTTGGTGCTGGCAGAGTGACCCTTCCCGAGGCATTCGGTAGAGTTCTGTGCCTTTGCTTGTAATTTTGCTGAGCCATCAATGTAAATTGCACACACGGCGAGGCTGGTACTAGTAAGACATGGAGCTAGAGAGTGAGCTTTGTCACACCACCTCTCAGCACTGCTTTGCTTTAGTCTACGTGTTGATGATGCATTTACAGCAACCCGGGAGAAGTGATAACAGAACTCTTCATAAATATTGGACATGAAGAGAATGCCAACTGTTAGTGCTTGGGAGAAAAATATTCTCCTCCCAAAAGAAATCAAAACAGTATAAGAAAAGGAAAATTAAGGCTTGGGGAAAGTAGGAGGGATAATTACATCAGTGGAATTGGAAAATAACATACATGTGGCCACCTATGCTCTGAAACACAAAAAGAGAAACGTATAACTCAGAATTAACATCATATTTTAGTTGAAGGAAAAGAGTGTATTATTATACACTATTTCAAAGATGTTTTAACCAAGATACACCATTTGTTCAAGGAGAATCTAAGTGAGAAACCCAACGCGAAAAGGAATAGAAATTTGAGGCTTGTAAGTGGACTATGAGGAGAATAGTTTTGAAAAACCACAGATAATCTTAGGTTTTTCAGGATAGAGATTCACCACGGTGTTAGGAATATCCTTTATGGAACCAAGGTTCTGCTGTAGGGTACATCTGTCAAAACCCACCATGGTGAATCTCCAAAAGTAGCCACCAACCATGCAAATCAAGTAAGTTACACAGTTGAGAGCAAATCAGCCGGGGAAGACAAACCTTGTCTAGGAAACTCATCTGACTCCCGGTGGACGAGGTCTGTGACTCGGTTTCCATAGTGCATCCTGCTGTCATGATCATAGGCCTTCAGAGTCTCACTGGAGCTGTAGGATTTCTGTGTGGGCACGCGGCAGTCCTCACTGTCGAGAGAGGAGCTTGTGTAACGACACTCTTTGCCACAGCGTCCTCTGGTCAAAGAGCGGTGTCGCCGGTCCTTTACATCCATTATTCCAGATATGGTAGAATGCTGATGTTTTCAGAAAAGTCAGGCCTGAGTTTTGGCACTTGTCACTTTGCCACCTAAAAACATAGAAGAAAAAAACCAAGACTGTGATTACAAGAAATGTTGCCTTCAGTTCTGATTCATGCTCTGACTCAGACGAAAACGTGAAAATGCAGACTTGGTCAACCCTGCGCAATCTCTTTTGCAAAAGTTTAATGTAAACTAAACAATCAACCTAAATAGAAGAACTTGATATAGTAAATTAATTTTCTTGCTGTTTAATTTAATAGATTTGGAAAAAATAGTAACAACAAATACTCATCTTTTGATTTTTTATGTATGCACAGATGACATGATGAGTTTGTCACTCTAATGCAAGATCTTACTATGAAGCAATTCAAAGCCAAATTGATTTTATCCTTCTTTAATTACATTCTCTCTATGCTAGAGAAGGCTTGGGTAGAAAACAAATACCACCCCGCCATCCCCACTGACCCCCCAAAATAAAAAAAGGCAAAGAAAGGTACAGCAGCAGATTTGAGCATAAGACATAAATATGTGCTATTAATACTTTGTAGTGATACCAAGTTCCATGCAACTAACATAACATTTCCTAGCTATGTCTGGAGAATAAGAATAAAAGTTGTTCTCGACATGCAAACAATCTTTCTCCAATTTCTTCAACGAGCTTTTGGCAAACTCCCAGTTTTTCCTCCTTTGCAGATCTGTGTCTTGGACACACCTGGTTACTTCTTCTGCCTAGTCACCCACCAACATGATAACTGCTGACAGGCAGGCTTACTGGCGCAGCCACCTGATAATTGCCCCAAGCCATTCTGTTACCTTCATTTCTGGGATACCCACTATAGAACAGAAAAAAAAATGAGGAAGATTACCAAGTACAGTAGGAAAGCTGAAGGGAAGGAACCTCTAACATATGAACTGGCAACCAGGGAGCCCCACAGTCTGGCATATGATACCCTCAGCCTGGAAGTGTATGCCAAACATCACTCAGAAAACACTCGCCTTCTGCCTAGCAAATATGACCAAAATGCTTACGCGCTTCCAAGTTCCAAATCATAGGCTCTTACTGATTTCATTTGCCATGCAAAATACCATAGATCACAGGGCCAGGACCTGGACAGAATGGACAAATACGAATTTTAATTAAAATGGAAAATGCAACCCAGAGCCAGGGTGATGATTTTTCTCCAGGCTACTGTTGCTCACTGCCTCCTCAATATGTCAGGAAATACGGGGGGAGCAGATCCGTAGTTTTGAACCCCTCTGCTCTTCCTTGTCTACTTTACCACACTATAATAAGATAGCTGTGCACAGCAATGTGGATGACATTTGCCTCCAGACACCAGAAGCCAAGTTGCCCCTCCGTTGTTTTTTCATACCAGGAGTTCTTCTAGATCTCAGGGACCCCTCTAATTTACACTGTGTGTATACTTTGTCAAATATTGCCTATAATTGCAGATAATTTTGTTTGATAATTGGCAATGCAAAAGAGGGTATGACTGGCCAGGCACGGTGGGTGGCTCACTCCTGCAACTTTGGGAGGCTGAGGTGGGTGGATCGCCTGAGGTCAGGAGTCTGAGACCAGCCTGGCCAACACCGTAAAACCCCATCTCTACTGAAAATACAAAAAAAAAAAAAGTTTGGGCGTGGTGGCGGGCCCCTCTAATCCCAGCTACTTGGGAGGCTGAGGCAGTAGAATCGCTTGAATCCGGGAGGCAGAGGTTGCAGTGTGCTGAGATCCGCCATTGCACTCCAACCTGGGCAACAAAAGCAAAACTCCACTGCTCATAAGAAAGCACAAGCAGTAGCTAGTTTGCTGGAGTCTAGAGTCTCTCACTCAGCAAGTTCAGAAGTGCCTTTGAGAGTCTCTAGTCATGACTCCAGGACCTGCTTAGAGGACATAAGTAGTGTCGACATGTCAGTTTTTGCTGTGGCACAGTCAGTTCAAGTGTCTCCACATTAAGGCAATTTCTAGATGCCCAAATCTCCTTTCCTAACTTCTAACATGCGATTTCAACATTTTGGAATCCATACCATAGGTTATTTAAGAGTGTGGCCATTGAGGTCTTAATTGGATGCCAGTCCTATCATGACCACTGGTGAGACACAACCCTTGTCAAAATTATTCCTGGTCTTTTGAACTTAGTTTCTCAATCAGTTGAAATAGAAAAAAAATAGTATCTACTTCCCAGAGTTTTTGTAAAAATTAAAACATACACGGTGGTAAAATTCCTAGTATACTATTTAACACATCATAGGTGCTCAATTAAAATTAGTTTTTATTCTCCTCTGAATGATTAAAAAAATTTTTTTTGTTAGCTAAGGAGTTACACACTTGGATAAGACAGAGGAGGAAGATGATGATATGAATCTCTGAAACTCACAGTTCTAATAATAAATCCTAATTTTTAAGCTAGGCTCCAATCACGGAAGACGTTCAGCATCTGCTAAAAGAATATAAGACTGTGTGCACCAACACTGAGGAGCCACAGGTGGTTTTATGGGAGTTGAGTGTTTTGAGTCAATTTGATGATTTCTTCTCTCTTGCTTCACTGTTAGTTTGTGATTTCAGTATCTTCAGTGTTCCAGACTCATGAAATCTTATCTTCTCTAATTTGCATTGTGCTAGGAAAGTAGACTGACTTTCTACATATGTGTGTGTATGTGTGTGTGCTTTTATTTTATTTTTTAAATCATGCTCAGAGTGGGAGCTTAAAGGGTTATAACTTTTTTTTTTTTTTTTTTTTTTTTTGAGATGGAGTTTTGCTCTTGTCGCCCAGGTTGGAGTACAGTGACGCAATCTCGGCTCACTGCAACCTCTGCCTCCCGGATTCAAGTGATTCTCCTGCCTCAGCCTCCCAAGTATCTGGGATTACAGGTACCCACCACCACACTCGGCTAATTTCTTGTATTTTTAGTAGAGATGGGGGTTTCACCATGTTGGCCAGAGTGGTCTTGAACTCCTGACCTCAGGTGATCTGCTTGCCTCGGCCTCCTGAAGTGCTGGGATTACAGGTGTGACCCACTGTGCCAGGCCGCAAGGTTTATAACCTATTAATAAAGTTCAAGAACTTTAGTGTTTGGACATTTTGACATCTAATGTGGTTGCTCAGAGATCTTTTCCTGATAAATTTCTCTTTCTTGGCTCTGCCCTTGATAGTTAAATTTGTCAGCAATATCACCTCTGGATAAATGATGGAAATTTATATATGATGAGGTAAAAAATCACAAATCTCACTCAGAGAAACTAAATTTCTTAAGGAGCTAGGCAGAGCTCACAGACTGTTGGCAAATAGACATTTTGCATTTAGCCTGCCTATTACTTAAAAACTGATTGTCGGCCGGGTGTGGTGGCTCACGTCTATAATCCCAACACTTAGGGAGGCTGAGGCGGGTGGATCACGAGGTTAGGAGTTCAAGAACAGCCTGGCCAAGATGATGAAACCCCGTGTCTACTAAAAATAAAAAATAAATAAAAAAAAAAAGCTGAGCATGGTGGCAGGTGCCTGTAATCCCAGCTACTCAAGATGCTGAGGAAGAGAATTCTTGAACCCAGAAAGCAGAGGTTGCAGTGAGCCGAGATCACACCACTGCACTCCAGCTGGGCAACAGTGTGAGACTCCATCTCAAAAAAAAAAAAAAAAAGACCATTGGTATTAAAAGACAAAGTGGAAGAATTATATATGAAAATCTGGATTCTTGTCTTTAAAAATCAGGCAGTCTATAAATGTCTCCTTCCGGAAAGACAGAATAGACGTAATTTTCCCTACAAGGTACAGCTAAAAGCCCCGAACATTATATAGAAAACACGTAAGATTATGAAAAGTAGAAAGAAGAGCAGAACAATGAGGGGCCTCAGGACCCAAGGAACAACAGAGGTGAGTTTCCTGGGGTTTCTTTTTGCTATATATATGGCAAAAACAAATTAGATGATAGATAGATAGAGATAGACAGAGATATAGATTGATACAGATATCCCAGACATGGACCTGGTAACCCGGAGATCTCAATGGGCACAGACAACAAAAGTGAGCCTCCTATATAGCCAAAGGACTATAAAAAGGCAGGCTCAGTCGGGCGCGGTGGCTCACGCCTGTAATCCCACCACTTTGGTAAACCGAGGTGGGCGGATCACGAGGTCAGGAGATCGAGACCATCCTGGCTAACGCGGTGAATCCCCGTGTCTACTAAAAATGCAAAAAATTAGCCGGTCGAGGTGGCGGGCGCCTGTAGTCCCAGCTACTCTGGAGGCTGAGGCAGGAGAATGGCGTGAACCCGGGAGGCGGAGCTTGCAGTGAGCCGAGATCGTGCCCATGGACTCAAGCCTGGGTGACAGAGCAAGACTCTGTCTCCAAAAAAAAGAAAAAAGAAAAGAAAAGAAAAGGGCGGGCTCACAAGAAAGAAAACGTTGAGACAATCTCTACCCCACTCCAGCCACACACCATGGAAACGGACTGTGGCCCCACCCCCATCTTCAGCAGCAAAAGCCAAGTGGGAAGCTCACCATTCTATGAAAATGAGGCTGCAAGTAGGCACCAACCTCAACCAGAATACAGGAGAACCAGGGCTTTCAGCCCCTTCCAGGAAGTAGTGAAGCTCTCCTCTTCGTCCACCCCCACTGAGCACTCCTCCCCTTCTCCACTGGGGTGGTGTGGAAGAAGGTTTGGGAGAGTCAGAAATTTTCACGGTCCTCCTGTGGTGAGTCCTCTTGCCCCCTATGGTGTCAGCAGATGCCATGTAGTAAGCAGTACTGAAGCATTCCTACCCCTACCACCCAGAGAGGTATCACCGCGTGTCTCGTGGGGAGCCAGAACTTCCATTCTTCTATCCCCTGGGTTAGCTTCCCCCTTGGCATCTAAGAAGAAACTACCAACCTTTGCAAATGTTGCACAAAAGTACCTGATGCAGAGAATTTGAGTCAGTCCAATGCAGGTACAGTTCCCCCTTTCATCCATAGTCTAACAGCCATGTTAGAGAAAATCAGCTGAAAAAACATTGAAAGGGTTATAAATAAGAATTCCAGACGTCTCTATAGGACATAATGATCCCAAATGTCCAGTGGACTTGTCAATAAAAAATCACTGGATGTCATTACCAAAAGTAGCAGGACAGTTCTTCAAGTGCTAAAAGGAAAAAGACATTCAATAGATGCCAACGCTGAGATGACAAAGATGTCAGTATTATCTGATATAAGCAACCATCATGAAATTGCTTCAGATGGAGGACAATTAAGAGACTTGGGCACCACTTGATACAAATAGGAAAACAGAAAGTCTCATCAAAGAAATGGAAATTCTCAGGAACCAAATAGAAGATGTAAAGAAGACCCCAGTGAAAATTTCAGAACTGAAATATACAATAACCCCAAACAAAACAAAACTCTCAATAGATGGTAGATTGACTTAACAGCAAAGAGGGGGCAAAAATGAAAAGACTATGAGAGATGACTTGCTAAATAATCATGTAGATAATATATTTAATAAATTATATTATAAATAGGGGAGGGTCAGAGAATGTAAAGGAAGCGAAAGCAAAGACACTGAAAGAAAACTAGTAAGAATAGAGAAAGGAGAAGAAAGTGATAAGATAAGAAGGAAAGAAAGTAGCAACAAGAAAGGAAGGATAGGAAGAGAAGCGAAGAAAAAGAAAGAAAGGAAAGTAAAACTGGAGCCCTATAAACTGTTCAGTAACCCATAAGAAAGTAGGAAAAATAAAACAGAAGTATGAAAAGTGCAGAGAATATGAGAACACACAGAAAATTAAAAATAAAAGGGCAAACTTAAGTCCTAAAATAGCAATGCTTTTTTTTAAATGTAAATGGTCTTAATATATTGATTGAAAGACAAAGACTGGCAAAGTGAATTAAAAACATGACCCAACTCTATGGTGCCAATAAGAAAGTCATTTTGTTTCATTTTATCTTTTGACAAGGTCTCATTCTATCACCCAGGCTGGAGTGCAGTGGCACAACCACAACCCACTGCAGCCTCGACTTCCCAGACACAAGCAATGTTCTTGTCTTAACTTTCTTAACTTCCTGAGTAGCTGGAACTACAAGCGTGTGCCACCTTGCCTGGCTGATTTTTGTGTTTTTTATGGAGATGGAATTTTGCCATGTTGTCAAGGCTGGTCTTGAACTCCTGGGCCCAAGCAATCTACCCTCCTCAGCCTCCCAAAGTGCTGAGACTACAGTCACGAGCCACCGTGCTCCACCAAGAAAGTCATTTTATATATAACAATCCAGGCACATTGAAAATAAAACTAAAAAAAAAAAAAAAAGGTATAATGCAAATGTCAATCAAAAGAAAGCAGGAATGACTATATTAATATTGGATTAAGTGAACCTTACAGGCAAAGAAATTACCAGAGATAGGAGCATTATAAAAGGGTAAATCTTCCAAGAGGACGTGGCAATTCTAAATATGTATGACCCGCAAAAACATATCTGCAAAATATGTGAAACAAAAAATGATATAACTGAAAAAATATTTAGTGCACAATTGTATTTGAGTTCTCAACACCCAGGTCTTCAAAATTAATAGAATATTTAAATGGAAAAATCAGGAAGGATATAGAAGATCCCAACAACACCATGAGCCAACAAGATAAATCAACATTGACACAACTCTCCTCCCAACAACAGCAGGTTATAAATTTTTCTCAAGTGGGCATGGAGTTTATATCAATATCAACCATATCTTGGACCATAAAACACACCTCAAAAATTTTTAAAGAATTAAAATCATACAGAGTATGTTCCCTGACAACAATGGAATAAAACTAGAATCAATAATAGAAAATAAGAAGAAAATCTCCACACACTTGAAAACTAAACAACACGCTTCTAGATAATCCGTGGGTCAAGGAATTCTCAAAGAAAAAATCAAAATATACATTAAAGTGAATAAAACTGAAAATACAGTATCAGTATTTGCAGGATACAGTTAAAGCGGTGATGAAAGGGAAGTTTATAGAAGTAAATGCATACACTGGACAACAACAGAAACAGCCTCAAATCAATAATATAAGCTCCCATTTCAAAAACTAAGAAAAAATAAGAAGAAAAAGACATAATGCAAAAAAAGGGGAGGGAATAATAAACATAAGACCCAAATCAATAAAACTGAAAACAGAAAAACAATAGAGAAAAGCAATTAAAAATTTGTTTCCTTGAAAAGATCAGTAAGAAAGACAAACCTCTAGGAAGACTGACAAAGAAAAAAATAGAAGACACAAATTATCCACATCAGGAATAAAACAGGAGATATCATTACAGGCCCTGAAGACATGAACAAGATAATTAGAGAACATAGCTGGCCCACCATATCCATGGGTTTTGCCATATCAGATTCAATCAGCCTCATATTCCACCAACTGTGGATCAAAAATATTTGGGAAAAATAAAAAAATAACCATACAACAATAAAAAATCATACACATAAAAATCAGTAAACACTAAATCTATTGCATCCATAGTCAAACTTCTGAAAACTAAAGGCAGAGAAAAAAATATTGAAAGAGTGAGAAAAATAATTATAACTTATCTATAGGGGAAAAGGATCTGAATGACAGTGGATGCAAAAATCAGTAAATAATAAATATAACAAAACTATACATAGCATTTACATTATATTAGGCATATAAGTAATCTAGAGATGATTTAAAGCATACAGAAGAATATCATAGGTTATATGCAAGTTCACCATTTCATATAAGAGACTTGAGTATTCGTGGATTTCAGTATCTATGGGACATCGTGGAACTAATTCCCCGTGGATGCCGAGAGGTGATTGTACTATAAACAGATCGATACACAATATAACTTTGACAAATGGACTAACTACTCAAAAAACTCAAAGTATTACAACTCTTCCAATATGAAATATTACATAGATCATTTGAATGATCTTATAGTTATTAATGAAATTGAATTTATAATGTTACAAGTCTCTCTCTCTCTCTGTCAGACACACACGGACATACAGACACACACAACACACAATGAACAGGCTCAGCTGGTTTCAATAGAGAATTTTACCAAATATTTAAAAAAGAATTGACACCAGTTCTTGACATCTCTTCCAGGAAATTAGAAGGGGATCATTTTCCAATTTATTTTATGAAGCTACTTATTACCCTCATGATTAAACAAGACAAAAATAGTACAAAAAGAAAGAGCAAAAGAAAGAAAGAAAAGAAAAGAAAGCTAAAGACTAATATTCCCTTGGTATACAGATGCAAAAAATCCTTATGATAGCAAATAAAAAATCAGTAATATATAAACACAATTACATCATGAACAAAAGAGATTTATTCTGAGGATGCAAGTCTCAGAATTCAATATTTTAAAGGCAATGAATGTCATTCATTGTATTAAAAGGCTAAAAAAATTCTAGTCACAGTATCTCCCCTGAGAATTCAAAGACATAATGATGTCTGCTCTCACCACTCTTGTTGAACATGGTGCTGGAACTTCTAGATAGTGCAATAACACAAGAAAGGAAAATAAGAAGCATATAGATCAGAAAGAAATACCTAAAACTTTCCCTGTTTACAGATGACATGATTGAATATGAAGAAAAATCTCAAGGAATCTACAAGAAAACTCCTAGAACTAATATAAGCAAGTTCCTCAAAGTCACAGGATATAAGATAAAAATGTAAAAATCAATCGCACTTCAATACACTAGCAATGAACACATGGGCACTGGAAATCAAAACACAAACCACTTAGAATCCTAACAAAATGAAATACTTAGATATACAGCTTTCAAAACGTGCATAGAAATTATATAGTGCAAACTACACAACACTGATAAAAGAAATTATAGAAGATCTGAATAAATGAAGACACATATTGTGTCATGGATTGAAAGACTCAACAGAGTAAAAATATCAATTCTCCTCAAATTGTTATACAGATTGAATGAAATTCCTACCAACTCTTAGCAAAAATTTTTGTAGGTATAGATAAGTTTATCTTAAAGTATATACACAAAGGCACAAAAACTGGAATAGCTAAAACAATTCTTTGAGAAAGAAGAAAGTGGGAGGAATGAATCTATCCAATTTTAAGACTCATAGAGCCACAGGAATCAATACTGTGTGGTCTTGGAGAAATAGACACACATATTAATGGATAGAATAGAGAACCCAGGTACATACCCACACAACTCTGTCCAACTCATTTTTAAGAAAGGTGCAAAAGCAATTCAATGAAGGTAAGACAGCATTTTCAACAAAGGGTGTTGGAGCAATTGAACACCCACAGGCAATAACAAACAAACAATAAAAAACTTCTTAACTTAGTTTAAATATATATATATTTGTGTATATATACATTATATACCATACATATGGTAAATTATATACCATATAATATATATTTATACCATATAATATATATTTTATATATAATATACCATTATGTAATATATACCCTATATGGTATATAATATATATGATATATATTATGGTATGTATGGTATATACTATGTATATCATGTATATGTATAATAGAATGTATAATAATACATAATATGCATTATACACCATATATGGTATATAGTATATAATATATAAATATATATTATATATATATTTTTATATATTTTATATAAAATATATATACCAATAAATACTTTGTATATTATATAATATAATATAATATTATTATATACTATATACTATATAATATAATGTTATATCCAATATAATATAACGTATATAATCTATATACATATAATATATAATATACATATAATATATAATATATATTTATTGGTATATATATTTTATACACCATATATGGTATATATGTATATATGTATTTATATGTTTATATGTATATATGTTCTTCTGACAGGGTAAATGACCCTGTTAAAAGGATTAAAGGACAGTCTACAGACAGGAATGTATGTGCAAACCATATATCTGAGAAAGGATAAATACTGAGAATATATAAATATTTCTCAAAACTCAACCGTAAAACGAATGTAAACAATACAATTAGAATATTGGCAAGAGACATCAAGTCATATTTCACTGAATAGGATATATAAATGGCAGATAAACATATGAAAACATGTTCATCATTAGCCATGAAAAATATAGATGATTCCACAATGAGACATTACTACAAACTTATTATAATAGCTAATTTTTTTTTTAAATGGTAGCATTAATTACTGGCAAGGATGAGGAAAAACTGGATCACTCATGCAGTGACTCTGGAAGGCAGTTGGCCAGTTTCTTAAAAACTAAAAAAAAGAAAAGAAAAAATTAAATGCATAACTACCATATAACCCAGTAATAGTACTCCTGGGCATTGATCCCAGAGAAATGAAAACTTATGTTCATACAAAAACCTGTACGCAACATTTATAGCAAAATGTTCATTCGTTAGCCCCAAACTGGAAACAACCCAAGTGTTCTTCAATGGGTGACTAGTTAAACAAACTGTGGTATACCCAAGCCATGAAATACTGCTCAGCAGTGAAGAGGAATGCACTAGAGAGTCACAGAACCATCAGTGTGAATCTCCAGAGAAGAATCCTGAGTGAAAAAAGCAGTCCTAAAGATTATATGCTGATGGCATGGCTCCACTTACATAACATTCTGGAAATCACAAAATTATAGAACAGGAGGACAGGTTAGTGGCTGTCAGGGCTAAGAAGGGTATGATGGTGTGGAAGAAGTCAGTATGGCTATAAATGGGCAACATGTGGAATCCCTTTGTGATGGAAATGTTTTGGATCTTGGCTGTATCAATGTCAATATCTTCATTGTGACATTGTACTACAGTGTGCGAGATGTTGCTATTGGTGGAAATTGACTAAAGGGATGCATCATTAGTCACTGTCCATTGGATATCTCTGTATTACTTCTTTCTGGCTGCATATGATTTGACAGTTGTAGCAAAGTACAAAGCCTACTTTAAAAAAATCATGCAGTGCCACATACTTGGCCTCAAATTCCATCATGAAAATAAATACCTATTTGGAAGGTCATTTACAATTTTAAACTGGATACACATACACCCCTTTTTAAAAATTATTATTGTCATTATTTTACCACCCTTTTCAATTGTATAGCCAGGCTTCTTTATTTATTTGAAACCTCTGCTTGGACAATATAGTCTTTATATTTATGCGTTTTGGTATAAAGGAAAAAGAAACACTTTTGTGGCTCCTGGAAAGGATCCCGAAAAGCTAGTTACAATATAAGAAACCACATTTGCCAACATATTTTTTAAGACAATTCTAAAGTAATAAGATACTACTCTTAATCTTAATATGGTTGAATATCCACTTTTTAATAAAATGCATTTATTGCTTATGATGAGTAAGCACTCTCAGCATAGTTGTCCTTCAAAGTTAAGGTCAACAATTCACGTGGGGAAATGCAAGTTTAGAGACTGCATTTAAAAAGTAATTAAAATTGCCTTGAAGCAGTAGGAAAGATGGTAACCAAAATTGTCAATCTTTTCCCCAAGCCTCCACCTTTTCTGCCACTGACAAATGGCAATCACCGGATGACAATACCGCTGCCAGCTCGTTACTGCTATGCTGGGGCTTTATTCTGTTACATTCCACATTTCCTCCCTTGAAGAGTGTTCACACTGCTTTTTTCATCAGTTGCCTAAGTGGGTTCCATCACTTTAGCAAAACAGACTACAGCGATCTTGCCTGCAAGCCTCTGTCTAATTAACTAATCCTATGAGCTGTAACACTGTTCATGATTAACTTCTCAGAATATCCTACTACTTAAGGAGGTTGACTTGTTAATCTCTGACAGCCCATTTGAGATGTGCATGTGTGAGTATGTGTGTGTGTGTGTGCGCCATTGTATGTGTATGTGTACCTGTTTGTGTGTGTGTGTGTAAATGGGTGCAATAGGATGCATAGGTGAATTTTAGGTGAATCCAATGGAAATCCATGTTTTCCCTGTCAGAACAAATACTACAGACAGTTGTTTAAATTTGTATCTCTCGCATCATTGGTCTTTGATCACACCCCAGGCATTGTTTCATTGTTCTTAAATATTTGTATCTTCTAAATTGACTGTGTACGTTTAGGATGTATGGTACCAGGAGAGCCAGCCATTTCCAAATGGCCCTGTGAATTGAGAGACAATCTGTTAAATCTAAGCGGGGATGGATGTGACCACCTTTCTTCCCCACTTAAAAATTATGACACGTGAATCAAGCTTTCTTATTTCTTAATTTGAGCTGATGTCACAGGTATTTTATAATTCTAATAAAAAGTTTTATTAGATGAGCATGTTTACAGTCAAAAATATATATTTTAAAAACTCAATCAGAAAACTGTTGTACAAGACCTTTCTTCCTTCTGATAACACGTTAATTGGATTGCCAACCTGTTTCTTAAATATTGTAGGTGACATGTTTTTCTGTTTAAGAAAATGTAATGGATCATGCATGGTGCCTTTATCCTTTATTCCTCTGTGAAGTCTGCCTGTTTCCCAAAAGCAGAAAAACTAAGTCAATCTGAAAACAGTGCATCCCATTCTTGTGTGTTAGAACTTTTGCATAAAAATGGTTTATTTAAAAATATTTAAAGTACCAATTGGAATGTAACGCGGAGCCCTACACAAAAGGCTGAGATAAGGGATGAAGCTGAGATAGGGGATGAAGTTGGAGTCTCACTCTGCCTCCTTCCATCCCCAAGAAAGGCCTGATGGACACAGTGTGAAAACTGGTATTCTAAGATTTCCAGTCTCGTCTTAGAAACACTTACGCGTAATTCTAAGCATAGATACACTCCAAAATATTTAGAGACAGCATATCCCTGTGACCTCTGGGTAGACCAAGGAAAATCTGGTTTAAAATCTACAGAAGTGGGAGACAGTGGCCTAGTAATTTAATGCAATAGTAAATAAGAGGTCAAAGGAAATTCGCTTCCTGTTCCTTTGTGCCATTATTCTGACATGTCTGGGGATAAAAAGCCAACTCTGGTTAATGTCCAGAGCAAGAAAGAATGAGCAAATTCACAATTGTGTTTTGCTCTCCAGCTTCAGAGCTACATGTTCCTGCCTTTTAGAATATGTTAAGGTCCCTGGAGCCATTTGCACAGGAAATGGTGAGAGCAGAGCCAGGATCTGCTGTCTATGAATTTTATGAATTGTGAAATGAAAAACATTTTTTACATACTAGCAGTCCAAATCAACAAAAGCCACAAAGGGATAACACGTACCTTATGAATCTAGATATTTGTCATGATAGTGTAAGCTTATGTGTTTGTGTGTGTTCTTATTTGAATAGCAATGAAAAGGCAAATATCTATATCAGATTGGTAGTTCATCTAATTCCATGCCTTTTTTTCCCCCTCTCCAGTCCAAACTGTTTAACATTCAAGAAAGCCAGCATGGTTACACCTCCTGCAAAAATTTCAATATGAAATGTGGAGGTTTACTGAAGGCTTTTCCTCTTCAGCTCCACCTTTCCCACATACAGAGCCATCAGCTCTCCTCCCATTTTCCTATGTGCCTCCTGAGATCAGGAGACAAACAGATGGCTGTAACTTAGGCACTGGCTAAGTTACCATAACCGGAAAGACAGTCCCTCCCCACTCCTCCTCACCATGCAGCGCTCTCGGAGAGGCAGCAGAGCAAGCCCATGAGCCTGCAGCCTCAAAACCTAACGAAGGAAAAGACTGAACACTCTCTTTCCATTTCCATTGAATGTGCCCCTTTCTGTAAATGAGATTGACAGCAACACTAGAGGATGTAACGTCAAAAAGTCAAAATCATCGCCAAATCAAGCTCCCATTTTCATGAATGCCTGCCAGTCACCAGGCCTTGAGTTAGGCTCCTAAAGTAAATTATCACTAATGGAACCATCCTGCAACATAGATATTCTTAGCTGTGTTTTAGAGATGGAAAAATGTAAACTCTGAGAGGTTAAGTTAGTTGTTAATTCCAGACATTTAAAAAGTGCTCACATCAAGATTGGGACTGATAGCTGCCTAACTCCAAGGCCTGTCTTCATTACAAAGAGAAGCGGCAGAGAAAACAGCAGTCTTAGAGCATCCTCCCCTGCCCTTTGGCCACTGAATGTGTAATTGTCCAAGAATCTAGTTCCTTCAATCCAATGCAGTTGCCTCAGGAAGTTACTAGCCACATTACAATCTTGATGTGGGAACATCCACATCAAGGGTAAGGGGACCACCCAATCAAGGAAGCAGTATATTCCAGTGCCTCGAATATAGCATGAACACTGGATACAGGAGAGAGAGATCATGATGAAGAGTCAAAGAAGAATTGAGGGAAATAGGCCTCAGTTGCCACATCTGGAAAGTGGGGATAACGTATCTACCTTGAAGGCATTATGAGCATGCCAAACAGGTACGTGTGAATCTCCTAATAATAGATGCTTAATTAGTGGCAGACTTTACCATCACCACCACCCCCTTACTACTAATGTCAATTATTACTATTACCATCTGGCCATGAACAATAACAGTAGTGGTTACTTCGTGATCCTTAAAGTGCAAGTTAAGTACCAGTATTCTAAATGATATGTTAGGTTGCTGTATTTCTGAGCTCTAAAGAGTTAGCAGTGTGGCACTTTCTTAGCATAGAAACACAAATATTAATAACCCATTTGGTATCCTACTTTTGTTGCATGAAACAGTTCCACTGAACATTGAAAATATGAAACTGAGGTGTTCTAATTGCATCACTCATTCTTAAATTAGATGCACTTGGCCTGTATTGTATATACACCATACTGGGTTCATCACAGAAATGATACCACATATGATAAGGAGAAATGACATGAAAAAGATGAGTTGTTTATAATTATCTCACTACTTGTTCAGGTATCTCACTACCTGATCCTGGTAACTGGGAATTCAGTTGTTTCTTATACCTAAACAATGGATGTGGAGATATAGAAGTTGAAGAACTCGGGTGGTTCTAAATTTCTCTGCATAATGAAGAGAGAAGGGTCTTAAGAGAGTAAGTAAGTACAGAGAATGAAACCAGAAGAATTTACAGATCTTGTGGGGAAGAATGTAAAAGAGGCATATCCAGAGAAGAAGAGAGTGAATGAGTGGAGAAGGAAGATAATCCCTAGAGACTTTCAGAGTGGAATGAAATATACTGGGTATTATAAATCCTTTTTACCTTTACAGCCAAAAAGGTAGGGGAGGGAGGACCCGCAGTACAATGTACTTTCATCATTTTTGTTGTGATTCTGATTGTGTGTGTGTGTGTGTATGTAGTCACTATTTTCTACTATTTTACTACTATGAGTAAGCATATAATATTCATTACAGTCTTGCTTCAGTGATGACATGGGGCAAGAACCAAGGTGCAAAATCCAGAAAAGGATGATAACAAGATCATTTTGCTCTGTGTATCAGATTTTCTGTGAGGGCAGGGACCTTGCCTCTTGCCAGTAAATCTCCAGTAGCTGGCAGAGAACCCAGCATTAAAGAGCGCCCAATAAAGCTTTGTTAAAAATAGCTGTGTGTTTACAAGACATCTCAAAAAAATGATGGGAAAAATGTTTAAAAGGCCTTTGAGCCATTGTTGTCTTTCTTAGCTGTTAACTGCCCCGAATGTATCTTTCAGGTCTGTTGTTAATTTGCAGCATTTACATAAGAATTTTCACATAAATTTTGTGACGTATTTTCTTCCTGCTCTGTCAAAAAAATTACAACATAAACGTTCTCTTTCAAGGTAGCTCTGCTTCCTTAATTAGGAAACAAAGTGTAAATATTGTTAACTTCTTGGAAAAATTTTAAATAATACTCAGAGTGTAGGAGTTGGCTCCTGAAACAATGTGAAATCAAAATCAATGCCCTACTGAAGAAAAAAAGTGTGTGTGTGTGTGTGTGTGTGTGTGTGTGTGTGTCTCTTTTGGAAAGGATGTGCTGAGGCCTAGCAATGCTATATGTCAGGGATCAACAAACATCTTCTGTAAAGATCCAGACAGTAAATCTTTTTTCTCATTATAGGATATGTTACTACTACTGAGCTCCACCATTGTAACCCAAAAGCAGTCATAGATAATACGGAAATGAATGGGCATGGCTGTGTTTCAATAAAACTTTATTTACAAAAACAGCCAGCAAGTTCCATTTGACTCCCAGGCCACAGTATGCTAACCTCTGCTATTATGTACACAGGAAACGACCAAAAGCAAGACATTTGGAATCTGGCCAAATAGCTTCACATCAAGCATACCTCACCAAGAATCTTACAGCAGATGAGGACTTCTTTTGCCAGAAATCTTGCAACATGTTGAATTAACACAAACAAGGCATTCATAGTGGGGACAGTAACTAGTACAATGTAACAAAAATAAATTGCTTCTATTTAGGAGGTCACTGATTTGAAATTGATACATTTTTTTTAGGCTAGGAGCCAAGGCTGTGCATCTCTTGAGAAGATGCATTTGTATTTAACTGCTCTTGTGACAATAGTTCGAAATTTGACCTTTCTGTATAATATGTGTTTAGTTATTGCCTGACTGCTGCTGCTAATTATTATTTTGTCAATTATTTTCTGGCATTGAGGTTTGTCAGTGAATATTAGAAGCAGCAATGATTACATCAAATTATTTTCTTATACCACTTTTCCATCTCTATGCCTCTGTATCTTATTTTGCACTTATGAGAATGAATATACTTCATTTATCAAATGACCAAAAATGTTGATAGTTCAAGTTTTAAGTTCCAGCAGAAAACAAATGCAGAGAAAGAAGCTCTTTCTCACTGGCTGAAAAGGGTGTTTGTCAAGAAGTAAGGAGTAAGAATTTGGGTGATAGCTAAAGAGTTCATTTACACAAACCTGTATTTAAAAGACTCTTCGTTGCCTGTCCTTACTATTGTAGCTTAGTTGTAAATCAATAGGTGATATGAAAGAGAAGATTAAAAAATGTACAGCCCCATAAAAATTTTGTGCAAATTTAAAAATAACTCAATAACATCAATCTCAAAATTATGTACTTGCATCCCTCCATTTCCTAAGGATCCCTTAAGGTATACCATTATATTTTTACAGCCATTAGCACTGCCATTCACCAGAAACATAATGCTGTAATCACTCAGAGGTTCAAGGAAATGAAAGTCTCTCACATTTGCCTACTACCCTCCGTTGTCTAATATAGTATCAAATGTTACAACAGTGTAAACTCTTCCATACACGCAGATAAAAGGCTCTGTGGGAGACAGTTGTGATGAACTGCCTGGAATATAGAGGCAGTGTCTGATTTTTGAGAGGGGAATGTTCCCTCCCAAAGCAATTACTAACATCCCTCATGTTATGAAATGTTTGTGTTCTAGTACAACTGCCTGGAAAGTGAATCTGGCTTCTTCATTACCTTTGATTATAAAAATAAGGGGCCACTCTTGTGGGGCAAAAAATAAAGTCTCAAAGAGGTCATCAAAACCCTACTGTCAAAAGATATACACTCTTTAAACCCTGGAAATGGAAAAGAAAGCCATACTTGATAAATTAATATTGGTTCTCAAAAGAGGTTGCTAGAAACCCTAAGTGGTCAGGATTGCTGGGAACAACGACTAAGGACCCAAAAGACAAATGGAAGTGCAAACAAAAGAAGGGCACAGACCAGAATCAAGTGTCAGTCAGATTCTATTAAATGCCTTCCTAGATTCACCAACAGGAATAACATGTCATTCTCTATGGTGACTCAAATACAACTTTGTAACACTTTATGGAAACAGTAGGATTTTAAAAAGTAACAGGTTGATTTAGTGGGTGGGCTGACCAATGACACAGAGCAGAGGCAACAACTCAAAACATATTGAGGGATGAATACATAGAGCAACATGTGTCCTATACACCACAACTGAAGGGACTGCAGGTGGGGTTGCACCGTCCCTACTTATGAAAAGTGATTCATCTAGCACGGCACATTCACATTTCACGATCTGGCGTGAGTGTTATCTATATTATCATGAATTTATTTACCTGGGTGTCTGAAACCTTTTATTCAAATGAATGAAATGTTGCAATTGCTGCAACACACTAGGTACTTGATATTTGCTATCTCTTTAAACAACACAGTAACCATTTTATTTAGATATACCTATCCCCATTTTACAAATAAAGAATAAAATAAAGAAACTTTTCTTAAGATTACATAAAAGCATTAAAAACAAGATTACATAAAAGCAGCAGAGCTTAGATTCGGATCAAAATATCAGGCTTTAAATCCAGATTTCACCAATACATGTTATCTCCTTGTGTTTTCCTTCCATGTGTTCTCCTATTTTTTTTAAGCAGCATATTAATTTCCCACCATTTAAAACAGAACTCAGATTTTAAGAACTTAAAAAGCACTCTATGTACAGCTTCCTTATTAGCCACATTTTGGAAAGTTAAATTTTATCTCCAGTAAGAAGATACTTCAAAAATAGATGAATAAATTTCCAACTCTTAATCAAGGTTCAATTTCATGACCTCTCTTTCTGTGTTCACCCCCTTCTTCTTATACCCCAGTGTTTTGTATGTGGTTTGATAAAAATTAAATTTGAATTAAAATTCATTCCAGGCGAATTTTGTACCTCTCCTTGAGATGATTAGTGACAATTCGCAATCTCACAATTATGATAAATGATCATTGTGCTAAAGAGACACCAAAAGAAGAGGTTCAATTGGTTGAAGTAGGAAAGGAGTCAGACATTCCACAACTGGGACTTGACTTTATTGAGTCTCTATACCTTTTCACTTTACAAGCACTTCTTGTGTATCTCCAAAGTGGTAGGAAATATGTTGAATGTGCCGGTGAGACAATTAATATAAATTCATTGCAATGCCAGTTTCATGAGCAAGACCACTTGGCTTCCATAATGCAAAATTTTAATTGGAACAAGAATGGGCACATGACCCAAGCTAGGTCAATAATAATATTTTTTCCAAAAATATGGGACTATGAAAAAAAGAGAGAGTAATTAAGATTAACCATCTTCTGGTAGCTGGACCCATAACATGCATGCTTGGAAAATGTGAGGTCAGAAAAGTCTGGACATAATCAGATAAGCTCATGCAGCAGAAGCCAGTCTGCAGCATAAGAAGAGAATAAAGCAGCAATACAGAGATGAAGGATGGAGAAAGAATCTGTACAATTTTCCAGTCCCTAGTTCTAGTACCTTCCAGAGGCCTGGGTACAATGGTTATGATTCTGCACTTGGGTTCATGGAAAAATCCCCATGCCCTTAGAATAAAATTTTCATTTCAAATTAAACCAACTGGAGTTAATTTTGCATGTGTGGAACCCATTAAGCTCAATTTAGGAAGCCACCATCACCTGAACTTGATGTAAAATTATTTGATGATGCCATAACCAGTTCTGTACCCCAATATTCTAGCATCCATCTAGCAAACCCTTTAAAATGGCCAGCATGCCCACCTTTCCTTTTTTTTTTTTTTTTTGAGGCAGAGTCTCACTGTGTCACCCAGGCTGGAGCGCAGTGGCGTGATCTTGGCTCACTGAGACCTCCACCTCCCGGGTTCAAGCAGTTCTCTGCCTCAGCCTCCCTGGTAGCTGGGATTACAGGCGCCCATCACTACTTCAGGTTAATTTTTTTTTTTTTTTTTTTGTATTTTTAGTAGAGATGGGGTTTCACCATGTTGGCCAGGTTGGTCTTGAACTCCTGACCTCGTGATCCACCCGCCTTGGCCTCCCAAAGTGCTGGGATTACAGGCATGAGCCACTGCGCCCAGCTACCTTCCCTTTTCTTTATCCACATGGCTTTCTCTTCTCAGGAAGGTCTCTCAAATATTTTGCTCTATATTTGACTCACATAAGAGTTGCTTTAGATAATAAAATCTTAGCTGAAAAAGCTATTTAGCTCATTTTCTGTCTGACCCTGCATGTATCTTGGGCATCCAGATGCCAAGGTACAATTTGATGATGCTAACAAGTCAGTCTGCCAGTTTAACTTGCTAAGCAAACATCGGCAACATTAAATGCCTGAAGTGTGTAAAGTGCTGAAGAAATAATATTATTCAGATAGAAAAAAAATACGTGGCCTGGTTGGACAAAAGTGCTGCTTTCACTTCCAGTAGGGGAAGACATATAGGCAGCAGACACGTACAAATATCTTGACTCAGTGCTTGCTTGGGCCAATTATAAGATCTTAAGTTATGGCAGTGTATCTATTCACTATCCAAGACCCCAGTGAGGGTTTGTGCTCCATTGCAGCTGCCAGGGGAGTGCAGGATGGGCGATATGACACACGCTCCATGGGAAAACAGCCCAGAATTTAGGAACAAAACACACGCTGCTCAACTGTCTAATTTCCTAAATCACTCATGAATATATTTCCATATGCAGTAACAGCTAAATTATTTCAAGTATGCCCCATCTTGTCTAACACATCAGGATTTACAAAAGATAAGAAGCTGAAGATTGGATGGAGAGGACAAAGAACATATCCACCAGGGTGAGCAGTGTCAGTTCACAAGTTCAAAACTTCCATACTGGCTTCATAGTCAAATACCAGTCTTTTGATTCCTTTTGCAAAATAAATAACAATATGTAGAATAGAAAAACCGTGTCTTGATTATTGTAAGAATTCCTTGGTAAAGTCAACCACTGGGAGAACATGAGAATTTCTAAAATGGGCACCCACACTAACAGGAATATTTTTTCGTTTTTTCTTTTTGTGACAGAGTTTCACTTTTATTGCCCAGGCTGGAGTGCAGTGGCACAATCTCAGCTCACTGCAACCTCCACCTCCTGAGTTCAAGTGATTCTCCTGTCTCAGCCTCCCAAGGAGCTGGGATTATAGGCTCCTGCCACTACACCCAACTAATTTTTTGTATTTTTAGTAGAGAGGGGGTTTCATCATGTTGGCCAGGCTGGTCCCAAACTCTTGACCTCAAGTGATCCACCTGCCTTGGCCTCCCAAAGTTGTGAGCCACCATGCCTGGCCAGGGATTACAGGTGTGAGCCACCATGCCCGGCCAGGAATTCTTTGTTTGATCTAGTCCCTGCTACTATAGATGTGGCACAAACTATTTAAAAAAATTTTTTTTTAACTTTTTGCCTGGAAAAGAGCAGAATCGCCTAGTGTTTATGATGGTTTCACAAACTGAGAGTACAGATACCAGAAGGGTGAAGACTGACATATAAAAGATCATTATAGAAATATTAAGGAATTGGAAATAAAGGATTAAGGACACATTTATTATTTTAGCATATGGGGAATTGCCAGAATGGAGATTAAGATCCAAGTAGGAGATATAAAGAGTAATGGGTAGATGGAATTCATAGAATTCTGTCCAGAGATGAAAACAGTCTTAATTCTCTGCTTCATCTGCTAATGTTTTCACTGGGGTGGAAGGAGCAGGGTTTCTGCATACACTCCCATGACTTTGAATTCCAGCTTGAACTCCCTTTACTATCCGTGATACCTTGAACAACATTCTTAGACTGTTTTACTTTCTCTTTACTCCTCTGTGAAATGAGGTTAATAATGCTTGCCTTACAAGGCTAGCATTATAAGAAGAAAAAGTGACTGTTACATAAAACATTAACATAGTACTTAACAGAGTAAGCACTCATACACACTAGCAAGTCTACATTCACTGGTTCATTTACTTAAAACAAAATGCCACCGGAAAGTTGCTATGGTCTGAATATTCGTACCCCCCTCCCAAATTCTTACGTTGAAACCTAACCCCCCAGATAATGGTATTAAGAGGTGGGACTCTGAGACATGGCAAAGATCTCCTGAGTGAGATTGTTTTCCTTATGAAAGAGGCCTGAGGGAGCCTGCTTGCCCCTTCAACCATGTGAGAACGCAGTGAGAAGTGGCCATCCATGAGGAATAAGCTCTCACTAGACACTGAATCTCCTTTGATCTTGGACTTCTCAGCCCCTAGAACTGTGAAAAATAAATGTTTGTTGTTAATAAGCCACCCAGTCTATGAAATTTTTGTGATAGCTACCTGATCACAGTAAGGCTGAAAGGGACGTGATCTGGCAAAATTTACATAACTAGATTGTAACAGAAGTGGGTTTAGATTTACTAATACTGAGGGGAGCCAGTCTTGCATTATACTCTAAAGAGTTCCAGGAATATCTTCCCAGGTCCATATTAAAAATATATAATATATCTTCTTTACCTTTCCAAGTTTGCTAAGCAGCTACTAAGTCTGCGGCACCTCTACCCTTCATTTTAATCTTCCCCACAACCCCACTACTACACAGGTACTTTATCGCCTAGAAAAAAGAACGGAAAAGAAGGAGCAATTATGCACTGTTGCCTTCCTGCCTTGCCCTGCTGAGCGGCGCCATCTTTAGGATCTCATAAATCCATGAGTGGGGTGCGGTTCTTATTTAGCTTATTGTGCACCAAAAAAAAAAAAAAAAAAAAAAAAAAGAAGCCGTCTTGATAATCCTCTTCTTCTTCTTTTTTTTTTTTCTGAGACAACTTCACTCTTGTTGCCCAGGCTGGAGTGTAATGGCGCGATCTCAGCTCACTGCAAACTCCACCTCCTGGGTTCAAGTGATTCTCCTGCCTCAGCCTCCTGAGTAGCTGGGATTACAGGCATGCGCCACCACACCAGGCTAATTTTGTATTTTTAGTAGAGAGATTTCTCCATGTTGGTCAGGCTGGTCTGATAATCCTCTTCTTGTGTTATCTCTTCCAAATTTCCAAATAATCTTACCCAAAGGGACCCCAATTTAAAATTTAAAATTAAAATACATATGCCAATAAACCTGTTTTATACAAACATGTTGAATTTAGTAGTTCCATTTTAAATATGAGGAACCTGGGGCCACTAGCCCGAAGTCAAACAGCTCATGAGGGATGGAGCCCGGTTTTGAGTTCAGTCTGACCCCAAAATGGAGCCATTAGAGTCTCCCCCTGGAGGGCACTAAAGAGACAATAAACCCAGGGGACATGGCTTCTGTTCAAGGAAGAAATGATGTACATCTTTCAAATGAGAGCAATTAGGGGGTAACATAATAAAAAGTAAGGATGTATTCAGCACAGACTGTATCCATGCACGTTCCAGAAAAGCACATCAAGGAAAAGATCCCTGTGGGGGAAAGTTAATCCAAGAGGTCTTTTGAAGGATATAAATGTGGAGTTCTTAATATTTCAAGTCATTATTTGTGACCTGCTTCTGACACGAAAGGGAGAAATGGTCCCCTTAACCTTCCACCCAGGAAAACTACTTTCTACTTTCTCTTTCCTGCCTTAATTCATGCTGCTCTCTGTACCTGGAAGGGGCGATGATTATGATGAAGAAGATGATGATGATGATGTTCATGATAACAAACAGTATAACAAATTTACCATTTATTGAGGGGTTACTTTGCGTCAGAATCTGTGTTAAAAGTTTTATGTGCATGATCTCATCAAATTTTGAAAACAGTGATGAGGATTAACAATGACTATTCTCCCCATTTTACAGATAATAAAATGAGATTGTACGAGGTTAAGTAATGAATCCAAGGTCACACAAGCAGTAAGTGGCAAAGATGGGAACAAGACATAACCTCTATGACATACGCTACTGCCTTCACGCCCCTTATCCTATCTATGTAAGGTTGAGGTTCATAAACTTTAGGGAACATCAAAATCCCCTGGGGATTGTGTTAAAGTAGACTGCTCTCCACTCACAGACCTTCTTAGTTAGCAGCTGGGGATGGGGAGGGTATGAGACTCTGTATTTCTAACACATTTCCAAGTAATGCTGATGCAGCTGGTCCTGGGACCGTACTTTGAGAACCACTGACCTAATTTAAGTTTTCCGTGTTTTCCCATCTATGAAATGGGATAATTCTAGTACCAAACCCATAGAGATGTTATGAGGATTTAAAGATTTCGTTCATGTAAAGCTCTTAGAATTACCAGAATCAGCAATGAACACACTGTGGTGTTAGTCATGATTAGTGTTGTCTTTATTATTGGAGACCAAGCTCAAATTATAATAAACAATTTAGCCAGAATACTTTTCCTTTCCTCATCTTAATATTGCCTTTATACCACCACATCTGTGCTTACATTTTGCTCTATGTTAATTATATTAGGGCCTAACTTTCACACTAAATCGTCAGCACAAGGCAGAAAATACGTGTTCATTTAAAATGTTTTCCTGTCTTCCACAGTGCCGAGCACAGTGTTCCACAAGCATTGATTGAATTGTTTATTGCTTGATAATGAAATGATTCAAAAGCAGAGAGTGAAGCTAGAAGACATTTAAATTATACTATTAGATTCAATTTAGCAGAAGACTTAGTAAGATCCCTTAGGTCTCCTGATTCAGAGTCTAGTGCCAGCCCTCAGTTTGTTGCACAGACCTAGATATAGCCGTGAAAGAAGAGATAAACAGCCGATGTAATTACAGTGACATAGTGGTTAAACTTTTATAGCTGAGGGGATCAGCAAATAGGATTTTGAAAATCAAATTAAAACTGTCATTCCACAACATTAAGTTTCCAGAATTTTCACTTTTTAATATTAATGATTTTTTTCCTACAAAAAGGAACAAACAATGCTAATTCTACTGCTACAATACTGTTAATGAAGAAATAAAGAATAATTTATCATTGCATAATTAACACAGTACAGTTAAGCATGTTTTAATGATTTTGTATAATGGCCTCTCATAACTAGATGATACTTGTTAGTCATAGTGAAAACAAAAGAACTATGCTAGGAATCATTAATGAAGATGGATAAACTGACCAGGATTTTATTTTATTTTATTTTATTGTATAAAGTGTTTACAAGATGACTTGGTGTGTCTTGGCACTGGTTTATTCCTGAATCTGTAGGTGACCAGATGGTTAGCAAAATATTTTAACTGATTCAAGAAATAAAAGGCTAAGAATGCAACCCATGCAAATCAGCAGGCTTTCTTCTTCCGTGCTTCCAAATGAAATCAACTCTTAACTCTATTGGTACATTAGACATTGGAAGTAGGAGAATATTGCTATCTTTAGCCACTTTTAACACCCTACATTTATGAGAAATAATAAGACTATTTATTAGAATTTTTTCTGTTTAAAACATCTTAGGGGCCTGGGGGTATGAAGAGACAAAAAAAAAAAAAAATCAGAGGAAAAGATGAATTCAAGTTGGTAATGAACAGAATTTCACAGCCACTCTTTCTTTTAATGTTGTTACCAAAATTAGATGTGTGAGTTACTAACAGTTAGTTGTATCTATGGTTGATGCTGCAAAGATTTCAACATTTACATTCAAATAAAGCAGGTGTATCTTCTGGTTTCAGTTTTGGAAAGAGAATGGGTAGAGTTACCATTCGCCCATTGGAGGAGTGTTAAACGGGTGATCCTGATAGCCATATCTGTCATGAAGACACATTTATTTGACTCATATTATTTAAATAATATTTTAGTTACTGTTCAATATATGCAAATTAGGAAATTACACGTGAAATATATATTTCCAGCTGCTCTGTAGAATTCAAATCGTCTAGCATCACTGAATCTGTGGCATATAATCTGTAGAAGATAGGTGGGAAGTAGCTCCAGATCCAACCATATGTGTCTCCAGATCTCTCGTCTTCAGTGTCTCTTGTTGCCTGACATTCAGCTCTGTTCCATCATTCGCATTACCTGCTTGACTCCTGTTGACATGTACATTTTTTACTTTGGTCTACTGTATGTCTAACACAGTGGTTCTCAAACTGTGGTTCTCTAGCCAGCAGTACCAGCATTATCTGTGCATTTGTTAGGAATACAGATTTGCTGTTCCATCCCAGGCCTACTGAATTGAAACTCTGGGAGTGGCACCCCGCACTCTGTGTTTAACAAGTCTGCAGATGACTCTGATGGACATTCAGGCTTGAGTACCATTGATCTAACACATTTTTCTTCCATACATAAGCCTTAAGATGCTATCTATTCTTAGCATGCTCTCATTTTCAGAAATCGTTAGGAAAAACGCTTTTTTGTCATTGGGAACTGTAGCATTATGGTTCTTACACATATTAAAATAGAGGAACAAAGAGTGATCCTGTGAGCAAAGCCACAGTCTTCTCTCAGGTTTTCTGTATTTGTGTTCAAGTTTTAATGGACTTCAAACTTTGTGTTAAATTATGTATGAATAACAAGTTTCTTCTTTGCTTGTTTTTATAAATAAGCAAACTGGGCCAGATTTTCATGATAGAAGCTAAGGAAAAAAGGGAGACCCTATCTTTCACCTTGAAGAAATGATATCATAGAATTCCAAATAAGGATGTTCAAAACAAAAATGTTTTATAGCACTTCCACCTCACTTCCTCCACATCACTTTTCCTCATAGGCTAAGCACAGATCTACAGAGAGGGGACTGCACCAGGGTATGGGGACCACAAGGGTGGTTCCTGTGGGAGTCAGCAATGCAACCATTTACCACAGCATCTGATAGTGTTTCTGACTGGCTGACTGACATCAGTAGCCACATTCCTCTGGACATTTTGTTGCATAGGAAAGTTTACCCTTTTTATTTTTAAGTCTCTCTTAGTTGAGTGTTCTTTTGCTTGCAGCTGAACACATTCCTATCCGATATGGACACAGCAATATATGTATAGCAACACATTTCCAGACAATGAAAAACATAACATATAATATCTTCAAATTATGATTGGGAAAAGACTATTTCTTTTGAGTCAAATTATGGTTGGAAAAATATTTATTTTCTTAAAATGATCATTATGAATTTTGAAAGAGTATTCTTCATTTCTTGTTTTATGAAATTTGGAAAACAAATGGGCATCTTCCTCCCCTGTCCCCACTATGGCTTCATGATTTCATTAACTTTGGTCTTTTCCTAGTCTTCATTTCATTTTGAGATGTGAGAGTATAATCTTTGGAACTCATTCTCATATCCAAATTAATTCTCACAAATCTTAGCCTAATGTCCTTCTTTGGACCTCTTCTAGCTCCTTTCTGTCATTCTTGACATATTTTAGTTACTACATTCTTTTGCATTTACGTGTACCAAGTGTATTTTCTATTTTACTTCTGACATTTACATCACTTCACTGGTCCCTTTAACTGTAGTACAGACCTTAGAAAAAAAATTATATTGATTGTGGATCATTTTTTATTCACTTCGCAGAGCTTTTGGGGGTTTTCTTTCCTTAATTTTCATATTTTTCTGTGCTTAAGTTCTCCACTTTTTTTTTACTTGCCTAGATTCTTTGCTTTGCCTCAATTAAGTTGTCATTTCACTTCAGAAAATATTAGGTTTGTCTTATTATTTGGTCCTTTTCTTTCTAAATGATTTATTCTTCATCATTCTTGTCCCAGTAAAAGGAATTAGGATATACCTAAAGATTTAGCTACATAGATATTCATTGAAGTATCATTTATAAAAACCAAATATATGGAAACAATTGGTTGTCCAAAAATAGAAGAGTGAATTAATGAATTGTAGTACCTCACAAAATGAAATATTTTATAACCTTCAAATGGAATACTATCATATTTATAAGTATGTAAATTTATCTAGTGGAATAAGCAGATTAATAAACCATTATATAGGGTATGATCTTATTTTATGGTAGGGTAACAAGAGGAAGTTGTATTCTCTTTTTTACATATTCTATTTTATCTGTATAACCTAATTTATTGATATAGTGCCTTAAGCTCTTCCATCAAAATCTTGATCTATAAGCTTGTCAAATAGAAAGATTCCCATGTCAGTGTGGTGATGCATGAGAAAGAAGCACAATTTTAACTCCTAGAGTATTGAAGAAAAATGTAGATATCTTTACTGAAACTTTTTTCTGAGTATACAGAGGGATTAATGGAAAATTGCATCTCACAACATTCAGCAAACTCCCTTATCTTTTTACACAGCAAAACTTCCTATAAGTTGTTTTACCACTTGATCTTCCCCATATCTCACACCAAGTAGTAGCTACCCCACTTTCTCTTTTCTTTTTCCCAAAGTTCTCCAAAACGTCTCTATTTATTAGTTTGTCTTTTTTCTAAATTTCTTCTTTTCTTTCCAGTTGTTTTTTCACCAAGTAAATCGATCCAAATATATTACCCTCTTTCTGTCTTTCCTACTTATATTTCCATATATTCTGATAGATTAACAGCCAAACAAAAGATCCCCCTTAAAAGTATAGCAGAAAAGAGATGGGGAAAATAGGATAAATTGCACAGATTTTTCAATATTTATATTATACATTACTAATGGTCTTTATATTACATTATACTTTGAGGTTAATAACATAGTTTTAGTCCCAATTACATCTGCTATAAATATCTTTTACCTTTACAGTTAGTAAAAATGAAAAGATAAATCCTAGCAGAAATGCCCTGGCAGATCTCACTATCACAATTGCTCCATTAAATATGCCCATCATTTCTACACTTTGCCCCTTTGCTTTGGATTCATGACAAAACCTGGTTTGACCAATATATTTTATTTGTCATGGGGGTAACAACTGGAGAGTTTCCACTTATTCTTCAAAGTTTTGACCTTACTCATTGCCAAGGGTTGCTAAACCTGAATGCCTGCTTTCATTGGCGCCAGGGACTATGGGAATCCCAAAACTCCATAGACAATATGAAGCTCATTCACTTGCATCGCGTGCAGTGCAAGTGGGCCAGTTTCAGAAAACATACCCACAGGCACTTCATCACTTACAGGGTGGGCACCACTTAGTGTAGGATCACATCCAAAACCCAAAAGCCAAAGCCAAAAGAATGCATAATGAACGGGAATAAAGAGCGCTTAACAAAACAGCAATCACAAGCCTCATCAAGCTTCCCAAGACATTTTACAAACCACCATCAAAAACTCATTGTTTCCAAACATCTCTTTAATAATCCTGACTTCCTAACAATTCTGGAGAGGAAAAAAAAATGTGGTAGCATGTGTTTCAATGGCATCACCATATATCTGATGAAGACAGAGCAAGAAGTAGAAATAAAATTTAAATCCTACCAAACCCCAACTTTGGAACACATGTACTGCAAAGCTACTATTTCGTGCAAACCAACACTGACATATTCTTTATTTTCCATTTGAGGAGTTTATATTTTAACTGACATAGTCTACAGTTTTTTAATTCTCTCGCAACTTTTGCTTCTCATAAGTTTACAAATCTTGAAAAAAATGTAGCTGTAAAATCAGGGCCACAAAAATCGAAATCTATGTTTTCATAACCAAGAAGGCATTTATGCCAATGTTTTGCATAAAACCCTTAGAAAACATAACAAGAAGGAAAAGAGGGCAGAAGTTTATAGTCAGCTTGTCATTTCTAATTAGCACCAATTCCCTTAACTATTTCATTCATGCTTTCAAAGATAAGTGCTTTTAAATGGAGAACATGCCTTAAAGAAAGAACATGGGCTTTTAGCAATCACCCTGTGGAAATAGGACCTTCAAAATGGTGTAATTTTTGATACATTAAATAAAAGTCTTCATTACAATCATCTAAAAGGAAAAGATGTTACCCTTTACTCTATCCTGAATGTAAAAGACATTACAACAAAGAAATAAAGTTGCCATTCAAGAGTTCACAATTTGACAGTGTCAATAAATCTTATTAAAATTCTTTTTATGATTCTTCATTTCTCTTGTAATTTGACAGACTTAGGGACTAAGATTTTGATTGTACAGCTCGAGATACACAAAGAACTTGCAGTAGTATACAATATTCAACCACATAAAACAAAAAAAAAAAAAGAAAAAGAAAGAAAGAAAGAAATACATTCTCTGTAGGTCTGAATGGTTTCTTATCACGTTTATGATAAAATCTAAACTCATTCATTCCCATGGCCTATAAGGAAATAATTGATCTGACATCTTCTGTTTTCACACCTTCAGCCTTACTGACTCTATTCCACACACAAGGGTCTTCTTCTTTTCCTTGAACCAACCAAAAATATCCCCCACAGTCCCTTAGCATTCACTTGCTTCCTAAAAGGGTCTGTACTCAGAGTTTTGCATGACTGTCTCCTTGATCCCATATCGCCATTCAGGTGTCAAGTCTCTTGCCCTCTATACAAAAAGACCTTCTCTGTTCTCCTTATCAAAATTCAATATTCATCCCTTACTTCCTGGTAGATATCATTTTTTATTATATCATAGCAGTCGTCACTTTCCATAATAATCTCATTTATATTTTTTTCTTGTTTATTGTCAAGATTCCTCCTCCCTTCTTGGTAATATAAGCTCCATGAGAAGAAGAGCACTACATTTCTAGAGTACAATAAATACTTGCAGACTACAAGAGAGAAGTTGAAGAAATGTAAGAGAAGGGCTGGTTCATTGGCTGACCCAGATAGAATCTACTCTACCTTAGAAGTAGGATAGCTGGGTGGAGGGATGACTTTGGCACAAATGCATAATACAGAGCTAACATTTCATCTCCATGTGATGCACAGCAGGGAGGAGAGCGCTTTCTCTAGGCATTTAGCACTAGACATGGTTCTGACACAAACGCCTTTCTTTCCTGGGCTTTGTTTGAAGACTTTGAATGAGGCAACCCCTAGGTGGGAAAGGTCTCAAGAAGGCAGCTGTTCCTGAAACTGCCCTTTTTCTCTTTTCACCTTTTCTCTCCCTGGTTCTGCACACTATAACTGTGATCCTTGGAAGCTTGGAAGGTCGTGGTCCCCATGCCAGCTAGTCTTTATGAGTGTAAAGGGTTCTCTTGTTAATCCTTACTGAAGTGTAGAAAATGCGTTTTCTTTTTCCTATACGTCAGCCAAGCAACTTGTATTAAATACCTCGGTGAAAGCAAAACCCAGGAATGAATTTAGCAACTTTACTTTAAATTGATTTGGCAGGTAAGGCTTATATGCACTTATTCAAGTAAATTTCCCTTGTATTCATCCTGTCTGAAGTGGGAGAAAATGGATGTCATAGTTGTAGCAGAATCTTCAGAGCTTTAGTTGTAGCAGAATCTTTCAGAGCTTCAGAGCTTTAAACAAATTCAGGTTGTTACTGACTCTGGGGAATTGATTCAAGGACAGTCAGACAATCACCACCTATGCACTAAACATGGCCCTAATACTGCACAACTGGCAGAATTCGAGGGAGAGGTAACTGATTGTTAATACATTAATCATCTTAGAGAGTAAAAGAGAAAATATTACTATCCTTATAGATGCTAAAACATCATTTATGAAAATTCATTCTACATTCTTAGTTTGTAAAAAATAAATCACTTAAGAAATAGGAATTCACAGCTATTCTAATACAAAAAAATTTTGGACTTGATAAGATTTTAATTTTTAAATTATTTTTACATTTTAAAAACTAACTTAACCATTATGACAACTTTGAGAGGTCACATTTTTTTTGTTTGCTTGTTTTCTCATTAAAATGTTGACTCTAAGACTAAGAGAGGTTAAGACACCCAAGTCAGGGGACAGTGGCTCTTGCCTGTAATCCCAGCACTTTGGGAGGCCGAGGTGGGTGGATCTTTTGAGCACAGTAGTTCCGGACTAGCTTTGACAACATGAAGAAACCCTATCTCTATGAAAAATTGAAAAAAAAAAAAAAAAAAAAAAAGCCAGGCCTCTCAGCCCATGCCTATGATCTCAGTTACTGAAGAGGCTGAGGTAGGAGGATCGCTTGACCCTGGGAGGCAGAGGCTGTACTGAGCCAAAATTGTGCCACTGCACTTAACCTCAGTGATGGAGTGAACTCTGTCTCAAAATAATAATAATAAAAAGACACCCTAAGCCACGAAGTTACCAAGTCAAGAACAAGAACACAAAGCAAGGTCTAGCTGACTCGAAAATAAATGGTCTTTGGATTCATCATGTTGCCCACACGGTCGAAAGAAGAACGAGATCATTTATATTATACTTCATTTAACTTCTTCCCAGAGAGCTGTGACATGTAAGGCCAGAGTCAAGCATCCAGCTGAACATATGTATGATATATTGGAAAAACTGAAATATTATATGGATTGACTTGGCATGGGGCTATTGTGTTAACTCTATTCAAAAGTGATCTCAAGGCAAAAGTCATATTGTGCCAATGGGGTAAAGGATCAATGTTTAGTTGAACCAACGTAGCAGAGACCACTGGTTGCTGAGCTATCTGGGTGAGCATCTAGACTCCATTTCATAGTCTCCTTTGCAGTTAGCTGTGACTGTGTAACTGAGAGCCACCAATGGAAAGGGAAAAGTGTTATGTACAGTTTCCAGGTATAACCCATACAAATCTCTTAGATGCTTCTCTGCGTTCCTTTCCCTGCATAGCTGGCCAAAATGCAGATAACCTCCAAAGACACATGATGAAGGTATCAGAGTCTCTGTCAGCCTGGACTCCTTCTTCCCACAAATGACAATGTGAAAGGAAACCTCCCAAAGCCATTCACCTACTCACTACAATGACTGATAAGTAAATCTTCTCTTGGAGCTATTTTACGACAGTGGTTGGCCCACATTAACAAACAAGATTTCATCATACTTATTGAACTATACTAATAGCTAGTAATTTCCCCATGCTTTGGACTCAGCCTCCATTAACGTCTTTCTTTATCACCTTTGGCACTTCTATTCTATGGCTTTCTGTTTCTGGACATTTTTCCCTAAACCCAGAGAAGAGATTTCATAGCCCTCTAAGCTTTACTCTTTTGGGTTTCAGAAGCATGGAACAAATTAATCTTATGAACTCTTACTTGAGCCAGTGCCAGGAGAACCTTATCACAGTAGGCCCCCTCAAAAGGCCTGCCCTTGGCCCTGAATGCATTCCCCTATCTTGTTTTGCTTTCCTGAGAAATCTTTGGTAAGAATTTCTATATACTTCAATCGTGAATAGTGTTTCATCTCTAGTATTGCCAAACTGAGACCTGCCTTGGCACATAGTAGGCACTCAATAAATATTTCTTCAACATTATCTATCGTTCAGGCCTTTGAGAGGATTGGGCTAGAATCTCAATGCTTTAACTTTGCATATCAGAACAACATTATGCCCAAAGTAAAACTAACAAGCAAAATCTCTAAATGCATTGCTGCCTCACCAAACAAAAGTCCAAAGTCAGTTTGATTCTTTCTTAATTAAGCTGAAAAATCCCATAGAGAAAATTCAGAAGGTTCGTAGGATGTCTTCCATCTCTTAGTAAGATAAAGTGGGCCCAGACACATGGCCATTTTCAGCACATATATGGAATACAAGCTGTATGATATCTTGAGTGTGCCCAAATTGGTTTGTGTGAAAGCAGCAAGAATGCCTTAGCTTATGCTTGCTCTCCTTCAAGAAAATCAAAAGAAATATGACTGCTTGCCCTTGCCTAATTCCAAGTGAGTGAAGGACACAATAAGACATTAAAATATTATCTAAAAGCATAATAGATATATAAGCATTAGGCATTCGCATGCATCTTCATTGTTTGAACTCTGCATCATTACTGCTAATGTTTAGGTTTATGCGTTTTCCTATGGAAGGGTGGTGTTTTGTTTTTATAGCTCTGTGTGCTATCACTCCACTTGCATTTAGTCATTTGTTTGTAACCAAAGAGGTCCCTCAGCTAAAAGCAACTGCAATTACGCAGCCAGTTCTCGTTCTTCCAGTGCATTGTGAGCACACAAAGCTGGACCTCGGCATCAACTTCTACAACACGTTCCTTTTCTTTCCTGACTCCACCATCCCACTGAATGTATTCAGAATATAAAGAGTCTAATCATTAGCACTTTTTTCTTTTCAGGGATTTAAAACACCTACAAGCTGAAGTTGTATCTATAGAGAATGGTCCCTCTCTACTTCCATCTCTCATAGTTTATTCTTTCTCAAAAGAGAGAACCAATTTGCCTGAATATATCACCATTTCACCAAATAAAACCAACACCATCCAATCAATATAACCTCTCTTGAGCAAACAAGATAGAAATGGGACTCATGAAAGAAATACATTGGCATTTACACCCATTGCCATACTTTTCAGTAGCTGCTCACCTAATCTAGTCACTTAGCAGCATTTTCAGATACTAAAAGTTTTGTATCGAGATGCACAATATGACAATCAAATCATAGGTCAAAACAGTAAACTTTTTACAACATAATAGCATAAACATATGTTTCTGTGAAGGGGTTCACCACATTGCAGAAACAAATAAGATGGAATGGCCTCATATATAACATCAGAAAGCAAGAGTTTGCAATACTTGTTAAACTCTCTTGTCTGATCGTTCCATCAAATAAAATCATATATGCATTATACTATATGTCAGTGGTGTGCAATATAAATATAACATAAGCCACACACATTATGTTACATTTTTACTAGCCACATGAAAACATTTCCTTTTAGAAGCAGGTGAAATTAATTTCAATACTGTATTTTACCCTATAGATTCAAAATACAATTATTTCAATGTGTCCTCAATATTGTTATATTTTTGAATGAGCCATTTTACATCCTTTTATCTTACTAAAGCTTTTTTTTTTTTCATCTTTTTTTCAGACAAGGTCTCACTCTGTCACCCAGCCTGGAGTGCAGTGACGCTATCACGGCTTACTGCAGCTTTGATCTCTGGGGCTCAAGTGATTCTCCCCACTCAGCCTCCTCAGTAGCCAAGACTACAGGCATTCACCACCATGGCTGGCTAATCTTTTATTCCTACCAAGTGTTCAAAACCTGTTGTGAATCTGACAAGTGTACATCTCCATTTGGACTGGCCATATTGCAAGTGCTAATGGCCACATGTGGCTAGTGGCTACCATATTGCACAGCCAAGCTCTGTACACATTAGTTAATATTTGGGCACAGAAACATCATGTATGGCCCTCCTGGAAGGCTCCCCACTACGATTTAACCCTTTACTTAGCCCTGTTCACAGTCAGAGCTGAGAATTCTGAATACAACACATATTCATTGTCTATAATGTTCCAGGCAGTCTTCTAGGGAAAGGGGATAAGGAGTGGACAAAGCAAAGTTTCTGTCCGTGATAGAGAAACACATTTAGAGAGGATGTTTAAATCTTCGTGAGTATAAAGGCACAGTGAGTCCAAACATCATTTACCCCTAGAAGTCTGCCTTGATTCCTTGATGGGACTGGTTGCTCCATCACCATCATATCCTTTCACAGCACACACTCTTACTTCATAGGATTTTTCCTACTTTAAATTAGGTGCTTAATATCTAACTTTCTTAAATGACAACAAGATTGATGTACGTAAAGAGACAATATGTCTTAATAAATGAATGTACCATCTCCAAACCTACCCAGTACAGTCAGTGCCTGGCACAGAGTAAGTGGATAAAAATACTTGTCGAATATAAGGACAGAATGAGAGAAGTAAGGAGGAGGTGAGAGACAGAGGGGGAAGGAAAGAAGGAAGGAAAGAAGGAAAAAAGAATGGGAAAAAATGTGCACTGGTGAAAGGTGAGACAACATTCTGTAAATGTCAACGATGTTCATTAGCTAAATGGCATAGCCAGTGGCCATAATTTACCACTCCCTTCCTTATTTATATGCAGCCTTTTCTGAATTCTTCCAAGCTCAAAAGAACTGGTACTTCATAAGTTGTATTTCATTTGCTCTTTTCCTGGATTTACTTCAACAATGTTTCAATTCAAACATGACCTAAAGATATGGATGAAGGGGCTATATATTTTACAGGCACTCCAGTAAATTTTGAAAACTCTTCTATCCAGTATATGTTGTATCATACGCATTCAAAAGATGCTGGCTGGGTTTTCCCACTGTCATCTTGCCAAGAATTAACAAGGTGGGTATAAGCTGCCCAGACATAGTATTAATTACAGAGATATGCAAATATTTCCCTTCTATTGGCTTATTCACTCTTTACTGATTAGCGGACAGTAAATTAGTGGAGAATCAGAAATTCTTTTGGGGGCCTGCAGTTTCATTTTTGTTTTTCATTTCTTCTAGCACACATTGTATATACAAATTGGGCATTTTCAAATTTATGTTTCAGTCAAGAACTCTGAAATATCATTCATATATATATACACACACACACACACACACACACATATATATATATGGCTTTCTAATGTCTTTCCTCCAAAATCCATAATTTACTAATTCTTTCATTTATTTGATCACTCTGTGGATTCAGCTAAGTCTGCCAATGCTGAAATTGTTTGCAGCTCCACTTTGCCACTCTGCCACCAACACACACAGACAGCATCAGTTCAAACTTATGGACCCTCATATTCACGAAAAGGCACGGAAACCCCCGGGGGATGTTCAGCTTCTTCTCCCTCTAGGGAAGTCAAGCATTTTCAAAGTGTAGTCCAGGTATCAGCAGCATGGACATCACCTGGGAAATCCTCAGCAATACAAATTCTCAGGCCCTCTCCAGACATGCTGAATCAGAGAATCTGGGGGCGGGGCCTGCAGTCTGTGTTTTCTGGAACCCTCCGTGGGATTCTGAACACACACTGGAGTTTGAGAACCACTGCCCTCAGTCAGAAGTGAATCAACACAACGCGCACTCACATTTGGACGCTCAACACGTTTTCATAATACAGAGACATATTTAGAGAGCACGTTTAAATCTTGGAATAATAAAAAAAACATGTAAACGAAAAATCAAACTTAAAAAGACTGGCACAAGTATTAAATAAAAAAGAATTCTTACAGCAAAAATCCGTCAAATTTCATTGTAAAGGGGAAAATAAGCCACGGGTGCTATTTTAAAATCTACAACATTTCTGAAGTGAAATTCCAAGTTGCCTTTCAGTTTTTGTTTACAGTATTTTTAGAGCTCCCTCTGCATGCTATGTTTTCTTTTAGACATACTGCCAACTTTTTGTATCTGTCATCTGGTTTTGAAAATGAGGTTTCTCATCATTTTTTAAAGCATTTCACCATTTCAGTTGTCACACTAATGCTTGGTACATCTGGAAGTTCCTGTGATAGGATGGATTTAGAGCCTACATTTAGAAGCGTATCAAATAATTACCAATATTTAATTTCATGTTCCTTCAGAAAAAAAAATCCATTAGAGGCTCTACAGCTCTTCTTCCATGCCATCCCCTAAATTAAATTTCATATTAAAAAGGCTAGATTCGAGGATTTCTCAGGCTTCACATTTTCAAATTTAAATTCAAAAAAGCAGAAAGGAACGATGTCGAATGAAATGATTTATCCCAGGGGTTTGTTCTTTTTAACTAGAAGATAAACTGAAATTCAGGAGGGGAGGAGAAGAGGCAGAGGAGGCAGGCTGGCACCCTCATCTTATTTTGTTATGTGATTCCACATTGCTTTGGGGTTTCTATTTTAAGCACCAATCATTTATTTTTTTCCTCCAACACAAATGTGTTCTTGATGACTGGGATATTGTTTTAATTATTTTTAATAAAACTCATTTGACAGCCTCAAACTTTGATAATGTTTCTCCAAAAGGCTTCGATATTAAACAAAAGTATCCTCCCATTTCAAAACTGCAAGACGACTTCAGAAAGTTAATTAATGTCACCTTCAGAAGAAGCAGGCTGTGAAGCCTGTTCGGGATGGTAGCAAAGAGCACGAACTCAGGAGTCAAATTGCTTAGGTATGAATTCAGCCTTGTCACTTACTTGCTGGATGACCTTGAGCAATTCCTTAAGCTCTGCGCGTCTGAGCTTTCTCATCTATAGAAAGCACATCAGAATTCATTTAGCTCTTGGGTTGTTGTTTGGGAGGATCAAACAAGGCAGTGCTTGTGAAGGGTCTAGGATGCAGCCTAATATGTAATATTAAGTATGTATTGACATCCTCTTATTGATAATATTTTAATAACTGGTTCATCTCTGAAATTCTGCTTTATTCAATCATTTAAGTTAGGGACAAGTATTTTAATACTTTCTATCCTGGTGCTTGCTAATTTGCTATAAACTTGTCAAAATGAATGATGAGGTGATGACTGGACAGATAAGTGGATTAACCCAAGGCAATGTTAGTAGGGGGACTTTTGTGGGAAGCTGGGAATATGAAGCACCACATTCCCCACAATTGGCCATTCTTACTCACAAGTGCCCTCCACCTCCTCCTCCCGCACCAACCAACATGAAACTACCCCCTAACATATAAACACACGGGCAAGCAGAAGTATTCCCCCTACTCATGTATCTGTGGGAAACAGGCAGCGCCCCACCAGCTACTGCAAAAACTTGCCCTTGCTTTTTTCAAGGCACAAAAGAATTTTAGGATATGATTAGGCATCAGGTCAATGTTGTCATCACATCTTCTAAATTTTTCCTTTTAAATATACAGATATTTAGATAAAAATTTAATATAATACTATAGAAATATACTATAACAAGTATTAGAGTATGTAAATACATACATAACATATACACATATATTTCTCTATATTTATATACATATGCATACATACAGAAACACATATATGTAATTCATAGAAACAGTGCGTGCTCATTGTAGAAAACATTTTGCATAGGTATATGATACCTGTGGCCATTTTATGTATATGTAGTAATGCATGCACACACGCACACACACATGCACATACACAAATGTGGTAGCCCACTATACTTATTTATTCGGGTTTACAGAGGCAGTACTGATAACAATCCTCTCTTCTTCTTAGTTCTAAACTAATTAAAAAGCAGTCAAAAACTGCAGAGTATTAATTGGGAAAGTCTGTGTCCCTCTCTTGCTATAGAAAGGATGAAATTTCCATTCCCAGATGAGAAAGGCACAGGAACTAGTTCCACCCCTTTCCAACCCATTGGTTACTCCCTCCCAAGAGAGGAGGAGTAACTCATCTCATTGGTAGCAATCGGAAAAGGAAATGTACAAGGTAAGCATTCTCTCCAGCCATGGTGTGGAGGCTGTCATTACCGTGTCTATCTGTGACTGAGTACCCCAGTTTAGTGGGAGGGGTGAAGTTCAAGGGCTGAATATTAGGAAGCTGCTATTTTGATGTCCAGTATCTGGCTCTGTCTCTCTGCCAGTTTCTACCTCCAGTTAGAAAGAAAGTAGGGATATTCTTTATTCCTTTATATGTCGTTTGTAAAACCCAAATTACTATTCTATAATTTGCTGTTGCCCCTGAATATATTGAGAATACTTTCCCTGCTGTGAAATATCCTTTCTTCTATAACATCATTTTTAGTGGTCATTCAGCATGTCTATTGTTTGATATTCCATAACTTATTGAACTATTCTCCTATACTCAATAATCAGGTTTTTGAAAAATAATTGTTAGTGTAAATAATACAGATAGCATTCTTTGTATACTGTTCTGTTCATCTCCTGAGGAAACATTTCTTTAAAAAAAAAATAAAAGAAAAGGCTGGCTGGGTCAACATATATGCACATTTGAAATATTTGTTATATACACGTTGAAGTTGTCACCCTGAAAGTTTGTGTCATTTCTGCTTTCCCTAGAAGTAAATGAAGACACCTGTTTCCTTGGACCCTTCCTAGATTTAAGGAATGGAACCGAAATACTGCACCACATTTTCCTTACTCTGATTTCACACACTTCAGCTACTGGGAAGAGCTACCGTGTACCCTTTGTTTGGGAGGCAGTTTCTTTACCGTTTGCCCAAGTGTGAAATGCCATATTTCCTTAAGTCAAGTTACCTACTCTCTTGACATTACAAATATTAGCATTTAAAAACCTGTTTTGAAATTAAGACAAAAGCAAACATCACTGCTAATGTACATTTGAGGAAGGAGGGGGAAGAAACCATGGAAACCAGCAGAGGAATTAAAATGGCAACTAAGAATTAGACACCGGAATAGAACCAGCAATAGGCCAGATGAGGATTATAATTGGAACCAATTTGACAGGAATTATAAGGTGTTCCTTTGCATTTTCTCTCTCTCTCTTTTTTCTTTTTTCTTTTTCTTTTTTAAATTTTGGTCACGCTTTGAAGAAGCCGTGATAAATCTTACTTCCACTATACTTTTGCTCCTCATAAAACTCCTTGAAAATACCACAGGCTGTCACAACTACACACAAACACAGCTCATTTAGGCCACAGGATGGCACTCTGGGTGCATCCAAGTGATGAAGTGTCACACTCCCCCTAGAAATAAGGCTCTCTGCCCCTTGGGAGACTGAGAGACACCACTCACAGCCCTACTAAAAGCCCAGCACCTATCCCTCCGAGGTTACAGTGACTAACGTTTTATCCACTCAGAATGCCCCGGGCTTCTTTCAAATGTGCCTCTTTCCACACGTCAAACACTGGCGAAGCTCTCCCTAGAACACCTGGCCTCTTGGCCTCCTCACTTCCTTGGAGGCTACACTTACAGGAAGCTACAATATTCCTACTGCTTCAGGAACACAGCTATATTCCTGGGACAAATACATCGGGAAACGCAGCCATTTAACTGCTTGTGGCTCACATGGTGAAACTGCATTTCCACATTGTTGATACTTCCAAATACTCAAAATACCAGTCCTGTTTTTCTTTAAATATAATTAATATTCCACTGTGTGGGAGTTAGGTTAACATGTGTTAAATGAAGTGGTATGTAAATTACATAGAAACTATTTTTTCCACATTTGGACAATTTTGTCACTATTATGATAGCTATTATCATAATTATAATTTGCCATTAAAACGTGACGTAAAAAGAAAAATATCTTTAAGCTTAAATGTGAAGACCTCTAATGTAATCATCATAACATTAAAAGAGCACATAAAGGATAACATAAGTTCTTGGCTAAACAAGGTACACTTGACTTAATCTGCGGTAAACTGCAAATAATAGTAGAAAAGATTTAGATAAAAAATCATAGTAATGATTTTCACTCACAAAAAGGAAGAACAACGATTTCCCAGGAAAGGGCATGGGGCAAAAGATTAGGAGACAGTGTGGGTACAACATGGACCCCTTTCAAAGAATTTCTGGGAAATAATTCTATATATGAAGTATGACAAAATAACAGAAAGCCTTGAAGGCCAATCTAAGGATTTTAGACTTGTCCTAGACACAGAATGAAGGACGTGAGCAGAGATACTGTGTGAAGGAGAAACTATTTTGAGATCAACTGGATATCAATGAAGACAAAATTGGATCAGGGAGAAGGTAAGAGGAGAGGAGAAAAGACAGAAGCACAGAGATGTGTTAGGAGGATGTTGCAGCTAATTAATATTTCAAGATCTCAAAAAAGGGTGGGGCAGAGGAAATGGAGATAAATCTGCATTTTGGAGGGACACTGAGAGAAATATGGCCTGTCCAGAGGAGGTGACTAAGTGAAACCAGCAATGCAGCCTTCAGAATCACAGCTTCAGACAGCCTAGCATTTGAACACAACCTCACAACCTGTCAGCTCACTACAACAATTCTTTGAGCTCATCTCGAAGGACTTGGTTTTTTCTTTTTTCCCATGGCTCCCACCAATCTTCACTTCCTTTTCCTGCTCCACTAGAATAATGTCCTTTGAAATATCCTCAGTTCCCATGACCTGCAATTCCTAGGGTAAAATCCTGCAGGAACCTGACCAGCCATGAGGCCCCACTCACCCTCAGACTACATCACTGCGGATAAACAATGAGAGGGATTATCCAACCAGACAAAAGAGTGTACATGTAATTCACAATACATTGACTTAAATTTCCCAGAAATTTAACTACCTTTCTTCATATGTTCCATCTCTAGTCTCAGCAACACCGGCAAGCGTCTCCTTACTTTCATCTGATAATCTTGCCTCATTCTCTTTAAGAATCTCTAGAAGCTGTAAGATGGCAGTTTTATCCCAAATCTAGAAGCCCATTGTGTCTACACCCGTCTTTTCCTACACTTTTATTTCAATGGAAAAAAAAAAAACAACTCAACATGTCCCTGCTTCTGTTAAATGTCAAACCATTTACATATGCACAGAATCTGAGCCTTACTCCTTCTGAAAGATTCTATTTTGCATTTTTGGACTCCTATTCTATGATTTATGTTTCTCATCTACACACAAACATAATCTAGTCCAGATGACCACTGAACAGCATGGGAGTTAGGGGCCCTGATCCCATGCAGTTGAAAATCTGTGTTCAATTTCGAATCCCCAGAAACTTAACTACAAATAGTCTACTGTTCACTGGAAGCCTTGCCGGTAACATAGTTAATGAAGACATATTTTGTGTGTTATATATATTACATACTGTATTCTTACAATAAAGAAAGCGAGATAAAATAAAGTGTCCTTAACAAATCATAAAGAAGAGAAAATATATTTGCTATTCACTAAGTGGAAGTGGATCATTATAAAGGTTTTCATCCTTATCATCTTGTCATAGAGTAGGCTGGAGAAGAGGAAGAGGAGGGGTTGGTCTTGTTGTCTTAGGGGCAGCAGAGGAGGAAGAAAATCCAGGTATAAGCAAACCCATGCAGTTCCAACTCATGTTGTTCAAGGGTCAACTGTATACCTCATTTATTTCATCATCAAAGGTTAATCAGTATTTACTATATGTCAGGAGTTTTTCTGAGTTAGGGGTACATCAATTAGAAAACCTGAACAGGCCAGCTGTGGTGGCTCACGTTTGTAATTCCAGCACTTTGGGAGGCAAGGTGGACAGATCACCTGAGGTCAGGAGTTCAAGACCAGCCTGGCCAACATGGGGAAACTCCATCTCTACTAAAAATATAAAATTTAGCAGGGTGTGGTGGTGCACACCTATAATCCCAGCTACTCAGAAGCTGAGGCAGGAGAATCTCTTGAACCTGGGAGGCAGAGTTGCAGTAAGCAGAGATGACGCCATTGCACTGCACTCCAGTCTGGGCGATAAGAGCGAAACTCCATCTCAAAAAAAAAAAAAAAAAAGAAAAGAAAACAAAGAAAAGAAAACCTAAACAAACAAACAAACAGACAAAAACAAGCAAAGCAGACAAAAATTCCTGGCCCTCATGTAGTTCTAGACTGTGTAGGTGAGAATTTTAGTCTCATCTCAATACAAACAAAAATAAAAATAAACAATCCACTTCCATTATGACGCAATCTTCCTCAGCTATCAACCATTACTTTATTCCACTTCAGAGAAAAACGTCTTCAAAGAGTTGTGTACATATCATGTCTCCACTTTGTCATCTTGCAATCATTTTTCAAACCACTCCAATCTTGTTCCTGTTCCCATCGCTACATTAAAACTGCTCCAGCTCAGGCCTCAAAAGATACCCATGTTGCCAAATCCAACAATTGCTCTTCAGTCCTCATCTCATTCAACCCCTTGGCAACATTGAACCATGTCATCAATCCTTTCTTTGTGAAGCACCCTTCTCTTGAGTCGTGTTATACCACACTCTTGCTGGAATCCTTTCAGTTCCTTGATTATATCGTACGTGATTCTCAGTGTGCAATGTTCATCCTCTCTCTTTGCCTGTCTGCCTCTCTGCCTCCTTCTGCTCTTCGGGACTTAACTTAAGTGTCACTTCTTCAGAGAACTCTTTCCTATCCATCCAATTTAATAGGAACTTCATTTTGACTCCATCTTTCACATTACCCTATATATTGCTTCCAGAGCATTTGTCAGAATTTGTAACCCTATAAGGACATGGAAGTTTGTTTAGTGTTTGCAAGGAACAAGAATTTTTTTTTCTGTTATTGCATGCCATTTTTATTTACTTCTAACCTGCCTGACTGTGCTGTATCTACAATTATAAACCTAGTGCCCAGTGTATAGTACAGGCTGCATAAATAGTAGCTGAATGAATGAACTAGGTATTTTGCTTGCTATGTTATTTCAGGTTTAGGGTGTGAATAAGACAGGATCAAAAGTAATGCTTTGTTTTATGGAGTGGATAATAAGGAAAATATAAATGTAATTTACAGTGCAGGAACATTTGGAATTGGATTTGCTCTAAGAGGAAAGTTGGTGATCTATTTTGGGAATATTAGTTTTGAGCTGTCACTAGAACATTTAAAGAAAAGATACAGCACAATGATGGAGATATGTTTTTATAGACACTGTGGCTACTCCTCACCATCCACCCTACCTGTTTCCCATTTTGTGGAAGAGGAATTGGCTCAAGAATGGACATGAGACTTAGCCCAATGCAAGGAGACATGAGGAGAAGGTTTCTTAAGACATTCGGGAAATTGTTCTTGTTCTAAGAACAAAAGAAGAACTGCATCCTTTCTCCTGCTGAACATGAAGAAGGCAGCACATATTCCTGATTGCTGCTGTCCACTATTTCATGCACTGCCAAAGTAAAGCCATGCATAGGACAAAGCCAATGCATGGATAGAAAAACCAAAAGGTGAAATGACGTTGGAAAAGGACCCAGTTGCCCGATGACATTGTAGATGGCTGGGTCAACGCACCCTGAAGCTCCTTATCTCTGCTCTTTTCTGTTATCAGCCAATAAATCTATTGATTGGCTACTTAGAGTTGGGCTGTCTGTTTTCTTTTTCCTCTTTTTTCGTGGAAACCTTTTAACTTAACCGATACACACGAGGTAAAAGATCGGCAGAATGAGTGGAATTTAAAAAAATTAAAAAGCTTGCTGAAGGAGTTATATTATTAAAAAGAAATGGGGGAATCAAACAACAACAACAGGTGGGCAAATATTATCTCTAAAGAAATGGTTAATAGAAAGAATCAGTATAAACAGGGACAAATAGGGCGAAAAAAAGGCCACCTACCAAGGTCACTTTGTTTTCTCCTCCTGTTCTTTACAGGAATGATGCTGCTCATATTATTTAGTCATGTCAGCACAAGAATACTTAAGGGGAGCCCCAGTATCAGAAAATACAAGCTTATGAAAAAGTATTTTTAGGAAAACTTCAATAAAATCCCAGTAAAGGCTATTAAAAAAAAGGCCGGGCATAATGGCTCACACTAGTAATCCCAGCACTTTGGGAGGCCAAGGCAGGCAGATCACCTGAGGTCGGGAGTTCGAGACCAGCCTGATCAACATGGAGGAACCCCGTCTCTGCTAAAAATACAAAAAAGTAGCCGGGCTTGGTGGCGCATGACTGTCATCCCAGCTACTCGGGAGACTGAGGCAGGAGAATCGCTTGAACCTGGGAGGCAGAGGTTGTGGTGAGCTGAGATCACGCCATTGCACTCCAGGCCAGGCAACAAGAGCAAATCTCCACGTCAAAATAAATAAATAAGAATATAAAAAGTCTATTAATTTGTTCATGAATAAATATAATTTTAAATGTGTTTCTCAACTGTTTCATCATTTATTGAGAGATGTTCTTTATTTTAGGCACTCTTCTAGTACTGAGTACAAGCAAACACATCTGCTTTCAAATTATCCAGAGACTACTAGTGGGGAAGGAAGTCTAGTAAAAGGTACTTCATTGGTGTGATTCATTCTGGGATAAAGGTAGGCGCTCAGTACTGACACTAAGGCAACCGTATAACCCAATGTTAACGTAGCTGGACGATTGAGGTGAATGGGCCATGTTAGTTGTCTTGGAGGAAACAGTGCCTGAACTGCTAATGAAGAAATGAGGTAGTCAGGCCAAGGAGAAAACATGTTCTTGATAGAAAGAACAGCCCCAGAGAAATGAAGAATGTATAAACATAGCACTGGAGTTGGAAGTGTGATTCTTGTGTCCTGAACTGTATTTATGACTCTCTGAAACTCGTTGGTCTGAAATAATGTCTCATCAGTCTACAGAAGGTCAAATCAACACAGTCCAAATTAGGAACTAAATGAAAAGTGTCTATTAGCCATGACATTCGACATTATGACTTATGGTTAGATAAATGAACATGACAAGGCACTCTTCAAAGATACCTTGGAGAGACTAGATCTTTCTGTAGTGATTTTTAAAGACAAGTGAATCTTACTGTCGTTTTGGGGGATTTATTTCGTCTGCTGATACAAAGACCTACAGACTCAGACACATAAGGATGTTGCTCTATTTATGAATCAAATATGCAAATACTGCTATCTAATCATATTTTATACACCTCAATGCAATGCTCAATGGGTCCCAGGAAAGGCTTCTCTAAAGTGGTATCTGTTCATAAGCAAATAGCTTATGTTTCTTATTTTCTAAAATAAAACCCAAAGCAACTTTAATCTATGATCAAGAACATATCTTCCTGATCGGTGAAGTAAGAGTCCATACAAATTGACTATTTCTTACTCTTCACTGGCTTCTGATATGTGGATTAAGGCAACCAGCTAAGTTCCATTTCTTACTATTTTATTTGTTTTCTTTTTTGTACCGCCTGTATTTAGAAGGACAGAAGGGCAACTTATCTAGTCATTCTACAGAAGAATGTGTATGTTTAAAAGCACATCTGCTCTGTGCATACAAACATGGGTAGAACCTAGCAGGTATCTCCTGCAAATCCTAGAGGCTGTAGAACTCACAACATCCCTCAATACCTAATTCTTGTCATTAGTGTATTTTGACTTTGAGAAAACACTCTCTTAGATCTAATCCAAGCCTATCTTCATGGAGAGTGAATTAATTTAGTTCCAGGGGAGAAGCAGGAAATACTCTATGTGGCAACATTTGAGGCTTCATAACTAGTTCTTTAGCCCCAAAATATCTCCTCCATTGATATTTCATAAGACCTTAGATCTATTGATTGTATGATACATTACTTCATAATGACTAAGTAATAAAAATGTTGTCAATCACATTATAGCCTAATGTCTATCATTCAATTTTAAAAACTTATTGAAAGATCACTTAAGACTCATTTAGACATAAATTTTAATTGTATAACACTCTTACAGAAAATATAAACAGAATACGTTGCTAAAAGTTCTTCATATTAGGAATTCAACCCTTCTGAATCATTATCTTTGACTCAGAGTTATTAATGTCTATACATTCCATACATTCTGAGCTGGAGAGTTGGTCATGCAGCATATCTTTTTTTTTTTTTTTTTGGAGACAGAGTCTCACTCTGTCGCCCAGGCTGGAGTGCAGCGGCACGATCTTGGCTCACTGTAACCTCCACCTCCCAGGTTCAAGCAATTCTCTGGCTCAGCCTCCTGAGTAGCTGGGATTATAGGCATGCGCCACCACGCCCAGCTAATTTTTATATTTTTAGTAGAGAAAGGGTTTCACCATCTTGGCCAAGCTGGTCTTGAACTCCTGACCTCATGATCCACCCGCCTTGGCCTCCCAAAGTGCTGGGATTACAGGCATGAGCCATCGGGCCCTGCCCACAGCACTTCTTAAAATAGTGTTTGTTCTCCTATCATCTTGGTGCTTTTCCTCCAAGTTGTTGACATTCATTCTGTATGCTGACACCGATGCTTTTTTGGTCTTATGAGAAGGCTTAAATGAAAGATTATCAGAAAACAAGTAGGACAGTGTTCTTTCTTTTAAATGTTCATTAAGCATCATTGTTTCATATAAAAGCAAAGGATATTTAAGTTCAACATATTTTACCAATAATGCACATGACACCATGGAAGTTTTGGCCAGCTTTGTACATGCATAGTCAATGACAATTCCAGTACAATGCTCTTTAGCAGAGTGATTGAATGTGGCCATCAAGTATTCCACCGGTGTCAACATGTGAAAAGTATATAACATGCCCTAAAACGGATGAAACATGAACATTCCACATGCAAGACATTTACTGATTTATATTTTATTTATCCAGTCATTAAAAATTGTATCATTGAGGGCCTACCACGTGTCAGGCACTTGGATAAGGGTCATGATGTAATAAAAGAGACAAAGTGGTTTCTCCAGTCACAGACATACAGGCGTGTGGATCAAAATTACATACTGCTACAGAGTTTATGGTCTGATAGAAAACAGGGGTTCCTAACTTCTTACAAGATATTTGTTGATCCAGAAAATCTCCAGGAATTGCAAGAGAAACTTCTGATATTCTGCCAAGATGCCATCTGCACCTAACAGGAGATGTTTCTGGAAATAAATATAGACATTTACCTTGGATAACGTTTACTTAGGAAAAAGAAAGAACAGACACAAACTAAGTGAAACAAGAGTTTCTTGTTTTCAGATTGAAAAAAAAAAGGCATAGAAGTAGAGACAGCCTGAGTGGAAGAAACATGGTCAGCCAGCCAGTGGTATGGAAAAGAACAAAAAGCAGGAACATACTCTTGTTAGATCCTTGCTTCCCTTTGACACCTTGGATGCTCTACTGACTCCCATGAGCTTCCAATTCCATAACTTACTTGCCTAGATCTAGGGTATGGACCACTCAATCCTCACCTTATGCACATTCCCGGATTCAGCCCTCCTGCTGGCTTCCCTGTGGATCACATCTTTTATCAGGGTACCATCAAATGAACCATTTGAAGGATCGAGAAGACTTCTAAGATTTAATCTAAATGTTAGGTTGTTTTAGAAACAGAAAAGGTAGGAGCCAGAGACAAAATCCAAGTTGCCTAACAACACTCAGCTTTCTTTCTGTTATACATTCTCCTTTGACACTGGAGCCACTCAATGATCACACCTTCAGTGACCTTCAGCCCTTAATCCAATGATAGGAGTCACTTTCTTAGAGGTTACTTCAAGCTGGCTACATTTTGTTGTTTATACTAGAAATGACAGTAGCTGTCCAAAGAAGAAATACCTTCCATAAATTGTCGTGCTTTGAGTTGAGCAACTTAAAATATATGCACATACACACACAGAGACATGTGTGAGTCCTATATATTAGACATTATGATTGACATTAAGTGGATGAAACATAAAATGATGACTCTTCTTGAGCTCCCATGGCTCATTTAGACAGGAACAGGAAGTCAGGCCGAAAGATCATACAATAATGGAGGTATAGACAAGGTAATACACATTACTTCCTTTACTGATGACAGTCAAAGATGATCTGGGATAGGAGGTGCTGCCTGAGTAGAGATTTTAAAACTAATTGGGAATTTGTGAGGTGGGAGGAAGGAAGGTTGGTAGAGTGAACATCTATTGATTATTGCCTATCCAGCCACCCTTCCCCCTGCCTGTCATAAAAGCAAATTCAATTCCCTAAGAGATCCAATCTCTTCCGAGCTCTTTTTCCATGAGATTCATTCCACTGCTGACTCAGGGCCATGTATGCAACCTGGGTCTCACTCATCAAAGTATTCCACTGATCTGATCACAGGATTGGTTTCATGATGGATGCAAGGCTTAAGGTAAATTACTGAAACTTGAATCTGGGACTTTTATTACAATGTTTGAGGAAAAGGTGGTCTTCTTTTCTGCTGGAGTTGCCCATGGACTAGATGTTAGTTTAGAGAATTGGCAGCCATATTGTGACCATGAGGGAGAGTCGGTCTGAGAAAGGAGCCATTACAGAGGAAAGTAGAACAGACAGATGGAGAGACTGTGATCAATACCTGATAAAATCACTATAGCATTTGCATCCAACTGTGCAAAAAGATGTGATAAATTTATCTTAAACTTTTCAGTTCTGTGAGTAAAAAATTTTTTTTCTAATAAAGCCAGATTGAATCATTTTCTGTTGTCTTCATTTAAAGGACTCTTTATTGTGGGGAGTTGAGCTGTGCATGTGAGAACACAAATTTTGGGGAGCAAAAGGGCAGTGTTACAGGCTGAACTGTGTTCCCCCAAATTCATGTGTTGAAGTCTTAGCCCCTATTCCCTAAGAATATGGCTGTATTTGGAGACAGGGTCTTTAAAGAGGTAACTGAGGTTAAATGAGATAATTAGGAGGGATGCAAATCCAATGCGACTGGTATCCTTATTTTTAAAAAGGAGATTCGAACACAGACAAGCACCGAGGGACTGCCATGTGAAGACGGGAGAAAGACAGCCATCTGCAAGTCAAAGAGAGAGACCTCAGAAGAAACCAACGCTGCTGACACCATAATCTTGGACATCTAGTTTCTGGAACTGCAAGGAAATACATTCCTACTGTTTAAGCCACTTGCTTTGTGGTACATTGTTATGGTCATCCTAGAGAACTAATATCTGCAGGTATTGCAGAGGAAAGATTATCATGGATAAAGAAACAGGTGGCAAACTGGGTACATTGAAAAGCAGTCATACATTGGAAACCATACAAGGTAGAGAGTAAACAGCATACAGTATGCTCATATTGATATAAAAAATGGAAGGGGGATGTGTCATTTTCATCACATTTTTTAATGTTTCATTCTTTGTTCCATTATATATAATCTCTTTGCCCATGATGGAGGACAAGCCACAATGCTTAGTTTTTAAACATCGTGACTCAAGTCTTTAAATCTCTATTTGTTTTGAAATGTATCAGAGACCTGCTTGTGCCAAATATAATCAACCTTTCCCGTATGGGTATGAAATCATCCTCATTCACAAGAGCCCCACAGTTGTGATGGGCAGAGTTTGATAAAAGTCAGACATTTTCAAGTTGGTCTCTTCAAGTAGCCTGGCTTCTAAGAAATGGGTTATTGTTGATTTTTACTTGAAAATAGTATGTGGTTCTATTTTGTCTGTATACAGCAGAGTCCTGATGAAACAAAGCATAGTCTGGCCATTTAATAATTATGACAAAAAAATGCCTCAATTGTTGAACCTTCAAAAACCTCCCAGCCTCAAGGACATATTCTTCACTGTTACCATAATGAAGTTCTTTAACTCTGGTAGTTAGAGCGAAGAAGAGTAAAAAATGAAGGATGAGCCAAAAGCTAGAGGAAGAGAAAAAAAGGACTTCTGTTAGAAAAAGAATTTTTAAAAATTGGATTTGTTTCCCTTAGCCTGGGTGTGAGGGCTCATTACTGAATAAATTCTTCATGTTTCATCTGGATACACAAAGCCAGAGTTAGAGTTGGTAACTCGGGGGAACCAGTCTCCTATGTTATTTCTAGCTCTCCACTTATTAAAGTTAGACCAATGCTATTTTCTCTGTACCGAGCTCTATCAGAGACATTTTAAAGTGCTTTTTACTTGCTTGATGGAAAGCATCTGGGCATTGTTGAGTGTTTTCATGGATTTTTACCCATGCTCATAAAAAAACCATAAGGTTCTTTTTGTTTGTTTGTTTTCATCCTTTTTTAAAGCACTATTTCACTTTGAGCTGTAATTGTTTATTAATTTTCAGATCATTCTATAAATCCTGTTTTCCATATAAGCCTGTCATACATACATTGAGAATTTTGCAGAATTAAAAAAAATTAGGCATAATTTTCTTATACTCACTGATGCTAGCTTTCAATCTTGGCTGGGATATTTTTGTTGAGTCACTATAAAAACAACTCTTTCTAAATGGCTTTTATACTTAGGGGAAAAATGAAATCAAGTGCTTTTCTTATCATATTAAGTGAATACATTATATGTTAACAAGCATTTTCTTATTTTTATAATGGAAAAATTGTTAAGCACAATTTCACTCTCCCTAATTGTAATAAAGCAGATTTGCTTTTAGACTGAAATACAATAAACTCTCTGCTAAACAGCAGTCAGCTCAAGATGGGTTGAAACCTAATGAAAATATTGAACCCCTATGTAAATGGATGGATTTTTATAGATAGTAGGAGCTTTTTGCCCTTTCCCAAAAATATATATTTATAACTTGTTTCCTGCTTGATAGTTTTAGACACTGAGCTATACATGAAAAATTTTTAAAAAGAAGGGGGGCCACTATTTTCCTTAAAACCCCTAGTTACACATACAATGATATGGCCTTCGTTTTAAAGGAAAGTGTGAATACATATGCGTGAGCAGCCAGCCAGCTACAGTTATATTTTAGAAAACTGATTTTTAGGAAAATATTTATCTAATTCCTACACAAACAGCAAGGTCAGACTTTGCATTTCACTTCCTCTATCAGGCCTCCAACCCCAGAGCTCATAGTAATGATCTCCCTCCATGAAACTCAGAGTATTTATTGTTGCTGCCACTGATTTGGCACTTAGCATATGCTACCTGGCATTGTTAATTACCTTTTTTATGTACATGTCCTGTCTGTCCAAGTAGTTGACTCTCCTTGACTGTAAGGGCAATATCTTAGAGTACTTTGTATCTCCAGCACATAGCAAATTGCTTTGCTAGAGTAGGTTTTAACATATGCTTTTGGGTAATGGTGGTGATGATGCAATAAAGGACAGCCTTTATTCAATTTACTCTGTGGCACTAAGGCAACTTGAAAATTCTTTGTTGTAACCTGACATAGAGCTTTGCGTTTAGTAGGAACTCAGCACGTTTGGTAGATTCTAAGCAATTATTTTTTTCTGTTTGTATTAGTCTGTTCTCACATTGCTGTGAAGAAATACCCAAGACTGGGTAATTTATAAAGAAAAGAGGATTACACTGGGTGTGGTGGCTCATGCCTGTAATCCCAGTACTTTGGGAGGCTGAGGCAGGCAGATCACAAGGTCAGGAGTTTGAGACCAGCCTGGACATGGGGAAACCCTGTCTGTACTGAAAATACAAAAATTAGCTGGCAGCGGTGGTAGGGGCCTGTAATCCCAGCTATTTTGGAGGCTGAGGCAGGAGAATTGCCTGAACCTGGGAGGCAGAGGTTGCAGTGAGTCAAGATCGCACCACTGTACTCCAGCCTAGGTGACAGAGTGAGACTCCATCTTGGAAAAAAAAAAAAAAAAGAAAGAAAGAAAAGAGGTTTAATGGACTCACAGTTGCTAGTTACTTTCACAGGCTGGCATTCAGTGTTTTCAGCTTTTCCAAGTGCACAGTGCAAGCTGTTGGTGGATCTATCATTCTGGGGTCTGGAAGTCCATGGCCCTCTTCTCACAGCTCCACTAGGCAGTGCTCCAATGGGGACTCTGTGTGGGGGCTCTGACCCTGTATTTCTCTTCTGTGCTGCCCTGGCAAAGGTTCTCCATGAGTGCTCCACCCCTGCAGCAAAGTTCTCCCTAGACAACCAGGCATTTCCTTATATCCTCTGAAAACTAGGTGGAGGTTCCCAAACCTCAATTATTGACTCCTGTGCAACCACAAGTCTAACATCACCTGCAAGTCATCAATACTTGGGGCTTGAATCCTCTGAAGCAATGGCCTGAGCTGTACGTTGGCCCTTTTAAGCCACAACTGGGATGCAGGGCATCAAGTCCCAAGAATGCATAAAGCAGCAAGGCCCTGGGCCCGGTCCATAAAAATGATTGTTTCCTCATAGGCCTCCAGGCCTGTGAAGGGAAGGGCTTCTGTGAAGGGAAGGGCTTCCGTGAAGGTCTCCGACCTGTTCTGGAGATATTTTCCCCATTGTCTTAACAATTAACATTTGGCTTCTCACTACTTAAGCAAATTTCTGCAGCTGGCTTGAATTTCTCCTCAGAAAATGGGTTTTTCTTTTCTACAGCATTGTCAGGCTGCAATTTTTTGAACTTTTATGCTCTGCTCCCCTTTTAAATATAAGTTCCAATTCCAAACCTTACCTTTGTGAATACACAAGACTGAATGCTTTTAAGAGCACCTGAGTCACTTCTTGAATGCTTTGCTGCTTAGAAATTTCTTCTGATGGATACCCTAAATCATCTCTCTTAAATTCAAAGTTCCACAGATCTGTAGGGGAGGAACAAAATGCCGCTAGTCTTCTTGCTAAAACATAGTAAGAGTTACCTTTATTCTGGTTCCCAACAAGTTCCTTATCTCCATCTGAGACCATCTGAGCCTGGACTTCATTGTCCATATCACTATCAGCATTTTGGTCAAAGCTATTCAACAAGTCTCTATAAAGTTCAAAACCTTCCCACATCTTCCTGTCTTCTTCTGAATCCTCCAAACTGTTCCAACCTCTGCCTGTTACTCAGTTCCAAAGTCGCTTCCACATTTCGTAAAGGCAGTACTCCAGTCCCAGTACCAATTTACTGTATTATTCCATTCTCATACTGCCATGAAGAAATACCTGAGACTGGGTAATTTATAAGAAAAGAGGTTTAGTGGACTCACAGTTTCGCATGGCTGTGGAGGCCTCAGGAAACTTACAATCATGAGAGAAAGCACTTCTTCACCGGGCAGCAGGAGAGAGAATGAGTGCAAGTGGTGGAAATGCCAGACAGTTATAAAACCATCAGATCTCATGAGAACTCACTATCACCAGAACAGCATTGCAGAAACTGCCCCCATGATTCAATTACTCCCACTGGGTCCCTTCCACTATAAGTGGGGATTATGGAATTATAATTCAAGATGAGATTTTGGTGGAGACACATAGTCTAACCATATCACTTTCCAAGTAAGCTGACGCTCAGCTTTTGAACAAGTTTACATTGCATTTCTAATATACATTACATTCTAACAGATTCTTACTCATTAAGCACTTTTGTTGGTAGATCTCCATCTTGGCTTTATTATCAACATTGTCTCTCGTTCTTTAGAAAATGAAGAGGCCAGAGCTGCATCCTAGCTCTAAAATATCAAAATTTGGGGGGATAAAATGCAACACTCAGCATTTTAAATATATATCTACTGATGATTCTGACGCACAACTAGATTTGAAAGCCATTAAAACTCCTACTCAGAGGAGGGGCTTCAAAATGGCTGATTAGAGGCATCTCCTACTTGCCTCCTCCACTAAGAAGAACCAAAATAGTGACTGGATAATCACACTTCAAATAGATTACCCAAGAGAGAACACTGGAATTCAACAGAGAAGTGTCAGGAAACCCCTAAAACAAGGAAGGAGAGGGAAGCGAGGCAACCTGCTTTGCTGGGATCAGCTGAGAGTCAGGAAACACCCCTATGCAGGGTAAGGTTTAGTAAGAGACTCCAAGCAGTTCACTTTCCCACAGCAGACTCCTATAATCCTAGTTAGGGGAGAGCTCCTTGACCTTCCCAGGCCCTGAGACTAACATAGGGAATTCCCTGGAAACTATTCAGAGACCTTGCTCCAGAGAGAGAACTCATACTGGGTCCTACAAACTCCCGAGCCCTAAGCAGTGTCAGTGCAGTGTCAGCACAGTGCCACTTTAAGAGCTCAGCTCACACCAGACTGCATTTTGCCCTGCAACTGGGCTGAGGTAGAAGACACAAGAAGCAATCCTGCCCATCCCACCAAAGAGAGGCTGCTACACATTCCCATATTCCCTGAGGATAAATTTCAGTGTCCATGACTGCTACAGCTGTGGAATGCTGTGGGCCAAGGCAAAAGTGAACCCAGTGTCTTAGAAGCTGTCTTCCTAAAGCTGTTCCCAGGGAAACCAATCCTGCCCTTCCTTGTAGCAGGGCCTCAGCACGTTTGCTACTACTTACACCTGAGCACTCCCTGACAGCCTGGGGATCACCCCATCTTAGCATACCACAGCCAGGATCTATACACACAGCCAGTGAACCTGCAAGCTCAGTCTGGCCTGGCTCCACATGCCCCTAGTCCCTGAGCACCCATCCAGGAACATGGGGATTGCTCAGCCCAGTCCATCCCCAGTGGCATCTGAGACTTCCCTTGGGCTCTGAGGTCAAGCCCACTCAATGTGCTGCTACCACCAGAGCTGGCATCCACTTGCACCTGCCACTTGCAGGTCTGAAAACCAGTCTGCTCAATCCATCTCAGCCATTACCCTCAACATCAGCTTAGACTAGTTGGGTTTCAGAGGTTTGTTGTACCATACCACTGTTATTTCCAGCACCTACACCATACCCACTGTGCAGTGTTCAGAACCTGCTCAGCCACCCAGCCCACCACTGTCATTCCTGGCACCTGAGCAAGCTATCTAGAGGACCAAGAATTGGTTTGCCTGAATCTGCTAAATTGGTGCCAGTGTATGCTGCCTTGTGGCCCAAGGACAGGCACAATCAGCCAACAACTGCCACCACTGTGGCCTGCAGATTGACCTATCTGGCATTTCAGTATCAGCAAAATTTTACCACAGCCTCCACTAATAACTATACCCTAAGTCACCAACAAAATCACAGACACTGCTGATGCTGTTTATAACCGAAGAAATCATACAGAGTCTATACCACTTCACACATCCAGATTCAAAGCCATAGTGACATACCCAACGAACACAACAGACACATCTTCGGGGGGGTTGGACAGGGGAACTCCCTTACAAAATCAAATTGGAAGAAGTGACTGTTATACCAGATGTCCAGATTATCAATGTAAGGACAGAGGAAACCTGAAAAATCAAGGAAATATTACACCTATAAGAGAACACAATTCTCTAGCAACAGATCAGAACAAAAAGAAAATCATGAAATCTCAAAAAAATTCAAAATTTTGATGAAGAAGCTCAGTGAGATAAAAGACAATTCAGAAAAACAATACAAAGAAATCAGATAACAATTCAGGATATGAATGAGAAATTTACTACAGAGACATATGTCATAAAAAAGAAAAAATATTCTGGAAATGAAGAATTTATTGAATGAAATACAAAATACACTTGAAAGCTTCAACAATAGTCAAGATCAATCAGAAGAAAGAATCTCAGACTGGGTGTGGTGACTCATGCCTGTAATCACAGCACTTTGGGAAGCTGAGGTGAGCAGATCACTTGAGGTCAGGTGTTCGAGACCAGCCTGGCCATCATGGTGAAACCCTGTCTCTACTAAAAATACAAAAATTAGCTAGGTGTGGTGGTGCACACCTGCAGTCCCCAGCTACCTGGGAGGCTGAGGCATGAGAATCACTTGAACCCAGGAGGCAGAGTTAGCAGTTAGCCAAAATAATGTCATTGTACTTCAGCCTGGGTGACAGAGCAGCAAGACTCAGTCAAAAAAAAAAAAAAAGGAAGAAAAAAAAAGAAAAAGAAATAATCTCAGAACTTGAAGACAGGTCTTTATAAATAACCCAGTCAGACAGAAATAAAGAAAAGAAAATAAAAAAGAATGAGCAAAGATTTTGTAACACATGGGACAACATAAAACAACCAAGTGTACAAATTAGTGATGTCTCAATTGTAAAGAGAGAATGAAAGGGTTGGAAAACCTATTTAATGAAATAATAGAAGTAAACTACCAAGTTTAGCGAGAGATTTAGACATCCAGATACAGCAGGTTCAGAGATCATTAAATAGATACAATGCAAAAAGATCTTCTTCATGGCACATTACAGTCAAAATCTAATGTCAAAGACAAAGAGAGAAATCTAAAACAGTAAGATAAAAGCATTTCTTCACCTATAAAGAAACCCCCATCAGAGCAAAAGTGGATTCTTCATAGAAACTTTACAAACAAGGAAAGAATGGGATGATATATTCAAAGTGCTGAAAGAAAAAAAATTTACCCCGGGATACTATATCCAGCAAAAGTATCCTTCGTAAATGAAGGAGAAATAAAGTCTTTCCCAAACAAGCAAAGGCTGAGGGAATTCATTACCATTAGATTGGTCCTACAAGAAATGCTCAAGGGGATTTTAAACTTGGAAGTGCAAGGATGACATTTACAATCATGAAAACACACAAAAGTATAAAACTTACTGGTAAACCAAATACACAAATGAGAAACAGAAAGGACTCAAATGGTACCACTACAAAAATCCACCAAACTACTATAACAAACTAAAAGAAAAATAAAGGAACAAAGAATATGCGAAAGAACTAGAAAAGAGTGAACAATATAACAGGAACAAAACCACACGTATCAATAATAACCTTCAACATAAATTGAAAAAAAATTCTCAACTTAAAAAATATAGACTGGCTGAATGAATAAAAAAATTATCTAACTGTATGCTGTCTACAGAAATGCACTGTACCTGTAAAGAAAAACATAGACTCAAAATAAAGAGATGGAAAAAGATATTCAATGCAAATAGAAACCAAAAGCCAGCTGAGTAGCTACACTTAAAACAGACTTTAAGTTATAAACAGTAATATATATATATTATATAAATACACATATATACATATATATGGTTATTATATAATGATAAAGAGATCAATCCAGCAAGAGGATATAACAATCCTAAATATTTATGCACCCAAAATTGGAGCACCCAGATTCATAAAACAACTATCACTATATCTAAAGAAAGAAAGAGACCCTGCTACAATAATAGTGGGGGACATCAATACCCGGCTTACAACATTAGACAGATAATTTAGACAGAAAATTAACAAAGAAACATTGGATTTAAAGTAGATTTTGGACCAAATTAACCTAACAGACATTTACAGAATATTTTATGCAACAACTGCAAAATACACATCTTCTCATCAGCACATGAAACATTCTCCAGGATAGAACATATGTTAGCCCACAAAACAAGCCTTAACAAATTTTTTAAATCTCCCACAAAACAAGCTTTGACAAGTTTTTTAAAATCAGTACTTGACATATCAACTATCCTGTTAGACTTGGAATAAAACTAGAAATCAATACCAAGAGGAACTCTAAAAACTATACAAGTACATGGATATTAAACAACATGCTCCTGAATAACTGTTTGGTCAATGAAGAAATTAAGAGGAAGCCGAAAAATTTCTCAGAACGAATGAAAATGGAAATACACCATACCAAAATCTGTGAGTTATGGTAAAAGAATTGCTAAGAGAAAAGGCTAAATGCTAACACCAAAAAAGTAGGGAGACTGCAAATTAAAAATGTAACAATGCACCTCAAGGAACTAGAAAAGAAAGAATAAACCAAAACCAAAATTAGAAGAAGGAATTTTAAAAAGAAGATCAGGGCAAAATTAAACAAAATAGAGACTAAAAATCAATGCAAAGGATCAAAAAAATGAAAAGTTCTTTAAAAAGATAAACAGAATTTATATATTGCAGCTAGACTAACCAATAAAAGAAGAAAACCCAAATAAACAAAATCAGAAATGAAAAAAATGCATTACAACTGATACAACAAAAATACAAAAGATCATCAGAGACTGTTATGAACAACTATATGCTAATAAACTGGAAGACCTAGAGGAAACAAATAAATTCCTGGAAACATAAAACCTACCAAGTTAGAATCAGGAAGAAACAGAAAACCTAAAGAGATCAGTAGCAAGTAGCAAGATTGAATCATTCACAAAAAGTTTCTAAACAAAGAAAAGCCAAGTCCTGGATATATTCACTAATGAATTCTACCAAATGTATAAAGAAGAAAGAATACCAATCCATCTCAAACTATTCAAAAAAATGTGAGAGAAAGAAATTCTTCTCAACTCATTCCACGAGGCCAGCATTACCCTGATACCAAACCCAGACAAGAACATAATAAAAAATAAAAACTACAGGCCAATATCCCTGATGAACATAGAACCAAACAATTCTCAACGAAATATTAGCAAACTGAATCCAATAGCACATCAACAAGATAACTAACCATGATCAATTGGGATTTACCCCAGGGATTCAAGGATGGTCTAACGTATGCAAATCAATTAACTTAATACATCACATCAACAGAATGAAGGATAGAAACTATATGATTATCTCAATAGCTGCAGAGAAAGCATTTGACAAAACACAACACCGTTTCATAATAAAAACTTTCAACAAACTAAGCATTAAATGAACATACCTCAAAATAATAAAGAACATGTATGAAAAACCTGTAGCTAACATCATACTGAATTGGGGAAAGTTAAAAGTTTTCCTCTAAGAACTGGAACAAGACAAGAATGCCTACTTTCACCACTCCAATTCAACACAGTGCTATAAGCCCTAAAAGGCATTAAAATTGGAAAATATGTTGTCCCTCTTTACAGACGACCAAATCTTACATTGAGAAAAACCAAAACACTCTACCAAAAACTCTTAGAACTGATATAAAAATTCAGTAAATTTGCAGGATACACAATAAACATACAAAAATCAATAGCATTTCTATACACCAAAAATAAAATAGATGAAACAGAAATTAAGAAGGCAATCCCAATTATATAAGCCATGAAAAATAACAAAATACTTAGGAATAAATTTAACCAAGGAGGTGAAAGATCTCCACAAGGAAAACTATAAGGCACTGATGAAATAATTTTAAGAGGACCCAGAATAATGGAAAGACATCCCATGCCAATGGATTACACCAATAAATATTGTTAAAATGACCATACTGCCCAAAGCAGTGTATAGATTCAATGTAATCTCTATCAAAATACTAATACAATTTTTCACAGAAAAATTTTCACAGAAATAAAAAAAAATTCTAAAATTTGTATTGAACAAAAATAAATAGCCAGAATAGCCAAAGTATCCTGAGCAAGAAGAACAAAGCTAGAGGCATCACACTACAAGGCTTCCAAATATATCACAAAGCTATAGTAAACAAAACAGCATGATGTTGGTATTAATGTAGACACATAAACCAATGGAACAGAGTAGAAAATGCAGAAATAAGCCCACATATTTACAGCCAGCTGATCTTTGACAAAGTCATCAAAAACAGATAGTGGGGAAAGAACACCTTCTTCAATAAATTATGTTGGGAAACTCAATAATCATATGCAGAATAATGAGACTCAATACCTATTTCTCACCCCATACAACAATCAGCTCAAGATAGATTAAAGACTTAAATTCAGACCCAAAACAATAAAGCTACTAGATGACAACATAGAAAAAATATTCAGGATATTGGTTAGGACAGATATTTTATGCCTATGACCTCAAAAGCACAGGAAACAAAAACATAAACAGATAAATGGGACTATATTCAACTAGAAAACTTCTGCACAGCAAAAGAAACAATCAACAGAGTGAAGAGTTAACCTTTTGAAAATGAGAAAAAAATTGTGAACTACTCATCCAACAGGGGATGAATATCCAGAATATACAAGGAACTCAAACAACACAAACATACAAAAACAAATAATCCCATTAAAAAGCGGGCAAAGAACATGAATAGACATTTCTCAAAAGGAGACATACAAGATCAACAAGTATATGACAAAATGCTCAAAATCACTAATCATCAGGGAAATGCGAATCACAACCACAAAGAGATATTATTTTACACTAATCAAAATAGCTACTATTAAAAAAAGACAACAAATATCACATGTTGGCAAGGTTGTGGGGAAAGGGAACATATATACTGTCGATGAGAATGTAAATTAGTACAGTCACTATGGAAAACAGTATGGAGATTTCTCAAAAAGCTAAAAATAGAGCTACCATACAATCCAACAATGCCACTGCTGGATATTTATTCAGATGAAAATAAATCAATGTATCAAAAGGATGCCAGTATGTTTATTGCAGCAGTATTTGTAATAGCAAAGATTTGGTATCAAGCTAAGTAAGTATCCATGAGTGGATAAATAGGTAAATAAAACGTGGTATATAAACACAATGGAACATTATCTGGCCATTAAAAAGAGAATGAAATCATGCCATTCACAACAACATGGATAAAACCAAGGTTATTTTGTTATGTGAAATGAGTCAGGCACAGAAAGACAAATATTGTGTGTTCTCACTCATATGTGGGAGCTACAAAAGTTGATCACACGGAGTTAGAAAGTGTAATGATAGATACAGAGACTGAGAAGTGTGTATGGGGGTAGGGGAGAGTTAAAGAGAGGTTGTTTAATGGGTACAAACAAGCAAGTCGATAGGAGAAATTAAAGTTCTAATGATCCAAGGAAGAGTAGGGTGTCTATAGTTAACAATTGTATCTTTCAAAGTAGCTAGAAACAGGGACCTGAAATGTACCCAGAAAATAGAAATGATAAATACTTGGGTGATGGACATTCTAAGCACACAGACTTGATCATTACACATTTTTTTTGCATGTAACAAAATGTCACAAGCACCCCATGAATATGTAAAAATATGTCAAAAATTTTTAATCTACTTAGAATAAAAAATTCCTACTCAAAACTATTCTCTTCCTAATATCTAGCCTTATTTTTCCCTTCTAAACTTTTTCTAAAATTCACATGTAATTTAAATTATACATGAAATAATGGCATGCACATAGAAAGGACATCAAATGACTATATTTTATGTGTGTGTTCATATATCTGCATATTTCTTCCTTTCCCACATTTTTTGCAAAAATCTGAAGTAGCTTTTGCAATGGTTTTAGAATAAAATAAACAATTGTAGGAAGTTGAAGCTGAAAGAAAATAAGAGTGAACATAAACAGCAGTAGAAAGGCATGAAGGTCATCTTTGTGAACTGGGATGTAAACAGGTCAAATCTTCAAATAGACTATAAATGTATTGTCTATGTTTCCTAGCAGCCAAAGCAAAGAGAGAATCATAGGTGCTGTACGGTGTCCATAAAATAAAAGTGATTCATTTTTCCAGACACTGATTAATCTTTATAAAGAAGAAAACTCTTAGCTGTGATAGGCAACATCCTCCTCTAAGTCATCATATCTAACAATGTATTTTATGTTATTATTTCTAAAAGTTTACATCAGTGCAGTCTGATAGCATGATAATAAATCACAATTTGCAAAGGCAATTCTACAAGGAACCAAAACTGTGCAATTCAAAACTGAACATTTTAGAGAAAGAGGCCCTTTTGGGAGTCTTCTATAGATAGTACTTCTGACCACTGTGTTTTGGATAATTTATAAAAAGTTTAAGATTGTATTCAAACACAAGAGCATGGTGTGTCAACATCCTCCATTGCGCATGTGAAGGCAGATTCATTTGCTTGGCCATCATCTGTGCAGAGGGATCATCCTGATCTTTTTATTACAAATACAAATCTAAATTAAGGCACGTGCTTTGAGATGCTGAAATTCCATTTCCAGTGGCAATTGAAAAAAGTCCTTTTCAGCTGGGCCAGTTTTTTCTAAGGAAACAGTTCTTAGTCAGCTTTAACACTGGGATAAATAGTATTTATTACATAATCCCAAATGATGTACAATTGAGCTATGCAGCAAATTTTTCCTTAAATATGAAATTTCAATAAATATTCCACTGCATTTACTGTACTCAACAGTCTTTCAAATAGAAGTCCATAGGCAATGGTCACCTTCAACTTAACTACAGTAGCTAGATATGTTGTATATGTCTGTCTTTAATGAGTACATTTAATCTGAGATATTAAACCAAAAGTACTGAATTTGGATGCAGAAAGAAGATAAGTTATAAAGCAGAAGATTCCTGGAGAGCTGAATTTCTGCCTCCCACTCCTCACTGGTTGCATGGCCTTGAACAAATACATCTTTCTTCAGGTGCAAAGTTAGTGTTTTACTATATTTCAATGTGTTGCTTAGCATTCTTGCTAAAATTAAACATGTGAATGTCACTAAACTTTTTTAGTATTCTATAAATTGCTTGCTACTTGCAGGTATTTGTTTTTCCTTGGATTCCTTAAAAATATCACTACTATAGGTATTAGTTCCAGGAAAAAAACTTGAACTGTCAAGAGTCAATGGAAAGCAGCCATCCACAGGTTCACACACACATAGGAGATCTCATTTTCTCTTTACCTGCTTTTGCACATGAGTATCGTATTTGCTCTATTTTCATAGTACTAACCTTACTAGGTCAGTTGTGGGCATAAAGCACAAAAAATGTCACTTCAGTATCCTAACTCCAAAACATTCTTTTCATTGCTTTTCTCTTCATTTGCCATATCGGCTTATTCACTGCATGCTTACCATTTACTTTGGGGCTTACAGGCAGTCACCTCCACATTTGCCTTTCTAATTCATTTCCATGATTAGACTATAAGTCCCCAAAAGGCAGGGACCATATCCGTCGGCATCACGGCTGCATCCCCAAACCCTTATAAAGTGTTTGAAACAGCCGGGTGCAGTGGCTCATGCCTGGAATACCAGCACTTTGGGAGGCCAAGGTGGGCAGATCACCTGAGGTCAAGAGTTTGAGACCAGTCTAGTCAATATGGTGAAAGCCCATTTCTACTAAAAATACAAAAAATTAGCTGAGCATGGTGGTGGGCACCTGTAATTCCAGCTACTTGGGAGACTGAGGCAGGGGAATCACTTGAGCCCAGCAGGCAGAGGTTGCAGTGAGCCAAGATTGTGCCACTGCACTCCAGCCTGGGTGCAACAGAGCAAGAGTTTGTCTCAAAAAAAAAAAAAAAAATGTGTATGATACATAGAGGGCCTTCAATAAAGGGCTGTGGCTGAGGTTCTTATTCATTTGTTTATTTATTAGATTAGTATTATCATCCTTATTTTTCAGACAAAGAAATTTAGAGTCCAAGAGATGATGTAATTTGCCAAAGGTAACAAAGCTAACATGTAGCAGGACTGAGATTTGAACATAGTCCTGTCTGGTTCTCGTGACTGTGCCACCAGTCATGTGCCTATCCATGATGCAGAAACTCTAAGAACATAAGTGCCCCTTGCAGCTCAGTGCTTCAGGTATCACACATTGATTCTTATTCGTGATCTAATAATCTAATAGGTTTATTATACATGTGAGCAGTAAAATAAAATGAGCGATGTCCTTGTTTTGGCTTATAAAAGACACAGTCTTTTAAAATAATTTAAAATTTTGCATTGTCTACCATATTGTGGAAATATCCACAAGTTAGGTTGTTAAGCTTCCTTGTGACCATAAGAAAGAGGCTAACACTACTGGCTATGGGAATTATATAAGTGCCAAAAATGAACAAACACACAAACTAAAAACCTTGAGTTCTTTAGGGAAGGATGTAGTCTCATACCAAGACTTAAGAGTCTCCTCCCAAGAGGAGACCTCTTAATAAACAGGTATCATCTAAGGCCTCTTTTGAAGCACTGACTTTTGGGGAAACAAATGTTGATGTCAATACCAGTCTAGTTCAAAGGGCCAGCAAACATCTATCTGACCCAAACCCTTGCACTGCAGAGGACTGGTCCATTTAGAGGTACTGTTCTCTTCTGTATATACTCAAATCATATCTCCTTTGTGTGGAAAAATAAGATTTCATGCACAATCAAGTTTATCTACCTCAAATCAATAACAGCATTAAAACAGATATAAAAGAAATACAGTTAACCAATTTAAATATTATTGAAAGTCTTGTAGAACTACAGATATGCTGAATGTGAAATTTCCTAGTTGAAAGGTGTGTTGAAAGCGTTTCAGGCAACACTAGAATGCTTTCAAACGATGCGCAGCCACTTATGAAAACTATTCAGGTGCTTTCCCTAATCTGAAAGGGAGTGCTTTTTCATAGCATTAGTTTTATAATGAGCCTTTTCAGGCAAATTTCAAAGGGTGCATGGTTCACATACTTTAAACTAAATTCACTCATAATTTAGCATCCAACAAAAGCTAATGCTTAATTGTCTCTAAAGAGGCTATAGAAGGAAAACATTTTCCTTATTCACAAACATAGGGCTAAACAGTGGAGCTTCCCTCCATTAACATCCCTCCCTAATTTTCATAAGAACAATGGCCCTGTAAAGAGGTGGTCACAAGGAGGCTGAGACTCCCTGGGTTTGCACAATATTGCCTGTTAGCCCTGGTCTGATCACCCTCAGGGATAACAACTTCAACACAGAGGCTAGAAGGGATAAAGATTTGTAATATCTGTTCACATAGGGGTATCCATGCTTTTTGTTTGTTTGTTTAGTTTTGTTTTGCTTTTTTGTTTGTTTGTTTTGAATCTGGGTCTCACCCCGTCATTCAAGCTGGAGCGCAATGGCGCCATCATAGCTCACTGCAGCCTGGGACTCCTGGGCTCAAGTGATCCTCCCAACTCAGCCTTCCAAAATGCTGGCATTACAGGCATGAGCTTCTATGCCCTGCATATCCAACAGTTTACTATTGGCTGAGGCCTTGAGAAATGGTATTTCAATTTGTTGACCCCCACCTAACTTCTTCAATCTCAAAGAGAAGAGGCTGTGTTTCTGATTTGACAGACAGTTAATTATCTGATTTGACAGACAGTGATTAATAGCACAGACTCAAAAAAGCCAGAGAATTGACTTTACAGTCTTTCCTACTTCATATGTGACATTGGGCAAGTAAATTCAATTCTCTGTGCCTCAACTGGCTCATCTGTAAAATAGGAGCAATTAGAATGCAATTCTTCTAGGACCACAATGAGTACTGAAGAAGTTCGTATACATCAAAAACTGAAAACGATACCCATGTCTTGCCTAAGGAAGTGCTATGTATATCTTAACTACCATTATTCTCCTCATTATTATTACATTCTTCCCAACTGTCACATTTTGGGTCTCTTGGAAAAGCAACAAGTTGTTTTCTTTTATTCATTCATTTTTTTTTATTTTCTTGTGTGTCTTTCAATTAGTAACACCCCTGGAAAGATCTTCAGATGCTCCATTTTTCCTTTCATGCTAGAACTTTGCCAAGTTGTTAAGGCACAAATGTCTTCTGAGATGTGTGGAGTTGGAGAGAGGGGATCCATTTAAACAACCGAAACCCAGAAGATGGCAGCTCCCTCAGAAGATGGCATGTTAAAATACAATATTTTGAGAAAGCCCTTTTAAAAACACAAAAACTTTTTGAACCTACCTAACTCTGAGAAAAGTGTAGAAATAAGCAATCAGCAGAGGAAAAAATTTAAAAATTAAAAAGAAAAAATCCCACTCTCATAAAGCTTTTAAATTCTCAAGCAATTTTCATAATTGTGACACTTGGCACAATTTGATAGGATCTTATATTGATTCTCAGATTTTAAGACAACAATCATTACATTATTATCTTCAGCCTAAGCAGTGCAGCGTAACCTCCTAATTAGGATAAAAAACAGAGCCAGGAGCAACCCCGGCAAGTCACAACAAGTCAATATTTTTAATAAGGATTAATTAAAAAAAAACTCTACAAGGTTGTATCAGAGGCAGTTCTGGCATGTCTATTGATTAACAGTTGGCATTACATCTCATAAAGGGCTCATTATGGAAAGCATCAATCTCACTGCGATGTTTTACCCCTCTTAAATACTATTGATTTGTTTTGATGTGTTTTTTAAAGCACAGTTTGGGAACTGCGAAGATTGAGACCTGGGTCCTACAATAGCATTGTCTATCACATGAGGGGACATCCAACAGAAATGGCAAAGAGTACTAACATCTTCTGCTTCGCCTCATAACCAGCTTCTATGGACTTCCCAGGCTGGCAGAGGAAACCTGCTCATCCACCTTCTCCACTCACCTCTCTTTCTTTTATATATATATCTCACATATCACATTTATTTATATATATATATATATCTCATTACATATATATTCTCATTATATATATAGGAGATTCATATGCAAATAAACAACAATGCCATTTGGAAACCACTTCCATTGCCCTTCCAAACATTGCAGCGCTAGGAATCCACAGGAAGACGGCACAGCTCGGCCACAGGTGCCTGCAGCTTATGAATATGCAGCTCTGACATTTGAAACTCTTCAGCAGATTTCACAACCCCTTTCTTCATTGACACCAATTCACTCCCAATCACAAGGGTTTTCAAGTAAATAGCGTTGGTTGGAAGCTGCTGCAAATACTTCCTAAAGTAATCTCAGTCCGTGCTTCTTAAGATTGCAGACTGATCCCCTTAATAATATTTTAAATACTGAGAAACCTCTATTCTTTTTTTAATAATAATTTGTTTAAAAGTCTGTGTGGTTGATGCTAGGTGGCAGTGCTGTGTAATTAAAACTCCAAAGGATTCTGCTAGAACTTGTGACTCAGGCCACTTACTTTTCTGCACACACAATCATAAGGTATAATTATGAGGCAAATATATTAGGAACTTATGGTTCTTTCTTAGAAACTCATTAAGAAATCATGACAAAGACTTTACCACTTGAAGGTCAGTAGTTTTCAAAAAAAGAACCTAAAATAGGATAAATCTATATATATATGTCATACATTTTTGATGACCAAATTAATATCAATAATTTATTAGAAAATATAATATTAAGATAAAACAAATTGTATGTTTCTGCTACCTGTGAAATCATGTACATACAACTTTGTAAAGCTTCACTGGTATTTTTTTTTTTTTTTTTTTGAGATGGGGTCTCACGCTGTCTGCCAGGCTAGAGTGCAGTGGTGCGATCTCGACTCACTGCAACCTCCGCCTCCTGAACTGAAGCAATTCTCTCACCTCAGCCTCCCAAGTAGCTGGGACTGCAGATGTGCACCACCACACCTGACTAAATTTTGTATTTTTAGTAGGGACAGGGGTTCACCATGTTGGCCAGGCTGGTCTCAAACTCCTGGCCTCAAGTGATCCAATGGCCTTGGCCTCCAAAGTGCTGGGATTATGGGCATAAGCCATCATGCCTGGCCCCCAGTAATTTTTTAAAGATGGGACTATCTAAGATACTTGTTATCTGGCCGCTATACTGTAGCCATACCGGGAATAATTCATTCATTATTTTAGATGCCTATGGAAACCTAGTATTCAGGCTAAATATAATGTTAGGTATGATGGGGAGACAGAGGTGCATAATTTATGGCCTTCATACTCAAGGATGTTGCACTATAGAAGAAGAGACTAAATAACAGATAGACAATGTGGAATGTAAGTGTCAGACTTGCAAGAGGGCACACAGCAATCTGTGCAACACGACTCAAGATTGAAAGACTTTGAGACTCGCCTCTGTTCCTTCTTCCTCCTGGTGACATCCTTTCTCCATAAATAATCTGTGGGAAAAAATTCCATCCAATTACTTTTTGTCTGAACTGAATTTCCTCCCATAGAGTAGGTGGAAGCAAGGCTGCCTGGGTGGAGTTCTAATGGGGACTTTGAAATGTGACTGCCTTCACTTTCCATTCTGGCTCTAGCCTCTACTAGGTGTGTGACATTGAGCAAGCGACTGAACCTCTGTTAGTCCCATCACGAAGGAAAGTAACACCGGACCTACCTCTTATGATTACTGTAAAGAATAATGAGTACAAGCTTACCTTTTGAGGTGATAAAAAGTAAGTTCTAAAATTAGATTATGGAGACGGTTGTACCACTCTATCTATAGATCATTGAATTGTACACTTTAAACAGGTGAACTTTATGATAGGTAAATTTACATCAATAATGCTGTTTAAAAAATAGATTAAAGGTAAATCAACTGTGGCATATAACATAGAATACTATTAAGTAATAACAAGGAAAGAATCATTGATACATGAAAGTAAAAGTTAATGTGTATAAAATGGCTTGGCCCAGTGCATGCACTGAAAATATTAGCTTATCTTTTGGCCCTTCAACCACAGGTTGCATGATCTTGGGAAGGTCACTTGGGACACTGGGAAAGTCTCTTCAGACCTCTATTCCTTCTCTTTAATGTAAGACATTGGACTACATCCCCTGTGATTGCTTTCAGTTCTAAGATTATTCTAGATCCCAGGAAATGGCTTCGGAGTCTTCCTAAACTCTTCCTCCAGAGTTTCCCCTTCCCACAAGGCACAGGCTCAGTATATGGTTGCTGCCTGGGAGCTGTCTGCCTCTTTCAGTTGCATGTAAAAGCTATTTTCCACCCAAAGATCTATTCTTACTTTTGTTCACTTTATGGAACCTGGACTGCATTTGAGTTGTGGAACAAAGAGAGAGAGTATCATAGTATAAAACAATTGTCTTCAATTTTGCCTGCATATTAGAGTCACCAAGGCTACTTTTGGAAAACATATCAAAACTCGCATCCTGCCCCACACCAATCAATTCTAAATCTCTGGTGGGTCCTGAATAATTATTATTTTTCAAAAGCTTCTCAAGTGATTTCCATGCACAATGAAGGTTGTGAACCGCTGCTAAGCAAGTTCAGAGTGAGCAAGCTCGCCTAGCTTTAGCAGGGGGCAAGAAGTACACCTCTATTCCATCTTATTCTAGAAGATGAAACATTCCTAGAGAGAACTATATAAATAATCTAGGAAAGAAGGAGAAAGAAATATATTCTGAAGGGATTGTAGGTAATCAAACTCCAGGCCAGGAGATTGACAAGTAAAAAAACTTATGACTAAAGAAAGGGACAAGAAGAAAATACACTGCTGTGGTTACAGTTCCAGGCAATATGGGGAAAGCCCTGTGGCAAAGATCTATGTCTGTACAATAAGGCAAATCTGTCTGCTTCTAAGTCAACTTCAGTGAATTCTTCTTATTCATTCATTGGGTCCCTTAGTCTTCCTCCTCTGCTCCAAGTGACACCATATGTATTGCCAATCTCTAGTGTAACCCCAGGGTCCATCATTGCTAATCAAACCAGAATGTCAACTCTACTTAATTGGAAGCCTCATACACATTTTTCTCCTGCTCTTAGAGGAACCAAGATAGATAGCTGAAAAATATTGGTTACATACCCAAATCCAATATTGTGATAGTGACATTGATATATTGACAAAGAAGAGAGCTGGCTAAGAAAAGAAAGGGGAGAGTCTTAAATTTTGTGTCTCTGAATTACCAAAAAATGCAGGAAGGTTCTGAATTGTAATTTTCATTAGCTCGCAAAAGGCTTAATGTGCCTCTGCATAATTAAGGGCTGGTCATATTTACCCATAGAAATCTATTGCCTATAGATCCCTTCAGTGGTATGTTATAGGCAGCTAGCACCACCTTAGAAAGGTTACTTGTTAAATTTTCAGGAATTTCATAAGTTACTTGACTTCAGCCTGAAATTGGTCATGGTAGGAGTATTTGCAATATGAGAATGGCACAAATGCTGTAAATCAGGGCTCCTCCAATCCCAGAGTACATTTTTAAACATTTACCATCACATGACAGTTTCGGGACCACGGCTTTGCCCAACTCTTGTTTGTAGACTAAAATGGCTTTCCCTGGAAATCACTAGATAAATTTTTCTTCTCATGTTGATCGACATTATGGTCCTGCATCCCTTTGCTGATGTTTTTGGAATAGAATAGTAGGCCTATTATTCCACTTCTGTCCAAATAATCAATGCTTGTAAAAATGGCCTATAGTGGCCAACTTGGCAAATCATTGGCCATCAGCTTTGCAGTGGTTTTCAAATACTAATCCATAATTAGGTCATTTTTATACAAATTGCAATGCCTGAACATATTTCAAAATTCACGCAATTAAAGGTAAATTTTCCCATAGGAATATAGATCTGCAACCGTTAGTAGTACATATTTGTTTTATATACACTTAATTTTCTCAATATTGTTTCTAATATTTTATAGAGGCTACTCATCTAAATTAATAATATAAGGTACATTGGTGGTTGTTAGATCCTTCTCAAAAAATTATCATCACATGCAACCTGCTTTTTAATGTTAGTGATTTTAAAGAGCATTTTTCAACATGAATGACAGCACTACCATTTGCTATAGACGGAATGTTTATGCCCTCTGCCTTCATAGGTTGAAACCTCACCCCCAGTAGATTGGTATTACTAGGTGGGGCCTTTGGGAGGTGAGTGGGCCATGAGGACAGAGTGCTCATGAATGCAATCAGTATCCTTTTAAAAGAGACCTGGGATAATTCCCTTACCCCTTCTGTCTGGTGAGGAGACAGCAAGAGAAACCAGGATGTCATTCCTCACCAGACACCCATCTTGTACTTCCCAGACTCCAACTCTACAAGGAAAATTTGTGTTGTTTATAAGCCACCTAGTTCATAGTATTCATTTACAGTAGCCCAGCTGAGACATCTTTTAATGACTTCCTTGATGGCATATATACAAAATACGTAGCAACAGTGAACATTACACAGGCATAGCAATAATTACCAAAATTATTTGTATGTAAAAAATGGTGTGATTCCACGATACAAAACACCAGGTATTTGAAATTACTAAGTAAATTAGCTGGTGTTAAAGATTATAATTCATCTGATCTATTAACTTTAAAACTGTAAATATCCATTTTAATTTGTAGAAATCGTATTATTTCAAATTTTGCACATAATATACACTTTGTCTTGGTATATCTACACTGTCCTATGTCAAACTCATATAAAATGTCACGTGCTAGTCACAAGAATAACCTGCAATACTTGTTCAAGATGTAAATTCCCCGGCCCTCCCGCTATGTGCATATGGAGTAGGGTGCATTTTTGACAAGCAACCGAGATAACATCAGAAAATTCTGGTGTGGGTGGCATATGTGGTCCAATGAAATATTGATCTAATTCTTCTACCTTTTGAAAATCCAAGCTGGAAAATCCTTCAATGAAAGGCTTCAGCTTACATAAAATGAAGGAGACTTATTTTTATACAGTTAAGTTTACCTTTGTATAAACCAAATATACTGGAAATATATTTCATCATCAGGGGAATGGTTCAATAAGCCATGGCACAACCATGAGCCAGAGGCCAGCTACCACTTCGCACCTTATCAGTCTCAAAAAGCTCTGCAGGGACAGTGTTGTATTTGAAAGATTCATGCTACACCTCATTTTAATCATGGACACAATAACCCCCATCTCTTCAAAGTCATTTAGCAGTGAATTTTCAAGAATACATCAAGTAGATTTTCTATGGGCCCATCTGTGCGGCACATTTATTTTCTGTGACTGTTTTGCTGAGCACAATGAAAACCTTGACTACTAATGAACAGGGACCCAGAGAAAGGCCCGGCTGCTGCTGCGGCTTGATGCTGTTCTTGGTGAGAAGAGAATTCTTTTCACCTGGGGCGGCGGCTGCAGGTCTGTCGACCTACGGAAGCTTTTCAAGGGAAGCCTTTTCGTAGAGCTGTTTCTCTTCCCTCTCATCTTCGTCACTTGAAGAGTAATTTCAAATATGGTCTCCTGGCTGAGAAGCCACAAAGCTAAAAGCAATCTTCTCTGCTGTGTTTGAATCGACAGGACTTGGGGTTCCAATGAGACACCAATGTCTGAAACCATGAGAAACTCTCTGATGTGGAAGCAGTGTTAATTTAGACGTCAAGAACTAGGGCTTTAGAGATGTAACTTCTATACCCTCAGTTTTATCATCTGTAAAATGAGACAGATAATACAATTTTTCTTATAGGGTTATGGGGAAATTAAGATAAAAGATGTAAAGTTCTTAGCAAAGCGATGGCAAATAAGTGTGCAATCTGTCAATATATATGACATATTACATATAATAGTATATAACCAATTTAATTTTATCTATCCTTATTACTACTAAGAAGAGAAAAATATGTATAAACCTATTGTTATTATGACCAGTCAGTCAATGCCTGGGGCTGCCAATTCTAAATCATTTTTTGCAAGCTACTAAATATAGGGGAACACCCACTGCCCTCTGAGACTATAGTCTTCAGGATATGAGGTAATTTATTACGTTAGCACTGGTGCTTGCCAGGTTATCATACTGGTGAGAATGAGAGGAAAACTCATTCTTGAGCCAAGTACACTTCAGCATCGCATTGCAAATGATAAATATATTTCTAAGGAAACTCATATTATGTTATAGGCTACTGCATCTGTTATGCCTAAATGCATTATAAATGATTTTTTTCTGAGTCCACATAGATATCTCAATGATAGATGAGGATCAAATCATCTAATTTTATCAAGTAGTATAAAAGTGTTTCTGTAGCATCTTATCCTCAGAGTTAGTTCAATGTAGAATTTACAAACTATCACACATATTTTATCTGATTGGTTGAAACAGTGTCATTTTTTAATATGTATAAAACCTTAGCAGGTTGATGGTAGTTTCAAGTTAGCCACAATAGTCAATGTGATTCTGTAGAATGGCCTAAGAAACTGGTTTAACAAAAGCAGAATGGTGAGAAGGATAACTGTTTTTGAAGAAGAAATAAATCAGGCAACAAGAACTAATACCGAAAGAAAGACCAAAAGTGAGATCTTAAAGTTTTTCCAAGCTCAAAAGACCTTGTTGGAGCTTCCCCTGAGTCCCTCCCTTTCACAAACTTGTCAGAGATATTTATGCGTCCATCACTTCCCACAGTCTACTCTGTTTTGTCATTATTTACTCTTCCGGGATTACTAGATAGTAAACTCCTGAAGGGGAGATAATACATTCTCATTTGTATCTTTTCCCCCAAAGTACCCAGCAAAAACTTTGTTCTTGGTGTTTATTTAATCTACTGCTGCAAAATTGAAGTGTGAACTGTATGCTTAAACTTCATAGAAAATGCATGCAGAGGAAGGCATTTAAAAATGCAATGAAAAGTGCAAACAGATTTGGCAGTTCAAGAATGAGTATTAATTTAGGCAAAGGGAAATTAATTTCTTTTTAGGTAGGACAAATTGTCTAATATTTAGAACTGCTTTGCAGAATATGATTGCTTTCTTCACACACGCATTCATTCACCTCATTATGGGAAAGAAGCATAGTAAGTTGGTAAGAAATGAGCTCTGGTGTGGACTATTTCTGTTCCAGTCTTGTATCAAGCACTATCAGCTAAGTGGTCTTAGATAAGTTACCTCTCTACACCTTGGTTTCCCAATGTGTGAAACAAGTATAACAGTAACAACAATACCTACTTTATGAAGTTATCCTGTGGGTTAAATGAAATAATCCATGCAATGTGCTACATAAATTTAGACCTGAATTCTATTTGAATGTATCCTGTTTATAGCACTGTACTGTTCAGTGCATGGAATTTAAGACACCAGGGCACAGTTCCCCACACCTAGAAGTTTACAATATACAAGGCAACAAGACACCAAGGAAAAAGTTAACTGCATATGACTAAATGCCATGTTAATTCAGTGGCCACTGAGTGTTGATATAGTTGAATAAGGGAAGAGAAGCACATATTCACTGAGCCTTGTGAGTATCAGACATTACTCAGAAAATGCAACCATGCTTTTTAAAATAATTTTTCTCTGTAGCAGTTAGGATTTTCCCTGAACGCTGAGGAATGTGGGATTTCAAATTCTGGCACTTGAACAGAAAAGGGGGCATCATGTGGGGAAAAAAAGGGGGAATCATGAGGAAAGAAAAAGTGGTTTTACAAAGAGAATAAAATAGTCTAAAATAAATTATTAGTTGCCTTAAATTGGAAACTTCAAGCAGTCAATATAAGTTGAGGAACAACAATATTACTAAAAATTTCCAGGTGTGGTGGCTCATGCCTGTAATCCCAGCACTTTGGGAGGTTGAGGGGGTGAATCATTTGAGGTCAGGAGTTCAAGACCAGCCTGGCCAACATAGTGAAACCCTGTCTGTAATAAAAATACAAAAATTAGCTGAGCATGGTGGCGGGAACCTGTAATCCCAGCTACTTGGGAGTCTAAGGCAGGAGAATCGCTTCAACCTGGGAAGCGGAGGCTGCAGTGAGCTGAGATCGCGCCACTGCACTCCAGCCTGGGTGACAGAGCGAGACTCCATCTAAAAAAACAAACAAACAAAAAATTACTAAAAATAGCTAACTTTTAAAAAATGTTTTTCGTATGCCAGGAAAGTGAAGTAATTTATATGCATTCTTTCATTTATTCCTCACAACAGAGATATTAAGTGTTATTTTCATTTTACACTTAAGGAAAAAGGAATTTGAGGAATTTAAACAACTTGCCCCAAATGCCAACACAGTGTGACTTCTACCACTAACCAAGAAAGAAATATGTGTAGTTACAAAGACAGTTGAGATGAAGGAAGATAGCTTCCTGATTCTCCCAGTTGACACCTGTAGAAAGTTAGAAGCTACATATCCACTCTTTCCTCCGATTCAAGGTTGAAAGAAACCTCCACTGAGTAACTGTGTTCTCATTCTGACCAACAATTCGAATAGAACAAAAAAGCAAGTAGAATGGCTTCCAAGAGAGGAAGTATGTTCCATTAATTGTTGGCATGGTCTGATGTCATTTTGGACATCAGGAACAATATGTACAGGCTGAGAGATCTCTCCAGAAACAGACAAATCCAAGCACAGTGAAACAAAAGGTCTCCATTAACTTAGCTTGAATGACATTGTCTTAAGAAGATGTTCCGTTAAGTAAGGCTAAGCAAAATCGATGTCACTTTACATCTTCTTCTTTAAACGAAAACCTTAGAACAAAACCCTCCAACTCAGGACAATGTACCAAAATAAACTGACTTACAATCTAAATACTAAGATAATATCTGCATTCTCTATGCCTTAAGAAAATATTAATTATGTCCATGGTGGTTCTAGTGTTTGTTTTGTTGTATGCTGACTTCTTTATTTTATAGCACTTCTCACTTCTAAGTTAGCAGTTCAGATTTGTGAGGCCATTCAATTGCTTTCTCCTTAGGATGTGGAACCTCAGAGTTTTTTACTCTACGCTTCTAAAGGGTGTGCCATTTAGTATTAGCTTAAAATGATTAAAATAGACATTAAGGTATGTAGGTTTATCTTCAACAATCGTATATTTGCAAGGAATAAATGTTTCTTTTCATGAATATCTGAGACAACACAAAATGCCTGGCAAGGAGTAACTAAGAATGTACACACCAAATCATCCCTGCTTTTCTGACCCTCAACATGTACACATCTTTCCTAAAATTCACATCTCTCGCACAAGTTGATTACACATTATAAAAGGATGTTCTTTATTAAATGTAATGAAAGCCTACAGTAAGAATATACCTCTGTAGGCTGAGTGCAGTGACTCACGCCTGTAATACCAGCACTTTGGGAGGCTGAGGCGGGCGGATCACCTGAGGTCAGGGGTTCGAGACCAGCCTGGCCAATGTGGTGAAATCTCGTCTCTACTAAAAATACAAAAATTAGCCGGGCATGGTGGCATGTGCCTATAATCCCAGCTACTTGGGAGGCTGAGGCAGGAGAACCACTTGAACTTGGGAGACAGAGGTTGCAGTGAGCCAACATCACACCAGTGCACTCCAACCTGGGCAATAAGAGTGAAACTCCTTCTCAAAAAAAAAAAAAAAAGAGAATATACCTCAGTAGTAAACAAGGCAGTCCTTTACATTTACATTTTAGAATTTATAATTTTAGAAATTACAATTTTAGAATTTACATTTAGCCCTTTACATTTTAGAAAGCCCTCTCATGCACACTGTCTCGTTTTATTGTAAGGAAACTAAGGCACGAGGAAGTCATGTGGCTGATGTTGGAGGAGAGTGCCTGGAACAGAGAGGACTCTAAACAATTGCTAGCCCCTGTGTAGTACTAACTTCTAACTCCGTGTCTGGCTGCAAACTGATGATTCATGAACCTAATTTGGCTTGCAGATGTGTTTTATACGGTCCACACAGCATTTTAAAAAAACGAATTCCTTGCCAATATTTTTAAAGGAGTATTTTGTAACATAAATAAAATCCAGATTTCCAACTTGCTTTAAAATCAGAATATCTGATCTCACCAGGTCTATATTCCCTGAAGGCAACAACTGGCCGGAACTCAGTGAACATACTCCTGTGTTCTCTGTCCCGCTTTGGGCTTTGGGCGTGTCCCATTCATGTGTGTACAGCCTCCATACAGGCATCTGAATTTAGACCTTGCACCATCACAGGTTTCAAAGCAAAGGTTCCCAGTCCATGGGGAAGTCCGCCAATTTCCCACCAAGAGATGATGGAATGCACACTGAAATTTAAGAATGTGAATTTTAGAACTGTAATAAACTTGGAAATCACTCAAACTCATGGTTCACAGTCAGCTATTGCAGGGCTCCAGGGGAATCTTAAAAACCATTTCCTTGGTTTTCTTTTTTTTTAATATTAAAATCTAATTACTGATGTACTGAAATAAATTGGTTTTCTTTTTCTAGTACAAATTGTCTTATTTTAAATATTTATGATGGTAGTGCTCTTCCTTACATGTTTGCATCTTCCTTGGAAATACTTCTTCATTTGTTTGTTTGCTTATTTATTTATTTGATATGGCAATTATTATCTCAAGTCATAGTAACATTAATTGAAGTCACTGCTAATCAAGTGTTTTGATTATGTATGCTTTGAAATAACACATGATCTTGACAGATAAACATGGGAGAAATTTATTTACTACTGAATAAATACAATTTGGTTTGAAAAATATTCAAAAATATATCCAAACCTGATTCCAGTAGGAGTTAAAAATAAAACATATTTTACAGTGAATATATTAGGAAGCATCTATTTATTTTAACAGCTCATTTTACAGAAGAAAAAGCTTTGGCCCAGATAAAGTAAGTGGTTTATGTGAGACTTTTCAATGGGCAAAGCATGAAACTAAAAGTCTAATACAGGTGTTTGTTCCATGATATATGATCTGCCTGAGGTATCTTTCATGAGAGTTGAAACATGCCCAGTTCTCTCTAGCATAGCTTAGAACATTCACTTCTCTAGCATTAGACTGGGAACTACAACAAGCCTTGGGGACAAAAAAAAAAAAAAAACAAAAAAAACCTAATAGCTCACTGTTCCTCCCCTCATGAGAGCTTTTCTGGTGAGGAAGGCAGGGAGATAAATAATAAAACAAAGTGTCATAGGTAGCATGACACAAAGAAACCGAAGAGAAACAAATGAAAGAGAAAACAAAAGCAGAAACATTTTTGGAGGCCTCAGGAATGATGATGAGTTCAGTTTTGAACAGGATAAAGTTGGAGGAGACAAATCCAGATGGTGCAGTTGGATATCTGGATAAGGATCTGTGGTAAGCAAGATTTTGTTCTCTATGACCTTTAGCCCCAACGTCATGTCAATGAATATGATCCATAGCAAAAGGAACTTTGCAGATGTCATTAAAATGACTAATCATTTGACCATGAAATTGGGAGATTATCCTGCATTTTCCAGGTAGGGCCAATGTGATCACATGAGCCCTTAAAAGCAGAACTTTCTCTTAGCTGAGAGCAGTAGAAAAAGTTAAAAAAAAAAAAAAAAAAAAAAGGTAGCAGAAGAAGAAGTTGAGGAAATTGCAAGAATGAGAAGATATGCCTTTGTGTCAAGGAAATAGAAACTTCAGTCCTACAACCACAAGGAACTAAATTCTACCAGCCACTTGGATGAGTTTGGCAGTAGATCCTTCCCTAGAGCTTCAGAAAGAGATGCAGTCTTGCTGATACCTTGATTTCAGTCTTGGGAGACTCAAAAGAGAGACACCTGCTAAGCTACACTGTGCCCAAACTTTTGACCCATGGACCCTGATATCATCAGTAGGCATTGTTGTCTGTTAGTAAATTTTGGGTAATTTTGTTAAGCAGCAATAGAAAACTAATATGGCATCTTAGATAAGAGGTTGAGAGGAATGATGAACTAATTATTTCTCACCCTAATGCCTTGCAGTTCAATATTTCAAATGGAGAGTATATCTACAGGTAAATTTGATATGTCATTGGAAGATCATTTGTCTTTCATGTGGACATAAAAGTTAGAAGAAGAAAGAACTGTTATTGGAAGCAAAGAAAGAAACACTATTTATTTATTTATTTATTTATTTATTTATTTATTTATTTATTTATTTATTGAGACAGAGTCTCACTCACTCTGTCATCCAGGCTGGAGTGCAGTGGCATGATCTTGGCTCACTGCAACCTCCACCTCCCAGGTGCAAGCAATTCTCCTGCTTCAGCCTCTTGAGCAGCTGGGACTACAGGTGTGCGCCACCATGCCCAGCTAATTTTTGTATTTTTACTAGAGATGGAGTTTCACCATGTTGACCAAGCTGGTCTCGAACTCCTGACCTCAAATGATCCACCCGCCTTGGCCTCCCAAAGTGCTGGGATTACAGGTATGAGCCACAGAGACCAGTCAAGAAACACATTTAAAGGAAAGATTCCTCACATACCAATAATTGTATGAGGTGTTTTCTGTTATCCTTTAATTATCATACCAAATCAGTGGGGCACATATATTACTGTTTCTATTTCACTGATGAGAAGACTGGAACTCGTAGATAGGAGTCAAAGGCCAGCAAGTAATTAGTGGCAAAGTCAAAATAAGCTTTCAGTTAACCCAATCTTTTTGATGGGCAATCTACGGTGGTTTATTTGTAGCATACGCATGAGGTCTGTCATTGAGAATACAATTTTCTGGGTTTACATGCCCATGGCAAAAACGGTCACTTTAGAGGCCCAGCTTGGAACAATTCTTGAGCTTTTGAAGAAAGCTTTTGGCAAATAGGACTCTAATCTGCAGGACACACAGTTCTGCCTGAGTGATTGTTTCCTTCTCTCTGACATAAAGTCCTCCAAGAAGGTCATAAGATTTTCCTGGCCCTGGCATCACAGTGAATTCGACCACTGAAGCATATGGTGCCTGATGCTGGAAATACTGTCCTCTGAATTCTAGAGTTAATTTTGGCAATCCTAAGCTGGATTCCGCTAAGGATTTCTATGCATTTCTACTCCCTGCAGTGAGGGGCAAGAATTTTCTCGTACCTGCTCCAGGAAATCTGTATATGCATTTTTATCTGGAGATCCTAACATATTTTCTCACCCCTGGTCTTTCTTGCTCCACTGTGGTTTGTCCACATTAATCTTCTCACTGATTTATCTCTTCTCATTCCAAACAGCTTGGATGCTATTGCCTCAATTACTTTCTTTGGGAAATTATGCTGTTGTCTAATTGATCCTATTATTAATTTTATTTTCTGTTATCTAATATATTCCACCCTCTTCTCCCCCTAACCCTTAGTTTCAGGCCATTACCCCTTATTTCTTTCATTTCCAGTCAATCGTCATTTTTTTTTCCTTCTAAGGCCTTATCATAATCTCTAACAGCAGCAAATACTTACAGAGAATGTAACGGCCACAGCAAAGACACTGGGATGCAAAATCTGTGTGTTCTTCAGTCTCTCCTTCCAGTGCAGATATGAACCTCTCCCATTATTATTTAAGAATGACAGATTCTTTTTTCCTGGACTTTATAACTCATTGCATTATAATGCATCCAAATTTTCTCTCTCCTCTTGTTTCTATCCTTCCCTCCTTTTTCATCCTGCTATTTTACTCTTCTCTCTGTTTTTTCTTCATCTCTCTTTTTTCTTCCTTTTTTTGCTTATGCAAGATTTATAGTTTTCATCTATTCAATAGAGGCAACTTTTTATTTGATATATTTTAGAATATATAAAAATAAAAAAGAAAATTTGAAAATAGATTCATAATTATAAAAACTAAGATAAGCAGCAATAACATTTTGCTACAGTCCTATCATCATAGCATGTTATGTTTTAACCCACAGAGAGCTCCATGAAAAGCAATGCTCTCTAACATTTTTTTAAGTAGAGCCTCTATTGTTAACCTTCTTAAAATGTAGAGGACTTTGCCTCCTTCCTGCTCCAGTTGACATGAAAGAAAGTTACCAATTTCTACTACAGTTCAAGGAAGAAAACCTTTGCTTCAGTTTGGGGACATGAGGGCATGCTTCATGAAAGTGGTGACAGTTAAGCTCTACCGTCAAAGGGGAGCATGGGGTCGGTTCCGGAAGTATCACAGAGGATAGAAAGAAGGAAGGGGATTCCAGAGAGAGTATGTGGTCTGAGAGAAAGGCATAGATTTTGACCAGCAGGACCTCTATTGGAAAGACACTGAGTATTCCCATGTGCCTGGGCATAAAGTGTAACAGATGTGATGCAGTGGGAATGGAGACTAGGAAGTTGCATCTGCCATTTATCATCAGGGCCTTGAAAAATGACAAGGTCAGAAATGTAGGGAACAGAGAGCCCCCGAAGATTTCAAGTAGAGAAATGAGATGATCTGGACTGTGTTTTGGAAAATTATTCAAGTATAATTGGGAGGTAATATTGTAGGGTAGGCAGAATATGTGTTCTGCATTGGATTGTGCAGATTAAAATTCCAATTTCTCCCTTTATAGGTAAGATGTATGTGGTATTTGGCAAATTATCTATCATCACTCTACCTCAATTTCCTCATCCATAAAATGTGGATAATGCTACTTACCATGTAGGATTTGTCTTAGTTCAACTTCTCTGGTATCAGAAGCTGAGAGGAGGATTCATGTGTAGGTCATTTGCTAAGATGCCCTCCCAGCATAGATCTGTAAGGACACAGGGGAGAGGGAAAGGGAACAAGCCCAGGGAAGGATGGATCTCAGACATAGGCCACAGAGATTCGCTTCAACATCATCCTCCCATGTGACTCAGAGTGCAAGTTATAGTTTAGAGATATCCTGATTTGGGGTAATGGAGCTGAGGATTTTGTACTCCCAGGAGTCACACCTGTGTGACTGGGAGGATGATGGAGTCATTAGCTGGAATACACTTATCAAGAGGTAGAGTTCTGAGGGGGAGCAGGATAATCTATTCAACTGTGGACTTGATTATCCAAAGGATACCAGCAAATGAAGAAGAGACATTGCTTTCTCTGGCAGAATACCTAAACACAAATGCAAGGTTAATTTTCACGGAAAGAGATGTAAAATAAACCACTATTAGTCATTTAAATTCCTTCACTTGCCGTGAGAAGAAGAATGAATCCTGAAGAAGGTAGATTCTTTGCTGAGCAAGGTGATGCGGTGGGAATGCAAGTGGGGTGTGTCTGGAGAGGGGCAGTAGGCTGACAGAGGTAAAGGAAGTTCAGATTTGAGTTAAATGCAGGCAACAGACCAGAAGATGCAGCAGGAGGTGCTGGAGAAAAAAGCAGAGGAGAATCTAAAGAAACTTGGAAGAATCTAAGAAGGCTCTAAGTGCTGCAAAGAGAGAGGAAATTTACAGAATCCAAGAAATTTTTAATAGAATTGTTCAGAGAGTTTGCTGTGTTTTCTTCCCATGAAAAGTCAGTAAAATCTGTGTCTTGAACTGCTGTCTTCAGGAGTGACTGTTAGGGTGTAGGAGAGGGAATGGGCTCTGCGTGAGACCAGGGGGCACCTCTTGGTGCTTCCAACAACTACCTTCCCTAAAGTCAATTATATTCAAGTTGTGCAAGACACCAGTCACTGTAAGAAAATACTACACAGTAGCTCCGAAAGCAAGGTCTCCAGGCAGTCAGAAACAGCCCAGAATGGAGCAGGGACTAAAAACAGTGGAGAGAGAAAGGAAACTGCATCTGAACTCAATTATATCAGTCAGCCAATCAGTTCTCCAAGACACTGCGTATTATTCATAGTAAAAATTAAAACAAAAAAGAAAATGGAGACTAATCATAAAAAAGCTTAATCATGAAAATAGAGCACACGCATCTCTAAACAAAGAGCCTCTGGAGCCAATCACAAGCTCAACATGACGAGAGATACAGTACAGTTGTCAACTGGCTGAAGCATCAGAAAAAAATCCTGAGTTAATCAGAAGGCATTCTTTCTATCCAGTGAGCTCGTACCCATTACAATCCACTGTGCTAATGACCATTACTCAAAATGACAACATCGTAACTAAAATCACCATTTGTTCAAGCTAATTTCTTAAAGATCTGTGATTTTCCTCCATTACATTTAATATTTATGAATCCTAACTCACTGGAACTTCTCTATTTTCTGGTTATTACCATTCATTTTCAGCATGTAAAATGAAGGTCATTAAAGTTGGACTTTTCCTTTTCTTTCCCATTTACTTAGCATTACATCTTTAAAAGGCAATAGAATTCCAATCAAATGCTTGGCATACAATAACAGTTTTGTCTTTACTTGAATATTATGTTATTGGGAACAAAATTCAGGTCCCATTAACTTTGTCGACTACATAGAAGTATTCCTCACCTTAAGCAATAGCTACTTTCTAACAAATCTGGCTAGAAAGTGAATACTTTTGGTAGGTAAATCCTGATTTCACTCTGGCTTCTATTGTAAGAGAAGAAAAAAAATTCGAAAGAAATTGAAAACCACTGGTAGAGAAGAGATGAAGTTGGCAGGTGGGTTAACAGCATGCTGAGTACAATATTCTGAGTTCTTTCTCCTCACTTTTTCCCCTTCCCTGGAATTTCTCATTCGATTCATGATTCCTTTGGGATATCATATTCATGGTTCTTGGACCTCAATGCCTTTCTTACTTTTCTGGGAACTTACAGTGTTAAATGAAATTGATTCAGCTTGCCAATGGGTTCTGTAATCAAACAAATGAGATATTCTTTAATGTTACAAATCTTTGGATTCTGAAAAGCAAATGTATGCCCTATGGCAGAAAGTACCTAACCGAAAATGTGTGCAAGTTGGGCTACTGGAGTAGCCGCTGCCACACTTGGATTGCTTCACACACACATTCTCATGCCATGGTTCTCATCACTTGGTATCACGGGAGATGCTGACTTTTAATTAAATACGTTTAACAAAAAGGGAGGTTCAAATCTTCTGCATAACATGCTATACATTGGTGACAGAGTTATCCTTAGGCCTCAGTTCTACATAGTGCTTCCTCACTCCCACTTCTTTTCCAAGTTTAGAAAATACTTTTCTCAGAAAACCCCAGAAAATTTCCCACCATTGCCCTTGGACTTCTTCTGTGCATAGATGGAAGGGGAGAGGGGGCAAGCAGAGAGAGAGAGGCAACAAACGAAGTAGAATGTCATACAGTAAAATGATGACAAAAATAAGGGCTAAGTGAAAAGCAAAGGACTTTGGTCAAACTGAACTGGTATGGAGTGGTCTCTCGTCCCGGGAAAATGAGTTGAAAAGGGCCCTCGGAGGGAATCCACTGCAAACAATAAATATGAAAGGAAAACCAACAACCAAACTTAATTCCAGTTTTAGTTTCAAATTAGATGTGTTGTCTTTGGAGAATTCACACACACACATACACAAAGGGAGATAGGAAGGCATTTCTGTCTGTCTTTCTTTGAATCAGCGAGTAGATTCAATCCTTGTGTTTTGTTGGCTCATCTTCATCCAAAGCAGTGGATGGTGTGGAAAATGGGGCTTGATGTAAACCAGCCTGGCAAAGAAGTATCCCTAAGTTCCAGCTCTTACCAGGCCAGTAGTTTGTACCCCCTTGCTGCTCAGTGTTGGGACAAAGGAAAGAAACCTATGCCTTAACTTAATTATAATTAAGACACCATAGACAAAGTAGGGATGATATTATTTTTAGGGCTGCCTAAGAAAAACCACAACAAAATGTTCCATCAGCATTTAAAATACTAAATATGTGAGAAACAAATTTCAGTCTCTTCTTTCTAGGAGCTCGAATTATGATGTAAGGACCTATTTGAAAGCTTGTTGGGGAACATGTCAAAAGGATGTGAGAAACGCCTTCCTACCTCCCGAAGAGCTTATTTCAAAAAGGGGAGAAAACGTGAGGTGAAGGAAAGGATACTGCTGGGAAGATTCAGGCAGGCCAGTAAGAATAACAGCAGATGTGAAGAAAGATTATACGGAGAAGGTGAGCATTCATTGCAGCTGCACTCCTGAAGATGGGAGAGAGAGTTGTGCAGATTAGATGGAAGGCAGATTTGGTGAATGAGAGGAGAATGAGAAATACGGAATTAAAAAGCCTCTGAAGGTGCCTGGCCAGGAAGACTCAGTGGATCCTGGTAATGCAAACGGTAGCCAAGAAGTTGACTGCAAATTTGATCCTTTTCTCCAGGGAAAAGATAAGAATGCCAGTTACAAGAAGGTATAAATTGAACCACCAGATAGCAGGCTGGTTAGAGCAGAAACATATTATTCTCTGTGCTACTCAAAGTATTCACGCGTCTTTATGTTCACAGTCCTTTAAACACAGAGCAATTCAATAAATTCTTATTTATGTGATGCCATCAGCAGTAGCAGCGCCCAGATAGTTTTCCTCTTTTGTTTATAGGCAGAGGGGGATACAATACAATGCATGTGATTTTTATTTATTTATTTTTTTACTTCATATCGGCTAGTGAGTGACTGCCCTTGGAGTTGCAGTGTTAAGGTGAGAATTGAAGGGTTTTGACAGTTTTGCCATACATCTTTTTATTCACGAAGACTTCTAATCTTGAAACTGGCTCTTTGCTTTAAATCAGGCATCTATTGATTAACCGTGAAACCGAGCACGGCTCACCAGGGGCTGAGGTGGGGTATACACTGTGGAATTAGGACAGTTAAACACTGAAATCGATCCTCCCTTTCTCCTGCCGCTGTTGCTGTAGCAAGCTGTTTCTCTAAGCTATTAATTTTATTATTAGCACACCTGGAGGCATTGCTTCCCTCAGGGAAAAGCAATTCAACTGTGTGTGCCACAAGACTAGTGGCGGATGATCAATGACACAGCTGGGACTGGACAGGGAGTTGCATCCCATCCTCACCTATTTGAAATTTGGGGATGATCTCCCTTGCAAAGTAAGGGACACAGAATCAGGTCTTGTTTCAGATCCTCTCGGTGCACTCTTTCACCTAACTTTTACAAGAACTTGCTCTACTGTTTGTTTGTTTTTAAAGGAAATATGGAAATAGAAGTCCAGTAAGTTCTAGGACTAAACAAGCCACTTCATTTTGTGGCTTCCTTTGGGCCATTTCCACATTCTATTTCTTGTATGTAATGGAAAAGAGAAAAAGAGGGGTCACACCTAGATCAGAAGTTGTAAGCCGGCTGTTTAAGGGTTAGCGCCCTCCTTTGCCAAGAGTGATGTTGACTCTGTGAACTGCATAGAAATTGATGCAGTTTTGAAAACAAATTAGTGGCCAGCTTTCAGAAAGCAGGATATTTCATATAAATCTCTAGATATCTGGTTTCTCATTTAAAACTTAGATCCTAATACTGTATATCTACAGCCTATTGTGCAATTGACAGGAATCGAGGAGTGACTGACACCTTTACAGGACTCAAGTGTTCTATGGTTTCCTGCATTCTCACATGGCCTGTGAATGCTCTCTGCTCTGTCCCTGGGCAGTGGAAATTGTAGTCTCTAGTGAAGATTATCTATCTCTAGTGAAGATTATCCTCACAATTTAAATTATCTGGAACATTCCAATACAAGTAATGCCCTCTCATGACAAATCTCTGTCTTCCTTGATTCCTTTCTCGTTTCTTTTCTTCCCATTTAATCCTCTCTCCCTCCCTCCCTTTCTCCTCTCTCTATATATGTGTGTGTATATATATACACACACACATATACACTATATATATACACACATGTATATATGTATTTATATGAGATATATAACTATCTCATACTCTAGAAAGAAACAAGTTTTAGCAAAAGTACATTTTACAACCAAGAATATGGAAAGAGGACCTAGAACTAACTTAACTATTTTGAAGGTGCCCAGATGATGAGATTGAGGCTGCCTTATTTCATGTTCATGTGGAAAAACATATATTTTTCTGTTCTTACAGCACAAACAACGCTGATTTTGTTGCCAGAGAAGTCCCAGGACACAGTTTATTCATTGTTCTGATGTTCTATACTGGCTGGGTAGCAGGGCAAATGCAGTTTACAATGAAAACAGATTTTGATCACAAATAATCAATATACTGAGTTCTGCCAGCCCAAGGCAAAAGTATAAAGAAGGATCTTGGCTCTTATAATCCAATTTTCTATATCCTCCAAAGACTGACCCCTCCTCCATTCCTTTAACAAATGTTGATTGAGCAAATATTACTGTGCTAGGAACTGATTCTCGAACAAATCATATGGATTAGGTAGCCTTCCACTTGACCATCCATCTTCAGAAATCCATGGGAATCCACTTCTGACTTCCAGCACGCCATGTTGTAGAAATAGCACATGCTTTGGAAGGAGACAGTTGTGGGTTTGAACCCTGGCTCTGTCACTTACTAACTGTGTGTCCCTGTCAGGTTACTTAATCTCTCTGAGTTTATATATCCTGCCACTTACAGAGAGTGCTAATGAAATGGTTTTAATAATGTCTATTTCTAGTAGAACGGTATAAAATGAAGCAACTGACCGATTCCTTAATGACTCCAGGTTGGATCTGGCTGAATTCACTGCCAATCTTGGCATTCAAGATCCCAGAATCAATTTACTTCCTCTTGAGGTATATGGCAAGATATGCTACAGACATCACAGGAGTGTGGGTGAGATAGTCAGTTATAGGCGGACCTCCCTCAGTATTCTCTGGAGATTAGTTCCAGGAAATGCCCCCACCCCTCCAAAATCCAAGGATGCCTAAGTTCCTTACATAAAATTGCATGGTATTTGCATGTAACCTACACACATCCTCCAGTATACTTCAAATCTTCTCTAGATGACTTATCATACCTTATACAATGTAAATACTGTGAAAAGAGTTGTTATATTTTATTTTTAACTTTGTGTTATTTTTATTTTTGTGTTGCTATTTTCCTGAATATTTTCAGTCCATGGTTGGTTGAATCCCCAAATGCAAACCTATGAATATAGAGGGATGACTCTATGTTGATCAGAATTTTACAGTTAAGATTTATAAGAAAGCATATATATATATATATATAAAATATATATATTCTATGCTAAAAGCTGTAAATGAATAATAACAATTATGTGCAAGGATGGGAGTGAGTGGAGGTATAGATGATATGATAGAAGGTTAATACGATTATGTGCCCTATGATGACTTTTTGGTCAATGACAGACCACATATAGCAAGGTGGCTCCATTATACTACAATTCTTTATTTTTACTGTACTTTGTCTATATTTAAATGTTTTACTGTACTTTGTCTATGTTTATATGTTTAGAAACACAAATACTTATCATTGTATTACAACTGCCTATACTATTCAGTACAGTAACATGCTACACAGGTCTCTAGCCTAGGAGGAATACCATATAACCTATGTGTGTAGTAGGCTATACCATCCAGGTTTGTGTAAGCATATTCTGCAATGTTTGCACAAAGACAAAATCGCCTAATAATGAGTTTCTCAGAATGTAGCCCCATTATTAAACAATGTGTGACGGTAACTGTTGAAGATGGGTAATGATCAAATGGGGCTTCATTATACTATTCTATTGATTTCAAATATATTTAAACATTTTTACAATAAACATTTTAAATAATAAAAGGTTTGGTATCTAAATACAGGTGTGTAGATCAGACTGTGGAAAGCTAAGAAAAATAAAGCATAAATAGTCTTTATGAGGTTAAATTTATTCTTTATTTAATTTAAATGATTGTCATTTTTTCTTAGGTGGTATTTCTTATTTTTTGGCATTTAAATATGTATTCTTTTATAAGAATAATAATGGCAATAATGATAATAATATTAGTAATAATAGCTCTTATTTATAAATAATAGACCTGCAGGTTGATTTTGCAACTGAAGATTTAATGAAGCACATCCAGTGAGTTTTATTTTAAAATAGATGTTTTCTCTTAAAATTCATGTTTTTGAGGTTTATTGAAACATGTTATTCATATACATGTTGTCTGTAGCTGCTTTCACGATACAAACTGGAGTTGAGTAGTTGTGATAGAGACCATATGGCCCACATAACCTAAAATATTTGAGCCTTTGCAGAAAAAAATTGTGGATTCCTGATCTTCCTCTACTCCTGACTTACAGTATATGTGCTCAATAAAAGCTTCCACCTTTTCTGTCTGAAAGAACCATTCCCTTAGGTCTCTTGTAGGTGACTGAGTACTAATTGGACACATTAATTTGAGCTATTAATGGCTGATAATAGCTTAATATGTCACCACTCCCAGATAGAACACGAAACCCCCCTGCCTTAAAATGCAAATGTTAGCAGAAGAACACAGCTAATAAATCAATTCTAAGAGCTGAGAATACCGAGCTCTTTTCTGGTGGGGGCACGTTTTCCCACTGAGATCCTTTACTGCTTTCTTCCACACATCCTACCAGCTGCTCTTGGTGTTTATTCTATTTTTATAATTGCATGGATTAGTATAAATATATCATAAATCCACATGGACTGGCTGGTATTCTCTACAATAGTTAAGCCCTTTAGGAAGTAAGAGATGGGGATATAGTATAGTAGTTAAGAGTGTGATGTTCCCCACCTAATAGACTTCACTCCTTGCTTTGTTAGTAAATAGCCATAGAATTTAGAATCAAAGGCTCAGTGTCCCTGTCTATAAAATGGAGATGGCAATAGCACCCATCCTTCTGAGGTTTTGTGAGGATTAATGAGAAATTTCTAAGAAAGTGCTTATCAGAGCTAACATTTATGAAGCATTTACTATTTTTATTCCTTGAGTTGCAAATGTCAGTACCTCCTAGGGATAATGATCCTTGCTAAATTGGGTTTGTCCAGGGACCAAAAGTTAGAGTGTGTGACCTTCAAAACTGCACCCTGTCCCAACCCCCTGTTCCTTCTCACTGTCATTAATCCCTGACTCAAAAACCTAATTTCAGAAGGGGAACAGCTTTCATAAAGTCACAGGTGCCTCACATGAAAATCTCTTCCAAATGTATAATTTTGTAACTCTGCATGCTACCTTAATAGTCTACAGTTCCAGTAATAAAGATAGGTTAATTTTGCATTAGATGAGCTTTAATATACATTCAGAACTCAGAAACTGGCTTATGTGTTCATTAGTGGAAATCTTGCCTAAAGTGGGTCATGTAGAACTAGAGGAAACTGAGAGACTTTGGGAAGGAAGAAGGCATTTTACTTCACGTGTCATCTTCCATTATTTTTGATGAGTTGAAGGGTTGTGAAGCAAATGAATCTGATATGTTTTCTAATGTGTCACTGGTACACAATGCTTTGAGAGATATCACCAGGGAAGTGATTTTTCTTGTGATATTGGCATCCCGTGCCAAACTTCAGCAAAGGGTGTAGGCGGCTGTTATGGCCTCATTACGAGTGAGGGTCACACCTTGTATAACCTTCTCATTTGGCACAATAGCAGTGAGACACCCTTCACAGTGATTTAGCCTTATCTAGAGATGCCATGTGAAGAACCTGAGCTTCAATGAAATAGACCCATGGCTCGCTTTGCCAGTAATCTTGGGCAAAGTGCCTTGCCTTTGAGACTCTCAGTTTCCTCATCCAAAAAAATAAATAAATAAATAACTATGTTTGCTGAGACAAAGGATGGCGTCTGCAAAGCACATTGCACAATTTCTGTCACATAAGCTCAAATTGACCTATTATCTGTGAAGTTCCCTGAAGAGCACTTTGAACATAGTAAGCACTCAATAAATGGTGGTTATCATCATTACTCTTACCATCTTCATTGTCACTGTTGTCATCAAAAGCTGACCGATAAGATCACAAATTATTTTTACAGGCTTCATATTCTATAATGCCTCAAGTAGAAACAGTAATAGGTTCAAGTGATAGTATGAACTTTAAATTTAAACCTACACCTACAAAGAGCTATATCTCCTCTGGGCCTTTGACTCCGGCTAGGGTTAAAGGAATTTTTATGTAAAAAATAGAGAAGCCATCCTATATGTTGAAAAGAAGGCCCCCACCCCACCCTGCCCTTTCTGTCTGTTACCAACTATGTGATGGGGAGATTTCCCAGGCTGCATATAAAGGAAAGAACTCAGAGGCTGCACTTAAAGTGAGCTGAAATGCTTAAGAAAACAAAGATATCCCCCGCATAAGTTTCCCCAGTGCATTTGCGGAATCAGATTCACACTTCCATTTAACAGTCACAGGAATTGCACACCTATAGTGATTTCCCAAGAGTGCAATGCTGAAAATGTACCCCGAGGTGTCCAGAACAAATGTGTATAACGATGTCTGTCTTGCCTGACTACAACTGCAGTGTACAAGTCTTAATGGATTTAAGAGAAATGGGAACTGACACTAAAATGACATTTTTTGTGAACAAGATATATTAGATGTTTTCCACACTTCTTCCTCACTCCCTCCCTCTTCCATCAACAGGATTTTCCCCTTTGAGAGAAAAGGTTTCAGTCTGTGATTCTATACTGTGGTAGCAACGCAGATTCAAATGTAGGTATTTTCCATTACTGATACTAAACTCTTGCCTGAAAGGGGAAACGGATCCCACATAAGATTTCTCTGCTGCCTCCCTCCTTCTGTCCTTTGTGTGTATTTACGTCCTGCAATATCTTTTCCCTTCTTTTCTCAACCTCCCATTAGGTTGACTGACACGAAGAGCCTCATCATCTAGCAGCTTCCATAAGTGAAGCTGCATGCTTACATAGCATAGAGAATCATAAGTCATTTTTCCCTTTTACATCTCAACAAAGGGTTAATACCATGAGATTTCCTAACTGTAGTGAATATGAGCAAAACCAACAGAAGAGAACTGGGTTCCATCTTCATGATCCTCTCTCAGTGTTAGGAAGAAAGACCTAATTACTACCCTGAAGAGTATTGCCTACCTGATTCCATTGGGAGTACATTTTGAAGTCTTTGAAATCAATAGATCATGCCCAGTGTGGTTCTTCTTTTGTAGTACCATATAGTCTTGTACAATGGTATCCTACATTGCTCTTGGCCCTCTTGCCCTGTTCTGTCTAGACCTTACCTACACTCCTTTCCCCAGTACTAAAATGGCCACTTACGTATGGTCATTTGTGTTTGGCTCTTATAAGTGTATGCTGTGCTAGCAGCCTGGAAACTTGGTTTCCACACCTTGCTGTGCCTCTAGTTGGCTGTGAGCATTTAAGGAACTCCCTTACCCTACATAGAGGGTTCTTCATTTCTTCACACGTAAAGTAGATTGAGACACAAGAATACACACACAAAAAATGTCTTGTATCAACACCAATCCACTAGTAGCTACTCCACGGATCACTGTGTTGAATGGATCCTGGTGCTGCAACCCAGACTCAGCAGAAAAGCCATCATGGTTGGATGGGTTCTGCCCACACTAAGATGAGAGGAAGGAGGTGGAGTTCTGAGCACAGCTTTCTATACCTAGAGTAGCTTCGAATGACATTTACACAAAAAGTATTTTCTAATATTAACATTAAGAGTTGAGTTGTTAAAGATTTTTCCTTGAGAATAAGATTATTCCTTTCAATACTGTGAAGTCATCTACAGAAGTTGCTAATGGATCTGGCAACATGTCAGTATGCCAGCAAGATCACCTTCCCTGTCCCTGCTGCCTTGTCATGTTATTTCTGTGTGAAAAAGTGAGAATTCAAGTACTATTCGCGTAAGAGAATTTTTAACAAGTTTTGAGTCTCACTATGTCTTCATTGTACTGTAAGCACACCTAACCAAATTGCCTGCCTGGCTCTACTGGGAGTGCATTTTCCAGTCTTTGAAATCAATAGACCACCCCTAATGTGGTTCTTCTTTTGTAGAACCGTATAGTCTTATGTAATGGTATCCAACTTTACTCTTGGCCCTCTTGCCCTGTTCTATATAGATCTTACCTACACTCCTTTCCCCAGTACTAAAATAACCACTCTTCCCTGTTCTAATATGCATGCTTTCTGTCTAAGGAAAGATGACAATAAAATTCATATAATGATGCCCATAAAGCTGACCCACACTCACAGGGTACAGATCATAAAGAGCATGTATACAAGGGGTTAGAGATCTTAGTGGTTCCCTGAGAAATCTGTTCATGTTAAGTGAATTTGGACACACATATGTCCTAGCCACAGAAAAGAAATGGGATACTAAACAAAGTTTTCTGGGAATGATCAGAAAGAGAAGTTCCAGTCAACCAATCTATCCTATTCACAAAACATCATATATATTTTTTAATGACATATACATGTTCTTTTGTAAATGAAATATTATTTTGTGGATAACATACAGGATGTATGTTATATATGTGTGTGTGTATATATGTGTGTGTGTGATTATGTATATGTATATAATATATTCCTAGGTATAATATTAACTTTTTGAATTTTTTATAACCCTTCTAGAATTTCCTTTCCTGACAGGCATGAGTATGTATCAAAGTTTCTTTTTTCTCAAGGATAAACAAATTATCCCAGCACCGTTAATTGATGAACTAATGTGCTCAAAACACAAAATAAATGAAAACAAAAATTAATCAAGAAAATATTTACCAGTTACACAAGGAAAGATAACAAAGGTCATTTAAACACATGTATATGCAGATTAACAAAAATAAAGCAACGTGTATTTCACAAATGATTAATAAGTTCATTCAAAAATAATCAAGCTTTGAATAGTAATAGAAAGGAAATAGGTTGCCCACCTGTTTCATTAGCAACTTTCAAAGAAGGAGTATGTCCCGATTGGCATGCATTGGTGAAATGGACCCCCTCAAACACTGCAGATGAGAGTGTAGAAAAGAAAAGTGTAGAAAGGAGAAAGCCAGTAAGCCTTCAAAATACTTGTAGCTTTTGACCTAGAAATTGTGTTATGGCTCTTTGACTCTCTCTTCTCCTGATACCATGGTTCTTAGCAACCTAGAGTAAAGTAAAAAGTACCCTTGAAGATTTTATTAGACACCTGGTTTACATCACACTACGAGAATCAAGCAAAATACAGATTCCAGCTTGGCTCAATGTTAAAGACTTTTGCAAAGGTTTTCAAAGCTCCAAACATAGAAGGACTGTAAAATTTCCTTCCCACCAATCTAATTTCTCTGTCACGACACCTTTGCTATGACCCACATCTCAATGAGGCTTAGGAAGAGGGGATGGGAAACTTCATAGAGAGGTAGAGAGAACCTTCACCTTAAAAGGAGCTAAAGCTTTCAAAACAACCCTGGTCCTATTCTGAAAAGTATTTTCTTATCCTCAATATCTCATCCCCTGCCATATCTTAAAAATCCCAGAGTATAGAATTTGTACATTAGACTGGGGAAATCATTATTATGTTTATTTATACCCATTATACTCTTGTCAATGGAGGGCTGTGACCCTCCAACTCCAAGATCTGGGACTTACCTGTCTAATAAAGTTTCCAGTTCAATTAGACAAAGGGGACTCAAACAAAGACATCCCATCATGCAAATACAGAAAATTCAAAGCCAGCCTGCTTTGAAAAATTTGGACAGAATTTGAGTTAAGGGTGCCCTATTAGAAGTTTTATGCGTTCATTTCAAATAAAGTTTTAGACTTCCATAGGACTATTATGCCTCAATAAATTCTAATTCAGATAATTTATACTATGCAAATAATCTAAATTTTTAATATAAAGTTATATCTCAAGGTACCTGGTACGGTAACAGTGAAAAAAAAAAAAAGAAAAAGATATATGGTCTCAAATAGGGCACTGGGTATTTAAATTTTAGTACTTCCATATCATAAAATAATATATATCCACTCAAGAGCTGGGTGCAGTGGCTGGCATCTATAATCATAGCTACTCAGGAGGCTGGGGTAGGAGGATAACCTAAGCTCAGGAGTTTGAGGTTACAGTAAACTATGATCATGCCACTGCACCCTAGCCTGGGTGACAGAGCAAGACTTTGTCTCTCTAAAACAAAACAAAGAAAGAAAAGAAAGAAAAGAAAAGAAAAGAGAAGAGAAGAAAAGAAAAGAAAGAAAGAAAAAAGAAAGATACTATTTAATTTTGCTGTGATTTGGCGGTGTGCAAATTATAACATTACATTTAAAAATTGCTAAAACTCAAAAATAATAAATTGCACCTCTAAATTGTATTTTGTGGCTTTGGGAAACCAAATTCACAAATATTACAACTGTAGATACTTTTCGTCCACACTACATAACAAATAGAAATGTAAAACTTTAACGGCCTTTTTCAGACTATGAGTGATTCTATAACTACAGTAGTTTAAAAAGTAGATTTCTGGCTAATAGTCATCAGTTTATTTATTTATTTAGACTGCTTGACTGTATTGTCACTTCCATCTCAAACTGTAGAAAGTGGCTTTATTTTTGTGGTCATTTTCCAGGAAGGGGGTAAGGAATGATTCAAATGAACTTTTTATGGTGTGAATTACTACATACATGAAAATGAATAGAGGATAACAAGAAAAAAGTGTTAAAATGCAAATAAGTAAGCCTCAGTGGAACAAAAACATCACGGACCTTTGGGTCATTCACAATCTAATCCACAAAAATGTAAAAAGTGTATACAAAAAAATGGAAGGAAATATGCTGAATAATTTCTCCCTGCATAGTTTGATATCACGGAGTTTTTATCATCTTATTTGTCTCGATTGTCCAAATTTTCAAATGTGTATCATTCATATAATTTCGAAATCCAAACATAGCTAAGAAACAATGTTCACAGTGAGTATCAACTGCACTTTCGTTACCATCTAAAGACTTCTGGCTGTGCTACATTATTTTCATCAGGAACAACCATTTCAAGGTACATAGAACTGGTCATAGTACTTGTCAAAAATTAAAAACCTTGTCAAACTCTTTTCTTTATGGCTTTATAAACAGTATGTCGTCAAAAGTGAGCTGTTTGCAAAAGCAGCATAAAAAGGAAAAAAAAATGGTCTCTTTCCCTTTTATAGTGAGTGAAGGGTTTCCTATAATTTTAGCAGTCATTAAGATTTACTAATGAAGACTTGAGATGGAGTCTAAAAAAGGAAATACAAAGTTAAGTGGCTCATTTCGTGTTTTGAGAGGTAAAATATTAAGAGGAAAAAGAAGTGCTATCTCATCAATCACAAACCACATAAAGCTGGAAAAGTCAGGCAGCCCTTTCCAGCAGTAGCCCGTGCTGAAGAACGGCATTGGCCTAGCGAGACTACCTTCTAATAGGTGAGAGGCTATTTCAATCTCCATACCCATTCAATCACAGGGCTGTTTGAGCACTGACTGCCAATTACCCTGAATTATGTGTCATATAGTAGGTTTGTGATCTGGGCTATAGTGCATTAGGGACCCAGCAGAGACCACCATGTTGATTTGACAAGGTTCTTAGAGGCGGGATGAATAAATTAATGCAACAGAATGATTTTGATGAAGAGAAGATTGAAGCCAAGCTCCCAGAGATGGAAGATTAGTGACTAATCAGCTCTAACACCTGGTTTCCATAACGCTCTAATAACAACTCCTCACGCTGCTGTAACAAAACACAACAGCCTCTGCCAGGGGGAGAAATGTGAAATAGCCTCAAAAGTTATGGCTTGGGGTGTTTTAGTCATGACAGAATGTATTTCACCTGTTCGTGGAAAATCAGAGCAGCAGTAATTCTTTCCCCTCTTTATAATGGGAAGGAGGGTGGGAGATGGTTGTGAATTCAAAACCACCAGGCTCCCAGGAGAACAGATTGAATGAGAAATCCACTGCTGCTAACTTTTCAATTCAACTGACATCAGCTGAAAAGAGGAGGAGGCACACAAGGAGTGGGAGGGAGAAGAGAAGGAGGTTGAAATAGCTAATGCTGATGGGACTGTAGAGTCACATCATAGGGAGGAGAGAGACCCCAGGTGAGAGTCAGCTCTAACCTCTTACCTTTAGGCTCAGGGGAGACAAAAACAAATGCCATCCAGACCCCAAGTCTCACTATTTTGGTCACATTGGAGAAGAGTTCAGGACCCGAACATCTGTCCTGTAAAGCTAAGATGCAAGGTCACCAAATGCCTCATACAACTGCAAGTGAGTATCTTAAAATATACCTGTCATTTCTGCTCCTAACATGAGGGATTGCTCTTTGGGCCAATGCCCTTAATCAGCATCAGAAGAGGCAGCCTTTTGAGAACCAACATTATCCATTCCCCGTCTTCCCTTTTGCCATGGCTTCCTAAAAGGCAGGTCACTCATTATGAACAGTTTTGTTAAATCAGAAAACACTTCACTGAGATAATCTGTTGATTCTCACAGATTATCTGAGATGGATGCTGAAATCGCATTTTGATGTCTACCAGAACAGAGGCATCCAAGCATTAGAACCAATCTCTTATGACTGCTTAAAAACAAAGTGAATCTACAGTAGCATCTCTGTACTAACCTGCGAATGACTCTGAGACCAAGAAAACCCAATTGACTGACAACAGTGTGTCTGAAGACGTGGTGGGTAGAGAGAAGAAGTTATTCACATCACAACAACAGCAAGGATTTGTTTAGCAGAAGACATAAGGTCAGTTCTCCCAGAAATGTTCCAACATGATTTGATACACTAGAATGAGACTCACAGTCAACCCTGAAAGGAAACACCTTTGTAAGGCAGGTTGGTCTGTCTTTGTAGTTTCTATTCCCAACCGCAATTCCTGTTCACACAATTGGACTTTCTAGTCACAATCCGTTTAATTCTGTAACTTAATCTCTAGCCAATGGGCCGGATTGTCAATTTGGATTTCATGTTTCTTTTTGATTCTGGTTATTTCTCCATATAGGACACATTGCTGTGCTCCACATTCAGCTCATCAGCCTGCGAAGACCCACGTGTTTTTTTACGGTGACTGGCAGAGAAGCCAACTACACATCGTCCCAAGGGTTGGTTCCAAATTTGGTCTCCCAAAGGGAAGCTCGCTAACCTCCTCTAGGCATGCTTTAATTCCGACCCATTTTCGCAGTTTCATTTGTTCTAATACCTAATTCTTTCTTTGCTTCAGCAAGCCTCACCAAAGGGAACACCGGAGGAGAACCCTGTTGTTTTATCTGTATGACATTAGAAATCATTTCCTTTACCTCTTTTCCGGTTTTTCACCCCCAAACTCCAATTTAAGCCTCGGTCGCAAAGGTCAGAAGTACATCTTTCAAACACAACATGTTGTCACGCTATACGTCTATATTAATTTATGCCTAATCTTCTCTTTTCTATTGTTTTATTTTCTCTCTCTGTTGAAATGTTTTAGTGAGTATTGTTAAACCAAGTAAAGAGTCCTCTTCACATAAACTTTCAAAGCAAACTTCAGGGAGGAAAAAAAGGTTCATCTTTAAAAGGGCTGATTGAACTTGGACTCATAAAAGACATATTCTGGGCCATTGGCTGAATTCCACTCTGTTAAATGTTTTTATCTTCTTACCCCAAATTATAAATGCCCTAAGCCATAAAGCAGAAAAAAGCCAGGTATCATCAGTGTTCTGCTCAAAAGTTTCCCTGCCACCACCAAAGGAATCCGTAGATATTCCGAGGAGTCAGTGTGGTTTTGGTGGGAGCGGCGGGTAGTAGTTTTGTGTGTACAAACCTTAGGATAGAACATAATTGCTATAATAACAAAACCCTCAAATCTGAAGTGAGACAGGCTTTGTCTCCTGTCCCTGCAAAGACACATCAAAGGTTTCTGAGGGCCATGAAAGGAGCATGGAGGCTTATGGTTAATCTGAAAATATGTCATTTTTCTAAACAATGGTATCCAAAACAAACGACCGTCAAGAAATGGAACCAAATGACATCACTAGTCTACCTGTCACCATTGTGTGGTTCTACAGCATAAAGTTTATATAAGACTAACTAGATATGAATCTCATGGAAGAACTTGAAATCTACGATAGTGATTGCTGATGGGTTATAGATGCTTTTGAGAATATGTTATATTCTCAAATATTCAAATATATGTTGGGACTTCTAAACATATATTCAAATATGTGTTGAAACATGTAAAAGCCTCATTCAAAAATAGGGCAAGTATTTATACATGCATAAAAATGTGCATATTATTTCAGGGGTTGTATTCAAGGATAAGAATCACTGTAGAAGAGCCGGTCATGGTGGCTCATGCCTGTAATCCCAGCACTTTGGAGGCTGAGGAGGGCAGATCACCTGAGGTCGGGAGTTCGAGACTAGCCTGACCAACATGGAGAAACCCCGTCTCTACTAAAAATACAAAATTAGCTGGGCATGGTGGCACCTGCCTGTAATCCCAGCTACTAGGGAGGCCAAGACAGGAGAATCGCTTGAAAATGGGAGGCGGAGGTTGCAGTGAGCTGAGATCGCGCCGTTGCACTCCAGCCTGGGCAACAAGAGTGAAACTCCATCTCAAAAAAAAAAAAAAAAAAAATCACTGTAGAATATATCAATAATGTAATTTATTTTGGTCATTTACAATATAACATCAGCACATTAAAATCCCCAAATCAACTAGGTTCTTAGTTTCAAGGTGCAGAAGGGAAACTGGTGTGTTAAATAGGTTATGGTGAGCAAAAAAAAGAAGCCCTAATTATGGCCCTTATCTCCCCAAAGCTTCAGTCATGTAACAGTGAAATCAGGGTGTATTTGTCAGGGTTCTCCAGAGAAACAGAACCAGTAGGATAAAGATAGATAGATGAGGTCAGGCACGGTGACTCATGCCTGTAATCCCAGCACTTTGGGAGGCCAAGGTGGGCAGATCACCTGAGGCCAGGAGTTCAAGACCAGCCTGGCCAACATGCTGAAACCCCTCTACTAAAAATACAAAAATTAGCCAGGTGTGGTGGCGTGTGCCTGTAATCCCAGCTACTCAGGAGGCTGAGGCAGGAGAATTGCTTGAACCTGGGAGGCGGAAGTTGCAGTGAGCTGAGACTGCGCCATTGCATTGCAGCCTGGATGACAGAGTGAGACTCCATCTCAAAACAAACAAACACAAACAAACAAAAGATAGATAGATAGATGAATATGTACGTAGATATAGACAGATTCATTATGGAAATTGGCTCATTTGATTATGAAGGCTTAGAAGTCCTACCATCTTTCATCTGCAAACTAGAGACCCAGGAAAACTAGCATTTTAATCCAGTCTGAATCCAAAGGCCTAAGAATAGTGTGAGAGTGGAAGCAGGGGTAGGTAGAGAGTGCTAGTGTAAGTTCTGGATTGAGAAGGCTGGAGAACCAGGAGCTCTAGTCTGAAGTCAGGAGGAGATGGATGACCGAGCAAAAGAAAACAGAGACAATTTAGCCCTTCCTCCATCTTTTTGTTTTATTCAGGCTTACAGAGGGTTGAATGATCCTTGCCCCGCCCCCCACACTCCTGACATTAGTCAGGACAGATCTCAGTCTACTGATTCAAAGGTTAAACCCTTTCAGAAACACCCTCAGAGACATACACAATCGTATTTTATCAGCTGTCTGGGCATCCCTTATTCCAGCCAAGTAGACACATAAAATTATCTGTATTAGAGAAAGACAGGGAAGTAGAAAAGTTGCAAAGGGAAATATATTGCTTTATTCAATTGGCTGCCTTTGTAAAATAAAAAAATTCTGATTACCATCTTTATTTTTGAAAATTTCAGTGATCAATGGGGTAAATATCAAGGTAATGAGATGCCATAGAAAGCATCTTTTCCATGGGTACTAAAGCCAGAAGCTAGTTCATAAAATGAAGATGCTTCAGTTGCTTTTCTGTAAGAATATGTTGACTGTACCTAGCTTACAGGCAGATTGGGAGGATTAAATAGGTTAAAGTGTCTGAAAGAGATTTGCAGACTGTTAGGCACTGCACAAATGTCAGTTATTATTTTAACAAAGGGCTACAGGCTTTTAATATTATTCATATTGGATAAAAATGCAAAAGATCTTAGAATCCCTTTTGATTGCTCCCATATTAACCTAATAACCAACCAGCAGAAGTTGTGCTTTGAACCCTGTTTGGAGTAGTAAAGAAGAGGACATAAAGTTATTTATCGCAACAGAAATGATAAAGCAGCTGAAGTTTGGAATTCAGTCTGCAGCCTACAGTCTATAGTAACGACTACATCAATTATATTTTGCATTTTGCGAAGTATTTAAAGCAGTGATCTCCAACATGTGCTTGGTGACTCAAGGTCAGGGAACAAGAACATTCACAGGGGTGGGAGGAAGAGATTATGAAAACTACTATTTGTCGTAATTTATTTTGTTTTTGAGAAAAAGAATCATTTTTATTTAATGACATGCATGACACGATAATATAGCCATACGTATATTTAATTTATATTAAATATTATGGTGTCACGCATGCCACCCCGGGGACTGACTGGGGAACCCTGCTCTAACATATGTGTGTATGAACATATGTATGTAGAGCAGGGGTCCCTAACCCCCAGGGCCACACAGCAGGAGATGCGAGTGAAAAAGCTAAGTTCTGCCTCCTGTCACATCAGCAGCAGCATTAAATTCTCAGAGGAGCGCGAACCCCATTGTGAACTGCGCATGCGCGGGATCCAGGTTGCGTGCTCCTCATGAGAAAACCAAGGCTGGGAAAAGCTAAGTGTTTTCTGCTGCATCTTACCTAAAAGACTAAGAATAGAATTCCAGGTTTGGGTTCTAACTCTTGTGCGCCACACCTTTATACCCAGCGGGGCCAGTTTGAAATCAGCTGTTGGCAGATAGCCTGAGGTAGCCTGAGGACTGCAAAATAGATCAGTGTTAGGTCAGGCAGCACAGATGGAATGAGGGCGTAAGAAGGAGAAATGAGTTGACTTTCTTGGATAGGTCAGTATAGGAATGCTCTTCTAACATAGAATTAGGTTATGTTCAAGAGGACTCATTAGAATATATTCACATAAGGGTAAGGCATGTACAGATCCCAAACACTAGCAAAGTGATCCTGATCACTTCTGCCGCCCTTTAAGTGCTCTGACATGATACTGAAATAGTATAGAAATGAGACACTTCCCTCCACCCCCCAACAAAAAGCAAAAACAAAAAGTTTTTACCATTACGATGTTTATGTGTAATTTATAAACGGTATTTTCAGTATTTCTTGCACTTTCCTATCTTGGTATAAGGTCCTCTATAAATGCTAACTATGGCTTGTATTTAACAAGCCTCAGTCACAAGAAAAATACACAGCTCAGTTGCTGCAATCAGGGCAAAATGGCGGAAAGGAAATGGCCTATTCTAGGTTGTAACAACATAAACTTTAATTCCTCACCTCATGTTCCCCTCCCTATTTTCTGGTTCAAAAATATATTGCAAGCTAAGAATTCATTCTCTCAGATATCTTCAAAGAATATGTTTTCAACAACAGGAATTAGTATAATTCTCCTTGAAAACACCAAGTAATCTGTTCTTTTGAGTGGGTTTTGTGTACATAGGTCGAGTGGCAAAAAATAGATCTAAAAATAACGTATGTTTTCTGAATATAGAGGTTTCAAAGGTATGTGTGCTTCTAGGCCAAAAAATAAATGTTAGAAAATGTCCTTTTTCTAAGTCAAGAAGAAAATTACAAAATTACTGTTAATGTATAAAATTAGGTGTGTACTTAAAATTGATTTACCATACTAGTTGTAGTAAATTAATTATATTGGTACATTTCCACTTCTGAAATCCGTATCAGAAATGTGTCTTAAAAATTCAGTAAGTGGCCATTTTTTTCGTCATGGCTCAGGTGGTTCATATTGCTGATTTTGCAAGTTGGCTTGCTTGGATATGAGCCATTGATATATAAAATATATATGTTACACAATCGTAGAATCTGAGGGCTAGCAAAAATCTTTAGAATAATCTGGTTGATCTCTTATTTTTCTGAAGAGTAAAAAGTGTGTCCCCAAGTTGAAACTCAAACAGCTGGGTTGGTAAACAACAAGAAACCTAACATGATACATTTATTCAACAAATGTTTACTGGCCTGATTCTGGGTAGATAGCACATTCAGAGATCATAATATGGCCACATAAATTATCAAAATCAAGGAAGAGGTTGGCTGTATTGTCTAGCTGACAAAGAAGATGTTTCACAACATGTTATTTGTTCCTGATATGTAAATATGATACATTGCTAAAAGGGCAACTGTGACTTAAGCATCTATTTTCCTAATAAGTACTATACCTATCAGATTTGCACACTTGGAAATTGAGGAGAGATGATTTCCTAAAAACCGTATACATCAAGTAAGTGGTAGAGTCAGGACCAATATGAAGCTGAATACATCATCAAACCAGCATCATTTTCATGCTTGACCTTACATACAAGCCATACCAGCATTTCTAATCATGTGTATGAATGCGAGGTATAAAGTGAGGGATGATTCACAGAAAACCATGGTGAGAAACAGCATAATGGGCCTTTAAATGCAACCTTGCCTAAATTGTATAAATAATATTAGTTCCCCTTGATTTGTGGGAAAGAGGACGGAGAACAGAAATTAAGATCTAAGGAAAATAATCTTTTTTAAGAAACAGTGGGACACTTTAATATCAGCATTTTTTCTTGCATTTAAACACAATATTGATTTTTTAAAATGAGTTGTAAATATTTAAAAATGCATTAATATTAATAAAAAATGCACACGTTTCATAAGATCACCTCAAAATAATTTGGAACTCAAAAGAGCATGAGGTTATTAGTATCATTATTTCGGGAGGGTTTCCCTGCAAAAGCAGCAGTGGAGGAATAGAATCCGGTATCACCACATCTGAAATGTAAAAACATAAGAAATTGTGGGCACATGTGGAAATTTTCTTCATTTCCATTCCTCCCCTCAAAAATAAAAAAGTTACTTCTCTGACAACTTATTTTGGCTTAGAGCCAAAAAGGCAAATGGAAAATCAGAATTTATGGATTTTTTTTAAAAGTAGACATTTTCTAATGTTGTAAAAACAATAAAGAACATAAAAAGTTTATAAAATATTTTAGACAGATTTCTAAATCCATTTCTTAAAAGTATAAATTCATCTAATCACTGTTAGTCTTAAAATAATGCAGCAGAAAATAGAAAAACTCAGAATGATGTTCCAAATTAAAATACAACTGGGATTACAGTGTACTTTAAAAAGGCAACAAAAACCTTTCAAGGAAATAAGAAACATTTATTTAATGCTTAATGGATACACTGAAGTACTGTAGCAACCTATTTGAAGAATAATTTCATATTTACTCAATTGGATTTAGAAAAAAAATCATTATAAATATATAAGATATTAGCAGAACTTCTCCTGCAAGTATTTTTTAAAATTTAAATCAATATCATTAGCCATGCTATTTTCCTTCCAAGCATCCAAATAGCAAATGCTAAAATAATGTTTACCTGAAATGTTTTACTACATATTTAAATTTTAATAAGAAAACAAATGATACCTGTGTACTGAATTTGATAGGGATATTAGTTATTATGAAATCTTTCCTAATTTAACTTTTATTATGGATAAAACCTCAAATAAGATCTGCTATTTATAAATGTATTTGCCTTTTTTGTAGAAATAAACAGGGACTACCCACACACAGTACCTGGACACAGAGGATAAGGAAAAGTGTTTTACTTCTAAATCCCTTCTAAAGGAATCCGAGGTTTCAGGCAAAATGTAATATGTAGATTTCTTAAGTTTCATAACAAAGCAAAAATAGAAGAGTTAGGTATTCTTAATGTGTTATGTTACAATGAAAAATTACTTTAACATGCTTCTCCTTCACTCTACTGAAACCCACATACTTCGCAATTTTGATTACATACAGAATTGGCTGTGTGAAATTTTAATATTTTCATTAGTATATTTATTTGCAAAAAGTAGGAACTCATTTATATATTTTCTGTTTTATGCAGTATCATTTCTTTACTCGTGTTGAGCCAGACACATTTAAACATTTTGTGCTTTACTCAACAATATATTTGTTATACATGTTGACCTAAAGGTAGGATATGTGAACAAGAAAATACACACACACACACACACACACACAAATGAGCTGCTCCCTAGGGAAAAAAAAACAAAAACAAAAACAAAAAACCCAGAGAACCAAGGAAAAGAAGAATTTTGAAATGTAAACACTTGTGTTGATTCAAAAGAAAGAATGAAGAGAAGGAAGGAAAGAGAGGGTGAGAAGGAAGAAGAAAAAGGAGTTTTGAATAAGACTACAGAGGAATAAAGGGTTACCGCTAGATTGGTTTCTATAACAAACTTAAATAACCTCATTTCAGGGAAAATCAGGCCAACCAGGTCAGCATTTTTGTTGTCATAGGTTCTAAAATACCACGACTGCTGTGCCTAAATTTTCTGCAAAATCTTTTAGGAAAATCATTCCGCAAGTACATACCATGGTTATTCCTAGCCCATCTCTGTGCTATTCTGCTTGAAGACTCCCCTTATTAACAAAGAAACACTAGCATTGAGGAATCAAAATACAGTTGATCCTTGAACAACGCAGGTTGGAATTGCATAGGTCCACTTACATGTGGATTTTTTTTTTTTTTTAGATAAAAGCTACAGCCAGTGTGCTTGCCTTTCCTGGCTCCCCTTTTATCTCCTCCACCCCTTCAGCCTCTACCACCCCAGAGACAGCAAGACCCACTTGTCCTCTTTCTCCCCCTCCTAGGCTTGAAGATGACCAGGATGAAGAACTTTATGATGATCCATTTCGACTTAATAAATATATTTTCTCTTCCTTCTGATTTTCTCAACAACAATTTCCTTTCTCTAGCTTACCTTATTTTAGGAATGCAGTATATAATACATATAACCCACAAAACGTGTGTTAATTAACTACTGATGTTACCAGTCAGGCTTCTATCCAACAGTAAGCGATGAGTAGTTAAGTTTTGGGGGAGTCAAAAGCCATACACAGATTCTCAACTGCAAGGTGAAGTTGGTGACGCTAACCCCTGTATTGTTCAATGGGCAACTGCTGCCTTCCGACAGCAAAATTCAATCGGTCTACAGATAACTGGTCAGGTCAGGCTGGGGCAATTTCTTTCTCCAGGAGGAATGAAGAAAAGCCAAGAAAAGGAGGGAGAGAGAAGGATTTGTAAAGAAGCACTTACTCTGTTTGGGAGGCCGAGGCAGGTAGATCACCTGAGGTCAGCAGTTCGAGACCAGCCTGACCAACGTGGAGAAACCTGGTCTCTACTAAAAATACAAAATTAGCCCCGTGTGGTGGCACATGCCTGTAATCTCAGCTACTCGGGAGGCTGAGGGAGGAGATTTGCTTGAATCCGGGAGGCGGACATTGTGGTGAGCCAAGATATAACGCCATTGCACTCCACCCTGGGCAACAAGAGTGAAACTCTGTCTCAAAAAAGAAAAAAAAGGAAGCACTTACTCTGAAAAGGGCTGGGAGGAATGGAAGTGGGAGGGCACAGCCAAAGAACCAGAACCAGGTCAAACAGTACCAACAGGACTCAGCTTTGGCCCGGGTTGGCTCCTTCTCCAGCTTCGCCAAGTCCTGCCTTTCCATGAATATCCTTCACGTCTGCTCTGTTGTCTCAGCCTTCTTTTCTATTCTCCCAGCTTGGAAGAAAGTTCATCTTTATTATTTTAAAACTTTGCACATGCAGCTTATATCCAGACATGCCAGCTCCAAGACTGTGCCCAAACCACACAGTGACCAACCTTACTGGTTTGACAGGGGCTAAGGGCTTCCTAAGGACCTGAGACGTTCAATGATAAAACGGAGTTGTGGACAAGTCTGTAAAGGTTGGTAAATCTATCTCTGAATTTCTTCTGTTGTCCTCTGGTCCTATCAGCCATAAAGACATTCCTAATGAAGTCAGGTCAAGAAATGAACGACAAACTAAAAGTTGTAAGTATATAAGCAGAAATTCGGTGGGGAGCCGGGGTTGTGTGTGTGTGTGGGGGGGTGCTCAGGAAATCTATGCCACCAATAAGCCTTATTTACCAAAGGGGAAAAATGCCTACCATGTATAAATCCTATAGTAACTGTTAATCCTCTCCAGAATGAAATAAAATAAAATAAAAAGGAATGTAGCTGATAAATTACTTACTGAAAATGTAATGCTCAAAGCAGTAACCACAATGCAATAATTATAGGACTTGATTAAACATAAAAATAAATCTGTCTTTTACTTCTCTCTCATCCCATTAGTACGTACAATGAAAGGGAAAGTCTTTTTAAAAGGTACCTCACGGCCAATTTTTTCCCCCTTAATTCTGCATCGTGACAAACAAAGGTAAAATCAAAAATCATGCAAGCGGTGAAGTAGAAGCTTTTTCCTATTATCCTTGGAAGGATGAGGACAGTGCCAATTAAAAACATGTTTCCATGTAGCTTTCAGAAAATGCTTTTTTTTTTTTTTAACTCCTTGAGAGTGGAATGCCTTATTAAGTGAAAAAAATATCACAAAGCATAACAGCTTATAAATCATCAATATTTGGGGGGAAATCAATCCATTTGTCTCAATTTAAACTTATGGAACCTCTCCTAACCTCATTGATGTAGGTTCATAAAGTCTGAAATGAAAATGAGCATTGAATCTCTAAAAATATATGCTAACAATGTTGCCTTTCTTAAGGTAACAAGAAAAGGCTGGATAATTCAATAGAACATGAGCAAATGAAGCTGTTTCTGCTTTAAGTGGAAGAATGTGGCCCCATTTTATATGCGTGTGTGCAAGTCTCAATGTGACTTTTTTCCCTCTGTTGAGATACTTGACTTTGATTTTATTTTTATCATTTACGCTGTGAAATGCCAACACCATGCCATTCCTACAAAACACGCTTTTATCCATTTTTTTTAAGTTCACGTTCAAGTTAGAAAGTAAGTCATATCGCCAGATCTCGTTTTGTAAAGGTTGTACTCGCCACAGGCTTAACACAACGGTGGGAGACAGTGTGGAAGGGATCGATAAAGTAGTATTACCCTTTGTGATGGTGAGGCTCCGCAGGACATTCCGGCTTAACTCTGCTGTCTGTGCTAACACTCCATCCTTACCCACTGGGAGAGTGCACTAAAGCACAGTTACGGACCAAGAGCCCCGACCAGGATGAGAAACTCACTTCCTTCACCTTGTTCTGGAGCCGCTTTAATAAAGCCAGAGAAAATCTGGATGCTTTAATGTGGAGTTTCCAATTTGAAAGCCAAATGTATAAACACCCTGAAGTCCGAGGGCATAGGTCTTGACATTCAGACAGGTGTATGCATTGTCCAAGATGCTTCACTTTGACAGAAGGCGTATAAATGCAGAATTTCTTCCACCTCAACTTGTCACTTGTGATTTTAAAAAGCCAGCTTTTGTGATTGTAGGGATGCAATACTGCAATGTAATGAGTTTATATTAATAGCCTCCTTCACTTGCCAAGTGGACTTAGGGAATAATATGTTAAATTTCCCTCCAAATTAAATGTTTATAATTTCTCATTTGTCACTGTAAGAGTAAAATTACAACTCTATGGTTATGAATGTTATAAGGTCTGAGGATATGATCATGCTGTTACCATTCATGCTAATAGGCGGCAGCTGAGGCTGCTCAAGCCTGAGACTTTGAGGCTTTGCATGTTTCATAGTAGGGACCATATGGACCTGCTGTAGTTCTTCTTTTCTAATAAGAGTACTGAGGCTTTCATTTAATTAAATAGAGCTCACTTTGCCATTCAGGCAAAGTTAATGACAAGTAATACAGATTCCTTTATAGGGCCTTATGATAATACAACTGATTTAAGTCCTTTTCCATGTCCCTATTATCTTTCAGGCCACATGTCAACTGCTTTCCCTGACATGAATATGGGTGGCCATCTCCCTCTGGTCCTCTCTCCCATCAAATATGCCTCTCATTGGAATTGAACTTTCTCTGAGTCTTGACACCCATCCTATCCCCTAGGATAAGACCAAGGCACTTTTGTATCTTCTAATTCCTGATTTAAGAATCGACATTATTTGACAAAAGCCAACAGCGAACCTACCAGGGAATACATGCAAATAAATGAGGATGGGTCTGCAGAGAACTGTGTTTTCTGCCTCTAAGCAAACTGCCCGCAAGGGATTGAAATTCAGGTTGGGTATGACATTTTGGGACTCAAACAACTGGCCTTCTCCACCATCACAGGAGATCTTTAAAGAGGAAGGTTTGGATTTCGGTATAATTACCAATTTCCCTTACTGGTGACTGTCTTGTAGTCTAATTTTTTTTTCTTATATGTGTACTTGCCTCAAATAATGCTGTACTACATAATTACTAGCCATTAAGTACAAACACCATTGTTAAATCTTTTAGGCTTAGGCTGTCAGGTGAAAAACTGGAGGAAAAAAGCCCTTTTTAACTCATAGAACAAATTCATTTCCCCTTTGTCTCAACTTTCCTTGATTGGACTACACCTGGCTCTTATTTTTAAAACTAAAAGCATCATTAATGTGATTAACTAAAGAGCCAGCTGCCATAGGTCAACACCCTCAGCAATACTAGGAACTCGGAAAAGCTTTGACATTGCAGTTTTTCTTTGCCTTGTCCCAGATAAAATTCTCAGGTCAAGGTACATAAGGTCTCTGAAAGTGAGAAGAAACGATATTAAAAATATATCCCTTATCCACGTTCCCCATCCAGATTAAACCATGGGGGTCACACAGAGACTGCTTTATTTTCCATCCTAATAGGTTATTTTCCCCTTAGTTACTACGTTGATATCTTTTTTATAGTTTTGGGAAAGTATCAAACTACACAAAAAGCACCTTACGTGGAAGATACAATTATGAGCAAGAGTAAGCCCTGTCCTCAAGGGGCATAAAATCTGAAAGAGTAAAGAAGTACTAAATACAAGTGGTTGTAATTGAGGCCACTGCAAAGCACAGAGATATGAAAGTCAGCATGATTCACCTGTGTGATACTTCTACATTACTTGGAAGCATAGGATCAATCCTGCTAAGCTACATTTATACCTTCCTTTTTAAGTTGGTAGAGGAATAAATAAGATCACAATTGCAAACCTCTAGATAATATGCATATGATAAATAGTATCTATTTCATTAATTAAAGTCATTGTAATGCACAGCCCAGTTAGATAGAGTAATAAAATGGCAGAGAAAGCTCAGTGAGTTTGGGGAACAGGAGCTCAGCCCTACCTGGCTGATGGTTCAAGAAAGGCTTCACAAAAGTAAAGGGCTATGTTTAGTCACGAAGCACAAGTTGGGTAAAAAAGAACACAACAACAAAAAGTTTCAGACATACACAAAAGACGCATTCAGAAATAACTGAGTTGGGCGAGAATGTCAAGTTCCTACAGAGAATATTCTAGAAGATCAGCTTGAAAGAATAGGAGAGAGCCTCACTGAGAGAATATCATCAGGGATTTGCTGTTAATTTGAAGTCCAGTGAGGATTCTCAATGTTTAGAGATTCACGTCTTTATGAAGTCATCTGGCAACCTCGTGGAAAGGTTTTGATTTGAGAAAGATTACAGATAACGGCTGGGCACGGTGGCTCACTCCTGTAATCCTAGTACTTTGGGAGGCCAAGGTGGATGGATCACTTAGGTCAGGAGTTCAAGACCGACCTCACCAATACAGTGAAACCCCATCTCTACTAAAAATACAAAAATTAGCCAGGTGCCATGGCACACACCTGTAATTCCAGCTACTCAGGGGACTGAGGCAGGAGAATTGCTTGAACCTGGGAGATGGAGGGTGCAGTGAACTGAGATCGCATGTAGCTGCATTCCAGCCTGGGCAACAGAGTAAGACTCTGTCTCAAAAACAAAAACAAAAACAAAGACCACAGACCACAGATAAAGAGGTAGAAGCACTTCTACCTTAAAAGAGGTAGACGACCACAGATAAAGAGGTAGAGGGCCTTTTATCAGAATGATGATAGAATGAGTGATAAAAATGATGGCAGAGAGGGGAAACATTGAAGACAGAAAATTCAGGAGTTGGCAATTAATTGAATGTGGGGTATGACAGAGAAAGGGGACCACATTTTAAAGACCCACATTTCAAGTCCCATGACAAAGAATGTGACAAAATGTTACACATACAAAAGTAATCCGTATTGGAGATGATATTATCTTTTGGATCACATAAGTCACCTTAGTTCTTGCTAAATGTATTACATCATTTTAAAGCTTAAAAAAATTGTGTTACCACTGGCCACCTGAAACTAAAATTACTGATGATATAAACTTTCTAATAAATATAACATCTGTGCTGTTAACATATCTCAGGGCACATTTTGAATCTGAGAAATATGGGTACTATTTCTGGAACAAAAGAGAAAAATATTTTAAAAATTTTAAAAGGACAAAGACATTCAGTACCCCATCTTAAATCAGCACCACCCCACACGGATGTCTGTGTTCCCTTGTTCAGTGCAGCATTCTTTGCAATAGTCAAGATACAGAAACGACGTCAGTGCCTGTAAATAGATGAATGGATAAGGAAATTACGGTATCTATAGCGTGTGAATATACATAAATATTCGGTTTTATAAAAGAAAAAGATACTGCCACTTGCAACACCACTGATGAATCAACAGGACATTATGCTAAGCGAAATTAGCCAGACACAGAAAGAAAAGTACTGTGTGATCTCACTTATACGTGGAATCTTTAAAAAAAAAAAAAAAGAAGTTGAATACGTAGAAACAGAGAGTACAACATGGTTTCCAGGGGCAGGAATAACAGGGAGGAAATGGGGAGAAGTAGGTCAAAGCATACAAACTTGCAATTATCTAGGATGTGTAAGTCTAGGGATCTAATGTACAGCGTGGTGACTATTATTGATAATATTGTATTGCATCATGAAAATGTGTGAAAAGTAGATGTTAGGTACTCTTATCTCACACACATAAAGGTAATTATGAAGAGTGATGGATATGTCAATTTGCTTGACTGAAGTGCTCATTATATGTATATCAAAACTTCATATTGTACACCTTAAAATGTACAATAAAAAGAAACTTAAAACAAAGCAAGAAGACATCTATACTACTTACATTGGGTACAAAATGAAACTTTTCATGTGTTCATTCTATTTACTAATTATTGTTCTTCAGTATTTCATGAAAGTATTTAATGGGCTAATACTGTGTCAAAACAGCAATGTGGGAAATAAGGGTACGAGAGAGAGCCCCAAAACAAATCTGCCACATAAGAGATGGTATTTGCTTCATGTGACAGGGAAAATTAAATCTTCATGCCTACATAAGTGCATAAGAATAAGCACAAGCTGAAGGTGCATTAATCTCAATCACTGTTTATTTGTGGGTGTTTAGATGTATTACATGCAGGGTATGTTTCCGTTATTGTTGTTTTGAATGAAACATGCAGAAATTCATTGTGAGAAAACCAGGGAAATAATTTTCTCAGTTGTAGAACTCCAGGAACGAGGGAAAAAAAACGACAAAACTCGGTTCACATTACAGCCTTGCACACCATAGCTCTGTCTTTATTTCAAGGGAGTGGAAAAAGGAAATGAAGAACAAATCGCTCCCTCAAATGTTATTAATAACAGAATTTATCTACATTATTATGTATTTTATATTAAAAATCACATAAGGATCATTTTAAAACATTAAGATGTGTCTGGAAAAGAATTTCAGCAAAAAAGTGGTTAACATTCATCATAGCCTTTCAAAACAAAATTGAATTCTACTTTTATCTGAAAACTTCCCATTGCAATATTACTTCTATTTTTTTTACATATATAGCCCGCAACTTACCTAGGGCACTATTTATCATCTGGACAACCTGAATACACCCTACACACCGACACACACACACACACACACACACACACACTCTCAAATCACCTTGAGACAAATGAGAAATTCTCTCTTGAGAAACTCAAAACTGTATTAAAATGATAAGTAAGTCTTCACTCTTCCTTCATTAACTTAGGCAGACAAGTGTGATGTACACACACCAAAAAAATCAAGGTTCCAACATGCTCCTGGTCATAATAATCATCTTTGCTTCTTCCAGCTCACAAAGTTTGTTCATTTTTACAAAGACATTATAATCTGTGATGGAAAAAGCTGTACCCAGAGGAGCCTTCCAATTATCCACACAGGTAGCCTAGCCCATCTGGGCACCTCTGCAGGTATGGGTCAGGATTTAAGGATTCAAAATAATTATTGCAAAGGAAGAGTTTGAATGAGTAATTTCTTGTTGGTATTCTATTGACAGTAGTAAAGCAGAGAAAGGGGAAACAGGAAATTGCGGTTTAGAAAAGTAGAAAGAACACAGCAAGTAAGGAAATTCAGGTTTGCTGATTGTTTTATACAAGTGGCCTATAGTTTTAAAAATAAGAGCACAGTCCAAGGTAAAATGTAGCAATTATGTCTCATAGGTACCTGTGTCAGAACAACCTTATGTGTCACCTGCTATGACTATTCACGCTTTGGAATGCTGAGCCTAACACCACAGTCCTAAGTAAGAAGGAATTTTATTCAGACATTTCACATGTATATTTTAGGTGCCTTTTGTATACAGAGTTTGGATAATGGATGTGGTAAGGAGGAGAAACACACGGTACCTTCAGACCCTGCTTTAGATTTTAGCCAAATTCAGGAATGAATCCAAATGTACTTTTGAAAGATAAAATCATGTAGGAAATAAAAAGAGAATAGACTTTCCCAGGGATTTCGATTGAAACATTTAAAAAATGAAAGCTCATTTGAGACCAGCATGAGCAACTCAGTGAGACCCAATCTCTCTAAAAAAAATAATAATAAAAAAATAAATAGCTAGGCATACTGGAATGTGCCTGTAGTCCCAGCTACTTAGAAGCTCAGGCAGGAGCATTGCTTGAGCCCAAGAATTAGAGGCACAGAACCACTGCACTCCAGTCTAGGCAAAAGTAAGACGCTGCCTCTGGAAAAAAAAATATGAAAATGAGGAAAGAAAAATAAAAAACATAAGAAGTTCGAAATATGCAGTTTCTGTTCTTAAATCCTCCACTATTCCATCTGGGAGGCAGTCTTAATATCAAGACTAGTTGAGAGCTGGGGCTTTGGAGTCAGAAAGTCTGGGTGTCAGTCCCAGCTCCACTACAGATAAATAAGTGGTCTTAGGCAAAATGACCTTAATTGAACCTTAGGTTCCAAATCTGAAAATGAAGAAAACAGAGAAGAGTTGTTGGAGGTTTAAATGAGATGCCTTTTCCATCAAGTTCACCACATTGCCTATGAATAGATCACACGGGTTCCTGGATATAAGGGCACAATTTTCTCAGATGTCCTTGGAAAAGAAAAGATCACCCCTTTCAAATATTCACATTGTAGCATCTCTTCCAAATGGTCCCTTTTGGACCCAGTATTGCACATTACTCTCATTTGTTGGGTTACTGTTCTGACTGTTGTGCCTGTGTCACACTGGTTGTTAAACACTGTGAACACCACTCCTGCTGTTTGGAGAAGACACAATGACTAGTCATGACTTCAACCAACATTAGTTTGGATGGTATAGAGGTTACCCTATCAAAAAGGAGGCAAGAACATTTAATGCTGATTTTGTCATGATCCATGCAGGGTAGAATGTCACACTCCCAAGTGCCAAGTGAAAATGAGCCTTTACAAACATCTTTTATTAGTTTGTCTTTGTTCTCTCCCCTAGATCCATTCCCCACCTTTTTCTGCTCTGCTCTGGGTGGCAGGAAGCTGAACCTGAGATACCTTTATGCACCCTGTGGAATTTCATTGATTCAGCCAATGGAAGATAATAGAAAGAGTTCAGAAGACAAAAGAGAAAGTCAAGGGTATTTCTTCTCAGTTGATCTTCCTCTCCCTCTGTCTCCCTTGGGTCTTCATGGTCCTTCTTGGAAGTGGCTGTGCTCTTCCCCAGCCACATTCCTGTTGAGTAGTTCATCTTTCATAGCTCCAGGTTGCGAACAGTCTTGGGTAACATAGTTATCTTCGCTTGTTTTTTCAGTCCTGGAGGTGAACACAGCTGCTTCATGGTTGCTCATTCCTGAGTAGTTCACCATTCCTTGTCAATTCCCTTAACCTGCCTATACCTTCATATGCATTTCCTTTGTTAACCTTTCTTCTGTAAAACCCTTAACAGTGTGCCCTCTGTTTCCTGTTCAGCCCCTGCCTGATAAAAGTAATTAAATAAGCATTGGAGTGAGTGGTTATGTTATGGAGATCACACACATAGGCAGGTCAGGAAGGACTCAACTGAGAAAATGGAAACTAAATGTTCTAGGAAGTGACAGAAGGGGCCATTCAGCTACCAGGGGAGCAACCGTATATTTATGGTGAGTATCAACTATAAAGGTAGAAGTTCATTTGGGATTTTCAAGGCAGGAAAAGAGACTAGTGTGGCTGGAACAGAATCAAAGGCAAGGCAGGGAAAGAGGCTAGTGTGGCTGGAACAGAGCCAAAGAGGCAACAGTCATTAGCAATTCAGTTGCATTAAAGACATGGGCCAGGATGCAATCACCCAGATAGAGAATGCAAGAGAGAGAAGCTACAAAGACCCATGACAGAGCTGTGGAAGGGAAGAGGATGGGTCAGCCCCCAGCAAAGGATACTGAGAGGGAGTAACCAGAGGAGGATCAAGAGTGATAACTAAGAAGTCAAGTGAAGAAAGAGTTTTAGGAGGAGTGATTAACTGTGTCAAATCCTGGGGTAGGTCAAGTAAGATGAGAACTGCGCACAGGCCACTGGATTTAGCTATGAGGTTCATGGTGGACCTTGACAAACACAGCTTTGGTGAAGTGTTTAGAAACAAAAGTCTTACTGAAGTGGGTTCAACGGAAAAAGAAGAGGGATTAAAGATCAACTTTTAAAGGTATAAATTAAACCAAAATAAAAACAAAAAACTGACCTAATGTTATGTCAATGGATTTTTATGTCTTGACATAAAATTCCCAGTGAGAGTGTCATATAGAAACTTAAGCATGCTGTGTCTCAAACATGTGCCATGAAAATTTGGTAGATAAGTTTTTAGTGACTTTAATCAATATATTAAATGTCATAAGAGGCATATCACTATCCCAGAGAGTTTATACACTGAGTTTGGCCAAAAGAACTTTTTTTGTCTTCTTATGAGGAACTTCACACACACATACACCATACCTAGCTAGCATTTATGCAGGAGTTTGCTTTGTTGTATCTGAGATTCAAACAAAATCCTATTTTGAGATTGACCTGCAAACCAATGAAGCTTGACTAGATTAGAATAGAGGTAACAACTCGATTGTACATTTTTCTCCTGAGAGGGAATTCAAAAGAAATCTATTTGTTAATCCTCCTACAAGGAATTCTATGGTATGCTTATCCCTTCTTAAAATCAGCATAGGCAATTCTCTAGAAAGAAGAAATAGGATTCCATGTAAACACTCCAGCCAATAGATGTACCCATTTCACATGAGCAGGAGTGTGTGTGAGCTCTTCAGTGGGTAGGTGGCACAGGTACTGAAGGAGACATCAGGACTGACCACACCCAAGAAACATGGGTCAGTGGTACCCTGCCATATGTCTGTATACTTTCCATGGTATAGTGATAGATGGCCCTATCTGTCAAGAGCTGTGATGCTTACATCAGATACATATAAATCACTTAGAAAAGACTACCCTTTTACAGAAAGCTCATTCCTACAAAATAACAACTGCATCAAACAAATGCATGGAACAACAAACACCTTTTCCTTTTATTCCATGGCACCAAGAGGAAGGCCCAAAGAGGGATATGACATATTTTGGGATTTAACGTTCAGAAAAATAATTTATTTATTGTGATAAAGGGCAACATTTTCTTCGTGGAAATGTCAGCATGGGTAAGTGGAATCTCAATGAGCACAGCGACTATTTATTGAGTGCTTACTATGGTCTGTGCACACTGCTGAGTGTGCTACATGTGTAGTCTCATTTATTTCTCAGAATGACACTGGGAGGACAGTATTACTGCCTTGATTATTTTACAGAGAGAGAAACAGAGGCTTGGGAGTTAAGAGACATGCCCAAGGCAAGAGATCATACATAAGTGGAAGAGTTGGGATGTGACCACAGGAAGTTGGGCCCTAGGACCTATAAAAGAGAAAATCACTAAAATAGTAGCTCATATTTAATGTATACTGACCATGAAGCATAACCTTCACATGTATTTTATTTTCATGTTTTTCTTTCCACAACTGTTACTACCATCCCATTTTACCAATGAGACAACGAAAACATAAAGAGTTGAAACTGATCACCTTGGTGATCTACTGCCAGTGAGAGAACAGAGCCCCTAGCTATTTATTAAACCCCACTCCTCTGACCCCAGAGGAAGCCACAAAGGAGTGGAGTTTCATAAATAGCTAGCCAAAGGAAGCACCATATCTCCCTGTACAGAAGCTTCCATTCCGAAGATTAATTTACTGTTACTATTAAACCCAGGCATCAAGCTGGGCGCAGTGGCTCACGCCTATAATCCCAGCATTTTGGGAGGCTAAGGCAGGAGGATCAGGAGGTCAGGAGATCCAGACCATCCTGACTAATATGGTGAAATCTTGTCTCTACTAAAAATATAAAATATTAGCAGGGCATGGCAGCACGTGCCTGTAGTCCCAGCTACTTGGAAGGCTGAGGCAGGAGAATCGCTTGAACCCAGGAGGCAGAGGTTGCAGCAAGTCGAGATTGTGCCACTGCATCCCAGCCTGAGCAACAGAACGAGACTCCATCTCAAAAAAGTAAAATAAAGTAAAATAATTAAAAAGTAAATAAACCCAGGCATCATTTTCAAATATCAACAAACATTTATTACACACTGACGATCATCAAGGCTTTGTGCTAGCTGCTACAACTGAACACAAAGAAGCGAAGTTCCTTCCATCAGTAACTGTAAAATAAGCCTGGGAAAACAACACACAAAACCTTATGGAAAATTTAAAGTTGAATTCTGTTGAACAATTTCTTTTACTATGCAGAACACAGCACAAGTAAGTGATTATTTGAATGAAAAGGACAATTCAGAGGATGAAGACATCATTGGCATGTGTGGTACCACAGAAGTTTCAGGGTGATGCTGGTGCTGGAGAAAACAAGAGGACTTGTGAAGGGTAGTGACAGGATATGGAGAAAGACATGTGGACAATTTTTGCTGAGACAGCTGGTGAATATAGAGAATAGTGAATGCAAACTGGATCAAGTTGGAGAAGAGATGGAATCTCAGGCAGCATTTGGACTGTATTTTGTGCATTAAGAGACGTTTGACCTCAGGCATGACATGATATAGAATACTGCTTGCAGAAGATAAATTTGCCCTTCCAGGTAAGCATAAACAATTCAAACTTATACACAGAAAGTAAATGAAGCTATAACTAACTTGAGGTTGATGTAAGATTTTTCAGAACACCTATGCAGCATCTACTGTCAGCATGTTTATGCTTACACTGAAAAACAGGCAGATTGATTTTCCCTGATTAAGGCTGTTTCAGTCTGGTCTGATGAGTAAATATCCAAAGCAGCCACATGCTTAGCTGCCCTCCCTCTGCAATTACTACCTGTTTTTTTTTTTTTTTTTTTTTTTTTCCACTCTTGATTCAAAGTGTGGGTCTCAATGTGTAATGCTTAACTTTTCAGAGTAGGCACCTTGTCTATCGCTTTGTCTTATAATTATCCTGCTTCTTCTAAGAGGGACAATCATTCACTCATTCATTCCTTCATTCCTTCATTCATTATGTGTTTTCTGAATACTAACAAAGTGCCAGGGCAGGTGCTGGGCTATGGGGATGCAAAACTAAAATGTCATCTCAGTGTTTAAGGAGCTCACAATCTGCTTGAGGAACACAAAGGAGTGAGACAGTCACAATATGCTGGCTGAAGTCTGCAATAGTCCTGCATATAACGTGCTATGTGATCACACATAAGACAGTCTTCATTCTGCCTGGTGCATCCTGGCAGGCCTCCCAGAGACAGGAATTTTAAATGTGAGTTGTGAAAAATGAGTAGTCATTCTCCAGGTGGCTGAAGAAGCAAAAGCCATTTCTAAAAGTGGGTGAAGAAAGTGGAAACGCTTGGGAACGTGGGTAACTACCAGAAAGCGTGATCCCAAGCTGAGTTTATGACACGGGAGGGATCAAGAGGGAATCGATGCTGCGACGTGTTTGAACTTGATTCAGCAATCCCATTTCCAGTTTAGAAACAACATAGAGCATGGCCCGGGGCTTGGACAAATGGGAACTGACCGTAATAAAAGTCACATACATCGTAGAGTTATCATTACAAAGATAATCTAATTTTATCTTGTGAATTTCTCTATAGTCTCCTAGACAATCGAAGACACCATGGTTTGTCAGAATTTACAGGTGGGACTTGCTGATCCAAAACAAAAAACATAAAACAAAAAACTATGCCTTTGTGTCTTCCCAGCTCTAAGTCAATAATGTCAGCTAAAGAATTGTCATTCTACCTCCCTAGATGTTAACTCTGATAACTTGTCGGCCAAGCATTTTTCTAGGACAGTCATCCAGGTAGCCACAGCTTGAAAGTGAAGAATTGAGGAGGAAGGTTTGGTCTTGCCAATTATAGGAATTTGGGGCCAGGTTCCAAAGCGTGATATGGCTTTGCTCATCTAGTCCCTGGAATGTGTACGTGGCTAGACTGATCCTAGGCTCTGAGGACCACCCAAGGTAGGTTTGAGATTCCTGAGAAATACCTATTCTCTGATTCCCTGTGCCCTGCACCCCCCAACAAAAGAATGTCACTTTATGAGATTATAATATTATTGAGAATAGGCAGCCTGGGTATTTAGAGATCAGTAAAAACAAAGTTAACAAAAATAATGGATGCCAGATATTAAATGACTTCTTTACACTTGCTGCTTTAATGTGTTATTTAAAGCACACTAGATTTTTGGCTAAAAGGGTATGTAAAGGTGTGATTTAAATAATTTTTTACAGTGATGACCCAAACTAACTGGATAGACATTTGGTACTTAAACTAGGCAAAATCATAATAAATCTCCCGTCCATATATACATTTTTTTTTTTTACAGTTTAAAAAACATTTCCACAAACTTCATTTTTCTGAAGCTCTTAACAATATTATAAGCCAGAAAGGACAGAGAGTCCCACAACCAGCCTACCTGAACAGACACAGATAATTGATGCTACTTTCCAAGGATGGGTTATGAAACTAGCACAGATGCAAGATGTATTAGTGACCAGAGAAACCAAATATGCAGGCGTTGACTCTCAACTTCATTCTGAAGATCAAAAAAATAAAGCATTTAATTCTTTTCTTACTACCTGGATGTTTGTGTGTGTTTGATGTGTGCAGATGTGTCTGTGTTTGTATGTGTATGTGTGCTGAACAATGTTTTATAAATGTAAGCCTTGCCTGTGTACATAGAATTTAAAAAATAATAGTAACAACAGTGACTTTAATTGGATATTTGAACCATCATTCACAAAAGCTTTCCCTATTCATGACCTAATTTGAACATCCCCCTTCATATGGTCTTATGATATTTATATGTGAGAATATATGAATATTCGTACGAAAAAATTGAGGTTCAGAAACTTTTTCAGCATTTTGCAGCAAGCAAATGACAGAAGCAATCTAGAATTCTGGTTGTTGAATATATAGCCCAATATCAGTACCATCACATCAAGACAATTTCCCAGTCCTCCCAAATTGTTAGACTTTATCCCTCTGTTAATCAGTATTTATAGCTTTCTGCATGCATAGCCATAATCTTTTATAAAAGGTATGATTATTCATACATCTTGTCTTATTATCTTCACTGACAATGGTGGTCAGTGAAGATTTGTACCTATATTTCATACATCTTATGGTATAATTATTTGTATACCTTACTTGGTCTTATTTTACCTTGATCTTATTATACCTTAATCATACCTTAATCTCTTATGGTCAGAATAAGATTTTTGTGTATTAAGCGTTCACCAAACCTATCTTTAGTTATCCTCGATTTGATGTCTAGATCTTGTGGAGGGGACAGTCAGTGCTGATTGACATTGGTGTCCTCTCTTCTTTCTGGTCACCCCACCAGATTGCATACTCATGTCAGAGATTCAGCCAATGGAAAGTGTGTAGAAATTAGTCCCGCTATTTCCACACTGAGCCAAGTAAGAAAATCATCTCATTTATAATTTTTACTCCCCTTTTCTAGCCACCTACTGAATAGAGAAGACCTCAGGGACCTAGAGAGGGGTGGAGCCACAAGGCAGAAGAAACCTGGGTCACTGCACGACTCTGATGGGCAGAACCCATTCCCTGTACAATGCTTCTCTCTGCTCTCCACTCCCACCAGTGTGCATTTGAACTGTGACATGAGCAAGAAGTAAACCCTCATTATGTAAAGCTGCTGAAATTTGAAGGTTACTTATTATAGCTGCTGCCTACTCAGACGAATACAACTCTCCATTATAAGAAGCTAATATCTACAAAGAAGTAATATTCAATGCACTCCAAAAGAGCATACATTGTAAAGAGATTTTAATAAGTTATTTCATATTGCTGATTCTGAGAATACTTTTGGGGGGAAATAAAACCACAATGCTATACTTTCAAATAAATACATAATCATGATTTTAATGATCAATCAAATTCTCCTATCATCGAAATCTTTAGGTCATGATAGATAAATTATGTGAAGTACACACTGTAATGTAAGACTGCCATCAAGATATTCAGGACACACTAATAAGCAGAGTATGGATTGACAAATCTAATTTAAGTCGGTCCTGCTGAGTCATTCGAGATTTGAGATATCTATCTATATAAAATGAACATAATCCATTAGCATCAAGATAACAAAGTCCCCCAAATGCAGAGGAGTCTAGTTCTGCTCATGACTTTTATCAGCATGACATGAGGCTAATATTCATTTATCAAACAGTAAGGGCATTGTTTTGCACTCACATAATTATCAGTTAATGAAGCTTAAAAAAAGAGCCTCTCACATCTAGATTGAATTATTCTTTCTATGGTGCTTACCCTCATATTCCTAAATACTTATAATGTTCCCATAGTAAATGAGGTCAGCTTATGGAAGCTCAAAACAATAGGAAATTTTAGCCTCAGAACATAGTAGCAAGAATATTAGAGCACATTCACTCAATTCAAAAATTGAGTCTGAAGTTCCATACTTGGCTGCATGCCTTGACATCTATAGTGAAGCTATATCATTAGATAATCTCTCACATCCTTACAGTAAAATTTGAAGTCCAAACCACCCCATTTGTCAGAAGAGAAAACTAAGGGTCTGAGAGGTAAAGCAGCTCACCTACTACTGCATGGGAATCTGGTCCTCGACTGAAACAGATGTCTTTCAAATCTCATTTTGGTGGCTTCTTGTCTTTATGCCTTTTTGTTCCTTCTCTGTCTCATTCAAAACTGAGATGAGAGATGTTCTTATTTTAAGCTGGGGTTCTTGCCACACTAGGACACACAGTTTTCTGATTTGGAAAAAAAGGGTTTACTTTTTCTAGTACACTTAATGCAATTGCACTCACGCAGTAAAGCAGAGGGCAGTGGATGTGCAATTGCAGAAAAACCCTGGAAGTTCTCGGTAGGTGAAGGCTCGTGGAGGGCTCTGGTATGGGCATGCAGTTCACAGAGGATTTGGAGACTGCTGCTTTGCCTCATCTGTCTTTCCCTCCAAGTCTCCAGAGGACTATGCCTATGGAGGCTGTGTCTATTGTAACCTTCAAAATACCTTTGTTTTGTCTTATTATAGATACAGTAAAATACTCCAGAGACAAGGGACTGGCTGGGTAGCAACAGCCTGCTAGAATGAATGAAATAGCCAAATCTTCCCTGTAATGTTGTAGTCAGAGCATCATAGCAGAGCCTGTGGTTACCATAATCAGCAGTCCCCATGGAAGAGCTGATTTAAAGCAGCACTGATTTCAAGTCCCTGGTGAAAGTGTTAAAACCCAGTAAAGCAGCGTGTAAAGGATAGGATACAGAAGTCCAGATAATTCATAAACAAATCATCTTTTATTCCTCTAACATTAAGATTCTCCAGTTTTCTCTTTCCGGGATTTTTTTTTTTTAATCTGTTAAAAGCATGCGTATTTCTAGTATTATCTCACTGTATCTGAGAAGAACATGTATTCATATTTAGAAGGGTTGGCTAGGTACAGTGACTCATGCTCTCATGCCTGTAATCCCAGCATTTTGGGAGGCTGAGGCGGGAGGATCCCTTGAGTCAAGAGTTCAAGACCAGCCTGGGCAATATCACAAGACCCTGTCACTACAACAAAAGCCAGGTGTGGTGGCATGTGCCTGTAGTCCCAGATACTCAGGAGGCTGAAGCAGAGGACCAGCGGAGCCCAGGGGTTTTGAGGCTGCCATGGGTTATAATTGTACTACTGCACTCCAGCTTGAGTGACAGAGTGAGATCCCCAGCCTCTGAAGAAATAAAAAGGAGGTTACCAGACAGGAGGTGAACAAACCATTTATTTGGTGGTTCCTCTGAACAAAGGGCTACCATTTTTCAAATCTAAAGTGGGCATCTCTACTGTTGGAATTCTGCTCCCAAATGTACGTTTCATGACTAGACAATGAAATTGCAGCACATTCTACCTATTCAATTGAGAGGCACACTGAGTCAGCAATGGATGAGACTACTTCACTTTAGTTATTGTGCTTAAAAATCACGTTTCTCAACAGGTTGAAATAATTCATTGGCAAGAAAAAGCTGAAACCTATTTTCCTCTCACATAGTTACACATTTTTCTGAAATGCACTCTGCTTTCTTTATGGTAGGATTGGACATGAGTATCAGGGTTCTGGAAATAAACTTTTCTTTTTTTTTTTTTTTTTTTTTTGAGACGGAGTCTTGCTCTGTCGCCCAGGCTGGAGTGCAGTGGCGCGATCTCAGCTCACTGCAAGCTCCGCCTCCTGGGTTCCCGCCATTCTCCTGGCTCAGCCTCCGGAGTAGCTGGGACTACAGTCGCCCACAACCGCACCCGGCTAGTTTTTTGTATTTTTAGTAGAGACGGGGTTTCACCGTGGTCTCGATCTCCTGACCTTGTGATCCGCCCGCCTCGGCCTCCCAAAGTGCTGGGATTACAGGCATGAGCCACCGCGCCCGGCTAAACTTTTCTTTATTTCGATTACACAAAAGTTCGTTTTGGCTTGAAGCCTTTTTCCCCAGTCCCAAGGAGGGAAGATTTGTTTTGTTTTCTTTTGTTTTTTTAGATGGAGTCTTGCTCTGTTGCCAGGTTGCAGTGCAGTGGCGCGATCTCGGCTCACTGCAACCTCCGCCTCCCAGATTCAAGCAATTCTCCTGCCTCAGCCTCCCAAGTAGCTAGGATTACAGGCATGTGCCACAACACCCAGCTAAATTTTGTATTTTTAGTAAAGACAGCATGTCAGCATGTTGGCCAGGTTGGTCTCAAACTCTTGACCTCAAGTGATCTGCCCACCTCGGCCTTCCAAAGTGCCAGGATTACAGGCATGAGCCACCGTGCCCGACTTTTATATGTTTCAACATATATTTGAATATATGCTTAGAAGTCCAACATATATTTGAATATTTGAGAATATAATGTATTCTCAAAAGCATCTATAACCCATCAGTGACCACTATCTTAGATTTCAAGTTCTTCCATGAGATTCCTATCTAGTTAGTCTTTTTTTGTTTTGAGACAGAGTCTTGCTCTGTCACCCAGGTTGGAGTGCAGTGGCGTGATCTCAGCTCACAGTTATAGCCTCTGCCTCCCGGGTTCAAGTGATTCTCCTGCCTCAGCCTCCCAAGTAGCTGGGACTACAGTTGCGTGCCGCCACACCTGGTTAATTTTTGTATTTTTAGTAGAGACAGGTTTCACCATGTTGGCCAGGATGTTCTTGATCTCTTGACCTTGTGATCCGCCCACCTCAGCCTCCCAAAGTGCTGGGATTATAGGCGCGAGCCACTGCACCTGGCATCCCAGGGAAATATTTTTCATAAAGAAGTAAATGGACTTTGGAGAGGTATGAACGGCTCCCTATTTAAAATTCCGAATAGTGCATTGGCTCATCCACCCAGCTCTTGCAAGATTGACCATATGTGAAATTTGAATGTAGATTACAGTGTTTCAATTTAACAAGATTAAGGTGTGATTACATTGGTTATTTTGTAATTTCATACTTTCTCCATTAAGGGATGTCAGCATTTAAGACCATTCTCAGTCATTTTTAATGCATACTGAAGTGGAAAAAATGCTTGCAGTTCTAAGTTATTAACCATTTAACTTTATTTAGTTTGTATTTTCTAATCTGTTACTTTAAAAAATATATGCCTCTCATATCTTCTCCACAATAACTTACATTACAATCTGTTTAACTTTCTTTAACTTCAGCTTTCTAACCTTGTTTTCTTAAGACATTACCCCCTTCTCTGGCCCACATTCATAGTTGAAGAAGACGGAAGAAAGCATAAAACTTTTAAAAGATACTAGGATATTTAGACCTGATTTGCTGATAGAAATTTCTATTTCCCCACTTCCTGGGGAGAAGCAGGGTGTAGTCGAGTAATTCCCACCCTGGCTTCTGCTGAATACTGTGGTCCCACAAGATACTGTTTTCATGCAAAAAAGTAAATCATGGCCAAACACTGGTGAGAAATGCTGCATAACATATTAGTTTCTTGGAGAGTCACAATGCACATTTGCATATTAAAATCCCTGGGATATACTGCAGGAAAGAAATACGTTCAATTTTCTTCAAACATTTGCATCACATCCACAATTTATTTGAACACGGATCCCTTTTTATTCTTGACACATTATTAAGATTCCTCAGGACACTAGTGTTCAAGAAACACAGTTTGGAAAAACCAATTTATATTGAAAATATAGGGGTTTTCGGGTGTGTTTTTAAATCCCCAGCTTTGATGCTTATAAGCTGTGTGACTTTGAACAAGTTATCTAGCCTCTCTGAACCTCATTCCGATTTTACATTCCAACCAATATTTACGAGCTTCCTTGGTGTTCTAGGCTCTGTGTTAGCTAGGCATGAGGGATATCGCAGTAAACAAAGCAGGCACATGCCATCCTCAGGTAATTCAGGGTCAGGTAGAAGAGATAGACATTAAATAAATATATGTATAATTAGAGTGTTGATAAGTGCCA